>NC_133172.1:6757283-7076568 GCF_040802235.1 Manis javanica
CAGGTTGAGGCCTCTCAGATTTGGCTCCACGAAAGCCCAAGCAAGCTCCCATTTCCAGTTCCATCCAGGCCTTGGTCATGTGCTGGGCACCAGGCTCAATGCTGTCCAGAGACCCTTCCAGGGACCTCTCAGGACAAAAGATATCCACCCTTCATCGCCCTTTTAGAGAGAGCTGGAAGCTCTCGGAGCCTCCTCATGCGACACTGAAATACTGAAATACCTCCACACAGCAGCCAAGGCATCCAATTCACACGCAGGTCAGGTCCCTTGTCTCACTGAGACTCAAGTGTAGACCACCCGCCTCCTCTTTGCCTCGGGAGGGTGGCTCGCCTGGGCTATGTGGGGGTCTACTGTGCTCACCTGAAGCAGGGGGACAGGTGCACAGACATGTTCTTGTGGCGCTTCTCAAAGCGGTTGTATTTTCGGATGTAGTGGAGGTAGTCCCGGCGGATGACAATGGTCCTCTGCATTTTCATCTTGGTCACTACGCCTGGGGTGGGGTGGCAGGGGGAAGACTGTGGGTCAGGCCCCTGGGAGAGTGAGCTATGGGCAGCTCAGGGCATGCTGGGAATCGGAATGCCAAGCAGGGTTCCCAAGAGGCCCCACTTCTGGTATTAGCTGTGCCAAGTGGCTTTCTCAGCAGTGTACGTGGTGGGCATGTAAAAACAGACATCACCAGCCAGTGCCCCCAGTCCCTCCTCCCTCAGTCCTGGGAATCTGAACCCATGTCCCCAGGGATTCTCACTCACCAGACAAGATCCGCCCTCGGATGGACACATTACCAGTAAAGGGACATTTCTTGTCAATGTAGGTGCCCTCAATGGCCTGGAAAGATAAAGAAATACACGGCAATGAGCTCTGAATTAGCAGTTCCTGAAAAGAATAGGGGGTGTAACCTCAGGGACATAAACTACAATTCCCAGCAGCCCCAGGAGCAGCCACTCAGATGTGCGCAGGGCATCTGGGCTTGGACACACGTGCTGGGATACAAAAGTCTCAGTCTTTCTTTTAAGGGTCCCCATACCTCCTTGGGTGTCTTGAAACCCAGACCGATGTTCTTGTAATATCGGGGAAGTTTCTCTTTGCCAGTTTCTCCAAGCAGAACCCTCTTCTTATTTTGAAAGATGGTTGGTTGCTTTTGGTAGGCGCGCTCAGTCTACAGGGAGGAAGCTGGTGAGCACCACAGGCCTGCAGCAGGATGCTACCTGGCCTGGAAACCTTCCTAGGAACCCCTATACCCCATCCTCTCCAGCACTTACTCCCCAAACTCTGGCAAGGGTCAGTATCCCAGAATTACCTTATAAAACACTCTCATCCCAATTCAGACTCAACTTTGAGCTTGAGGTTACTTGAGCATTTATTCTCAAAAACACCTCCCACAGCCTGCAGAATTCACCCCTTAAAACCCAGAAATACAGAATCATCCCTTTAACACCCAGGACGCCTTTCACCAAGGACTAGTCTCCAAGACGCAAGGACACCCACCCAGGACTCACTCTTTATCTAAAATACGCGGCTTCAAATTAAGTACCAAAATAACAGGCTCCCTGAATTAACCCTTAGGACTCAGTTCTCACAGCATTAACCCTATAAAGCCCAAAGCTTCCAGAAAATCACCCCGTAAGTCTTTAGTTTTTAGAAGATAACTCTTAAGAGGCTTGGACCTCTATTAAACCCCAAGTGCAGGGCCGCGGGCTCAAAAAGGCGCTAATCTGGATTAACGCACACTCACCTAATGCCCGAATTAATCCCCTGGAAATGGAGGGCACCCGGAATTAGCCCCCAAACTGGAGCGCGGGATCTCGCTCTCCAGGACACGCCCCTGAAGCCCAAGGTGGGTCCCGCAGCCTGGGCACCAGCCCCGAGCCCATACCTGTATGTCCGCCATCTTCCCGGCCGCCTGAAAAAAAGAAAGTCGCGGCGGCGCCCGGGTTTCCTTATTGACTGCACAGGGGCTAGAGAGGAAGTGACGAAAGGGGCGTGGCAGCACTGTTTGGGGCGGTGCCTTGGGCGCGACTGTGATTGACGAGCAGCTCTAACCAAGCTCGCGACCCGGACACTGCACCGACGCCGCCATAATGGTTAAGGGCAGAGAGGCGGGCCCGGGGGAACACTAGCGAAAGCCAAGCTATCATGGCACTGGTCGCCCCAGTTCACTTTGTGAAGGCGCGGCCGACCTTTGAGCCCCATTTACGTTGTCGCGAGAGTTACAGCGAGGTGGTCATCTTTCTGCGGGGCGTAGGTTCATGCTGTGTTCGGGGAGACCGCGTGGCTCTGTACGTGTAGGCTGCGGGGACGGCCATCTTTTTGCGGGGCGGACACCCGGAAGGCCTGCGGAGCATGCGCAGCGCTGCCGCCTTGTTTGCTGGTGTGGGTGCTGCTTTTGAGTTTTTTGAAGTTTAATGGAAGTTGTCTCTGTCGCATCCCAAGAAATGGTTTGGAGAAAAAAAAAAAAAAAGCCCTTTCGCTGATTTTCTATGAACAGCGGGGTCCTGTAGAACTTTCCGCTGTGATGGAAATGTCAGTATTTGCCCTGTCCAACACCGTGGCCACTGGCACTGGAAATGTGAGTGCGATTGAGGACCTGGATTTTTAACTTTAATTTTACTAGATTTAGATTTGAATAGCCACACGGAACTAAAGGATATCTCGTTGGGCAGTGCAGATCTATCACTGGATACTAACTACTGTTTTATAAATTCTTAGAAAACAAAATCCCACAAAGCAATTGCCATGTGGCAGGCATTGTGCTAACACTCTAAAAGGATGTTGTCTTGCCAGTGGGTTTCCGCCCCGGGCAAGTTCGCAATGGATTCAATGTGACCAAAGAAATTGACAGCAAAACGTTCTTGGGTGAAAGGGTTATACCCAACTTTATTTCCAGGTGGCAGGTCAGTCACTTGAATATCATTTACTGAGAGCAAGTCTGCATGCAGCAAGCTGGTCTCTGCCTCTGGGCCCCTCTGGCCGCACAGCCGTCCCACACAGTTGTCCTGCACAGCCGTCCTCCAGGCCTCCCTCACAGCTATCCTCTGGGTCTCTGACCTCTGAGCTGCCATCACGCCAACCTCTGCTCTGCTTGCCTGCAGCCTGCAGCCCTGCCACCATGTCGCTCCCAGAGCACTGCGTGGAGCTCTTTATATAGAGTCAACAGCCATGTATTGCCTGCCCATGGCTGTGCAGTGAGCTAGTCAAACAGGGCCAGGTGAGAATCCTGGCCACAGGAACTCTCTCATTTTATCCACAGATGTTCCTGTTGTTATTCCCATTTTGTAGATAGGGAAACTGAGGCACAGTTGATCCAGGTTTTACAGAAAATGAGAGGCACAGGTGGGAATTTAACCTGGGCTGTCTGACTCCAAAGTTCTTAACTTACTTTAAAAAAAAATCCTTGACTCCTTCTTTATATTTAGCTCACACTTACTGAGCACCTATTGTGTACCTGGCCCTGTGCCACACAATGGTGACAACAGCCCAATGTCTCAAGCCTACCCTGATAGCTGTCCATACCCTAGCTGACTTGAACCTTGTTGCAAGATTTCAAACTCCAGACCTTGGCACCGATAGGTGTCTCATGCCTCTTCCCTTAGTTAAGTCTTGGTCTAATTTATTTGAGTGTTACCTTGTCCACTGTTATTCCCTTTTTCTAAAAGGCATGTTCAGCTTCTCCCCCCACTTCATAGGAGTTACTGCTATTACCCCATTTTACAGAAGAGGAGGCTGAGCCTCAGGGAGGAGGGGTCACCTCTCAGGGTCACACATTCAGCCAAAGCAATCAGGAAATAAGCCCAGAAGTATCTGAGGCCTAGGCTCTTTCCTCTTGGGTGAATCGCCTCTTAAATTGTACAGCAGGTGGGGAAGGTGTCAAACCTAGAAATACTCATGGATAATAAAGCTACAAACTAAAACCCAGAAAGACACTACCCCCTTCCCTCCAATGTTTTCCCAGCTCTCTAGCTGAGACCTCAGATGCACCAAAGACTTCAAATTTAGGCTTTTTCTAGTTTGTCCCAATTCAGCATACAAAGATGCACTAGTTGATAATCGACATACACACTTAAACTGTGTTTAACTCTGCTCCAAACTGCCTGTGAATTAGTCATTTAAAAATAAATCCTAGTATATTTTATTTGTGTGGATATGTTAAACAATTTTAAAAAGAAGTTGATTTCTTCAATGTAAATATTTAAGCAAATATTATGTAAACGTTAAAAGCTCATTTTTCCAGTGTACAGATTTAAAGTATACCTCCTAGGAAGTCCAAAAATAGATTCAACTCTTTGAGAAGAATTTAGCGTATAATGCAAGATGCAGTTAAAATCCAGAGGGAATATATAATACTTTCAATGATTTTATGTTAGCACAATTATGTGGCTGTATGAAAAAACATTAAGTTGGATCCCTACCTCCTCCTTTATGCCAAAACTAATTTTTGATGAGCAGAGATTAATTGGGGGCAGGGGATGAAACCATAAAAGTGCTGGAAGAAAACACGAGCTGTTTTTCTTTTTTCACCTGTCTGGTGAGGACTTTTCATGTGTGCTCCAGCAAACCTCTGAATTGTTGTTTCCTGATCCGTGATGAAGGACCCATTTTAAAAATTTGCAACTTGTCATGGACCAATGTTCTCGTAAAAGACAATAACAAGGAATTAATAGGAAAACTAAATTGTAAACAAAAACGACAAGGCCCAGGTTTAAACGTTTTTCACGTTCACCTGGCATAGAAAACCTTGGCGTATTGCTGTCCCAGTGTCCAAACCCTCGCTCTGAATTTGTGTGCTTATGTTGTAGCATAGGCAGTGGTGCCCAGGCCACATTTAAATACTTCTACCCTCTGAGATGAGCTCATCTTTATTTTACATTCCTGCACCTGAACACCGCCCCCATTCCCTCCTTCCTTGCTGTTTCTAGAGCATGTAGATTCTCCAATGCCTTGGGACTTTTTAACTTGCTTTCCCGTCCACATTGAATGCGTTGTTCCAGTGCCTCACCTCCCGGGCTCCCGTGGAACCTCCCATGCCCTCCACCTGGTGACCCCCTGTTAATAAGAGTGTGATTTCCTTGATACCATTGCTAACTGGCTGGATTTAACTTGCTTGTGTATTCTTATTTCTGCTTTGTATCTATTTCCCCACTGGAATGGGAGCAGGAATTTTTGTCTGCTTCATTCTCCAGGGCTTCTGGCAACTGCCACTTAGTAGGTGCTCAATTCCTGTTTGTTGAATAACTGACCAAATGAGTGAATGGAGGAGAATGAGCTACGCCAAAATGCCCACCAATAGGCGGATGGACAAACCATGCAGCCCCACCATGGGATACGGACATGAAGTAGGTTGATCAATCTGGAAATGGAAAGATGGCCAGCACGAGTTCACTTTTTCTTTTTTAAATTTATACTTACTTCAGAATAGGTGTTTTCATGCATGTGGTACAGAATTCAAAAAGTACAAAAAGTAGATGGGAAAGATTACTCTCTCGCTCTTCTTCCCAGACACCCATATCATTTCCCTCCCCAGAAGCAACCGTTATCATCTGTTACCAGCTTCCAATGTGCCTTCCAGACTGTTCTGTTTGTAAAAATACAGTAATTTATCCCTCCACTTGCCCCATGGTCCCAAGCACAGAAGCCGGTGAGAATTATGCCTGGGCTTGCCTGGGGTTTACCCGCCTTACCTCTAACATCCTGGCCCTCCCCCAAAGCAACAGGCTGAGCGGATCCGCCACAATAAAAGGCACCACGCTGCAGCCCTCTCTGTCTCTGTCTCTGTGTCTCTGTGTCTCTCTCTCTCTTTGTCTCTGTCTCTCTGTCCCCCTGCTCTCCCCGCTCTCTCTCTCTCTCTCTCTCTCTCTTCTCCCCACCCCCGTCTGGGCCAGCCACTCTCTCCTTCAGATAATAAAGTCTCTTCCGTGGGCCCGTGTCTCCTGAGTCGTTCTGGGTAAGGAGGGTCGCGGCGTGATACCCTTTCACTGTTCTCAGCCGAATTTACACGTGGACAAGGCAAATAACAAAACAAGAGGCACGTAGCGTGACCCAGTCAATGTTTACTGACAATCTGTGGCATGACTGCATTTTTTTTTAATGCTTATTACGTGATTAAATTGTGCACTCTTATCTTTTTAAGTATTGTGGACTGCTCTAGTCCAATAACAGCCAATAGTTACAGGCGGTTATTTACATTTAAATTAAATAAAATTTAAAATTCAGTTCCTCACTTTTCAGATTTCAAGTGCTCAGTAGCCACATGTGGCTAGCGGCTTGCATATGGGGACAATGAACATTTAGAACCTTTTTCCAGTGCAGAAAGTTCTGCCGGACAGTTCTGTTATAGACAAGCCTGTGCACTTATAAATATATATGCGGTGTCTTCCAAGTTGTAATCATTTCAGAGAGATAAATGCCACCAACTTACAAAAAAATCATTGAAAATTTAATTATTTAGATTTCTTTTACACCTAACAGCTTTGGGAATTTTGAATGACACATTTTTTATTTTAGTTGCTTCAGCCCCTGTGGGGATAGCACTAAGTGGAAGAGACTTCCCATTTTTTTAGAACCTTGTATGTATTACCCCTAGTGGACTTATAGTAGCTTTATCATTTATTTTTTGAATAAATAATTTCCAGAGTTTTGAACGAGTTGGAAAGGATTTATATTTAGTCAAAAAAAATAAATAAAAGTAGGACCCACAGTTGTTATCTACAATGTGTGCTAAGCCAGGTACAAAAGTTACTTAGAAAAAAAGCCTGGTGGGAAATCGCATGACTCTCCTGGTGGTTTGCATCTCCAGTTGGTGAGATTAGGTTTGATTTCCTCTCTGGTTTTTCAAATGCTCATTGTTTGGCAAATTGCTCTGAGGAGCTGGTGAGATTTTGATGATAAGGGAAAAGCAAAGGGATACTGCTTTACTCTCGGGGTGGGGGCCCCTTGGAGATGTTTAGGTCCACAGCTTTTAAATGTTTGTGATCAGAACCCACAGTAAGAAATACATTCTACATTTATGACCACAGTTCTCTCTCCCCCTTTCTTCCTCCCTTCCTGGTTTCCTCTCACTTTCTAATTTTTAACTCTTCCCTTCCCTTTCTGCAATACACTGACTTTTTTCATTTCTAGTCAATTTCATTATGATTGTAAGACTGGTTACAACCCATCACATTGATTTTTTGACCTGCAGTATTTACACCCTTGGTGTCCAGTAATAAACTTGAGGGAATACTTCCCTGCCCCTGGCAGATTTCACAGATATTTTACCAGCATTTTACAACAGAAATGCAAAGGCTAGTAATAGACCAGGGGACAGCCACCCTCCCCAATAAGCAAGGAAATGCCTGTTAAAATAAGACCCTCCCTGTACGCTGCCAGTTAAGATGGAACTGGAGCTTTGAAACTGTACCTACCTTTGGCCCAGAGGTTCTGATTCCCTGTATTTGTCCTACAGGAAGAATTAAACGTATGACCAGAGAATTCATTTTGCATTCTGATGGCCCATGATGTTGAGCATCATCTCATATGCTTATTGGCCATTTGTATTATCCCCGTTGGTGAAATGTCCATTCAAATTTCTGCCAATTTTTACTTGGTTGTCTCCTTATTGAATTTCGAGAATTCAAAAAGTGCATATTTGGATTACAAATCCTTCAAGAAATAGTTTGCAGATATTTCCCCCCAGTCTTTGGCTTGTCTTTTTTTTTCAAATTGAAGTATAGTTGAATATACAGTAGCATATCGGTTTCAAATATACAACACAGTGATTCAAGTTATCTACGTGACGAAATCCTTACCCATTAGTGTACTGTCAACATAGACATGACAGAATTGACTGTATCCTCTGATCTTTCATCCCTGTGACTAACATTGAGTAGATGTCTTCATCTTAATAGTGTCCTTTGCAGTGGGAAATTTTACTTTTTTATAAAGCCAAATTTATTTTTAGGGATCAAGCTTTTGGTGGGATTATATTGTGCTGTTTTAACCCGCAGTTTTCTTAAACTGAAGATTTAAACGGTGTAGTTTTTGGTTGCAGGAGGCAGTTCCCCTGGCGAGCAGGAATCCAGGACGGGGAGGGAGCCCACACTTTTGTTAAGATGATTCCCTGAAAACTAAGCCACTGTGGTTAGGCTGGACAGTTGAGAGATTAAACATCATGGAATGACTTGGTCCATTATCATTTGCCCAGCAACCTATAGTAAAATCTGCATTGTATTTAACTAGCCTTCTCTGTGCCGTTAGGCATTTGAATTTTGTAATCCTAAATAAGAAAACTTCCAGTATTTCCCACCAATGCCAAGGGCAGTGTGACTTAGCTTTCTTTCCAGTATTGATCTGCTTACATAGGTCAAAGCAGACTGCTGTGTGTGGGATCCTGCATCTGGCACCTAGATGACTAAACCTCTACAGTAAAATGGGGACTGGGTGTGCCTGGGCAGGTGTTAAAGGGCACCGGGGTGACTTTCAAGGGTGGGCATCTGCCAACTGCCCCATTTAGCCTTCCAGGGACTGCCCCTGGTGGACCTCATGTTCCCTTGAGGTCTTATAAAGCAGTATGAACACCAGTATCCCATTTCTGATTCCTGCTATCCAAGCTTCTTCACACAAAGCCAATGCCCTGGCATGGCATCATGCTCGAATAGCCCACTTGTCCCACACTGAAGGATTGGTTTTGAAAGATGGTGGCAATTCCACTTTGCCACTTAGTGGGACCTGGGTTGACAGCAGGCACCAGAGGCCATGGTCCTTTTGAGAAACAAATTAAGTCTCAGGAAGTTCCTCAGTGTTTAAAAATTTTTCCACAAGGGGCAGGTTATAATCCAACATGTGTGTAAAGTGACTCAACTCAATTTTCCTCTCCCAGCCCCTTTTCCTTGCCAAGGGCCGAGCTTCCCTGGGCCTGCCTCCACAGCTGACACACATTGCGAAGACACCAGATTTCTTTAAAAATAATTTATTAGTTTCGGGTCACAAAGTACATGGAAAGCTCAAGGGTGATGCCTGTGACCCCCTGGCTGGGCTTCCCAGTCTACACCGCCAATGAACACCTCATGCGACACACGGCTCTGCTGCCCCCAAACATGCATCAGTCAACAGCTGCAGAGTATAGTAGCTGACCTTGTGGGAACTTCAGCAGACACCCCCTTTACAATACAGGAGAGTAGGGTCCCCTCCAGTGAGCTCCACAGCTCACTGGCAAATACTGACACTGCACTGCTGGTGTCCAGTCACTTTCCCCCTAAACTCTCAGGAGCCAGCAAACCACAGGCAAACTGCCTGCAGAGCTCTGAGAATGGTTATCGACTTAAAAAGGCTTTTCCTCAACAACAGTGACCTGGGCGCCCCTTCTGTTCCCAGCTTCCTAAGCCCCAGGCTGCCGATGGCACCCCAACTGCAGCCCCTGGGGTCCCCCACATCCTAGGGCGGCGATGGAGGAAGGGCAGGCCAGGCCAAGCATGATGAATAAACAGTCAATTTTATTGGGCTCAGACTAGGAGTCCGTGGGTCTTGAGGACTGCTGTGTATCTGTCAATTTTCTTCTCTACGTTCTTTTCGGCCTGTTTCCGTAGCCTCTGTGGGGTTAAGAGGATAGATGATGGGTCAGTGGCTGTATGGACCCTCCTCGGCCCAGGGACCGGCTCTCCACTCCAGGGTGGGCCTCAGGGTAAAGACCATCCCCCATCAAGAAGTAGAACCCAGCAGGCCCTGCCCGGGAGCGTGTGTCCCCTCAGCCCAGGCCCTGCCCCCATCCTCACCATGAGCTGTTTTTTCTTCCGATAATGGATCTTGGCCTTCTCCTTTCTCTTCTCCTCCAAGGTGGCTGTGACTGCCTGGTACTTCCAGCCAACCTCATGAGCCAGGCGCCCTAGGTAAGCAAACTGGTGGAGGGGAAGAGATGAGGCTGTAAGGAAATGGAGCCTGGATGGGGCCAAAGTGGCCCTGAAAGGCAGCTGACAGCTCCAGAAGATCCTGGGACGGAGTAATCCAGACTCTCCCCGCAAGCTTAAATTGGGGACACACCTGCTGTAGGGGGGCTCCTGGCATCAGCTAAGCCATTGGCATTATCGGCACTGCCCACAGTGGCATCCGCAGACCATCGTGAGAAAAAGCCATCATCTGCCAGTCTTGGGGACCTTAAGCTCATCCCCACTAGATCTGGGAGCCCCATGGAAGCCCACTCAGGAGAACCCTGAACTCACCTTTCGTGTGGGCTTCAACCGCACAACCTTGAGGGCAGCGGGAACCACCATTCGCTTTTTCTGTTAGAGAAGGAGAGGGGCTTAGAGACCTGGAGTAGACAGGCAGGGAAGAAGGCTGGCTGGGCTGGCGTCTCAGCCAGGGCTGTTCTCATGAGGGTCAAACAATGTAGGTAACGGCGATCATCACAGACGCCCCGCATGGGGATGCTGTGCAGGGGGCTGGTCTAGCTCACCTTGTCATAGGGTGGTGGGATCCCATCAAACACCTTGAGGCGGTCCAGGGCAGCCTGGCCTCGCTTGGTCTTGTGGGGCAGCATGCCTGTGGGCAGAGGGACAGCAGGCCTGCTCAGCGGGGCTCACGAGGACCCTCACCCTGGCAGGAAGGCAGGTGGCCTCAGATGGTAGTGCATGTGGAGTCATCTCATGGTTGGGAAACTCGAACACAGTGGGAGAAGTCCTCATCACTGGCCACCCGCCCTGGCACCACCTGCAGCCCCCAGGCCCAGCTCACCTCGCACAGTCCGCCAAAAGATGCGGCTGGGGGCTCGGAAGTGGTAGGGGCCTCGGGATGGGTTGGTGTTCATCCGCTTGCGAAGAAAGGCTAGGTACTTCACTAAGGAGAGGGCAGAATGTGAGGCCTCAGTCCCCAGCCAAATGCTAACTTCTTCCAGGACATGCCCACACTCCCAAGGGCCTGTCCAGGGACTCAAACGAGACTTCCCCTTGGGGGATTGTTTTCAGAGCCCAGGAAGCCTGAGCACCTCACAGCCATCTCTCCAGCCCTTCTCCTATGCCTTAACTTACACTTATTCCGGTAGAAGTTGCCAGAAATATTGATGCCCTCACAGCGCACGACAACCACCTTTCGGCCTAGAGAGAAAGGAAAGTGAGACAATCAAGGGCGCAAAGATCAGGAAATACTGAAGGCTCTCCCTACACCTGACTACCACCTGCCTGCAGTTACTGCCGAGGACCCGGACAAGGGGATCCTCCTCTGCATGGAACTCACCGCAATGCACAAAAGCCAAGGCCCCGGCAGGGAGGCCTCTCGCTCCGAGCCACAGAGCAGTAACTGGCAGAGCTGGACTTGTGCTTGAGTTAGCCCAACAGGAAAGAATATTTTGTCCTGGGCTAAGTCCACAGAAGGCAGTAGCTAGCAGGTCTCAGAGCGGTGCATGGGATTGATCTCATGGTCGTGAGACTCAAACGAAAGATGGTGATTGTTGCTCATCACTGACCTTGGGTCAGAGCTCATGTTAGGGGGTTGCGGCGGGCAGAGGGCAGACTTACCCAGCAGCACCTGCTTGGCCACGATGGCCGCCAGGCGGCCGAGGAGATGGCCTCGGCCATCGAGTACTAGGACCTGCTGGAGACAGGGTGAGGACTTAGAGGCACCTAATGCTTTCTACCTGCTTGTTTCACCATGTACTCCAGGTGCCCCCCACCCAGCTAGCAGACCCAGCAACCAGGACCCAAGGCTCCCTTTATAAATGAAGAAATCAAGTGTCTCAGGATTTATGTGAGCAGACTAAGACACCACAGAACTGCCCCTATGTCTCTGCTTGACAGGCAGCAATTATTATACCCACGTTAAGTCTGAAGGCAGAGGCCAAGGTAGGATTTGAAGCAAGACTGGACTAGCAACAATGTCCCCTACAGGTTAGAACTTACCCTCCGCAGGTATCAAATGTAAACTAGTTTCTAGCATTAACTATTGCAAAGAACACCAACTCAGAGAGAATGAGACAAGGTTGAACAGACAAAGCCCATGCTGGATCTGCTGTGCATCCCCGGGCCAACTCCTCAAACCCCAATCTTCAGCTTCTTCACCATGAATAGAGTTCCCACTCTTATACCAAGGCTTGTTATATACTTCCTGATGTTGGAAGGCAGAATTTAAAGCTAGACTTCCTGACAGTGTGAGTTTGGCCAAAAATCTCCAACTCTCCACGCTTCATCTCCCTCATCGGTAAGATGAGAGTTAACATCTCGGGAACACAGTTATAAGTTAACTGAATTACACAATGCAAATTGTGGCAGGCACATCGTAAACGCAGAACACACGTTGGGAGAACTCTACGACCTGCCTGGCGCCAATCCTGGAGTTTTTCCTTCCTCTTCACAGATCCATTATATGAAATTCATATGGATACCCTTTCCAAAGCCACCCCCTCCCTTCTGACAGTTATACAAAGAACCAGGGCACTCAGACCTAAGCTTCTGCTGTCTTCCCAAGGGCCTCAGGTGGTTAAAATAATGTCTCAGGGCCCTGGAGCCTTTTGTCAGTCACAGATTTGCTTCTAGCAGCAACGGGCTTTCCAGACATACATCAACCCCAAAAGTACGAGAGAAGAGCAATTCGTTCCTAGCTGCTTAAAGATTCCGTACCAAATACCCAGAGCTGCAGAGAACCCTGACAGCACTCGCGTGAGAGGTTGAAAGACCCTCCATTTTGGCCAATCCTTGACTTTTCATCGCGCCGAGGATTCCGGCCGCTTTCCGCGTGGTTCCCGATTGCTGGGGACACACGGGCCCAATTTGACCAAGGCCAGGATGAGATCACGGGAAACGAGGCCTAGTTTTAAAATAACTCTTCCAGATCTGAAAGCCCCTACCAGTGCCCTCGGGAAGCAACGGTGCCGCATGTTAACCAGTCCAGACACAAACCCAGTATCTCCTATTCCTCGTTGCAAATTCCCCGGAACCTAAAAGCCTCTCGTTCTGCTTAACTATTGAGCTTGAATTGCAAAACACAAACACGAGAAATGGGAAGAGTCGGACCCCATTGCAGCCTGGACCCAGCCCAGCCCATGCCACACCGGCACGCGCGAAACCCCACCTGCCCCTCCGCCATCTTCGGCAGCCGCCTGGGAAAGAATGAACTCTCGGCGCAGGGTTTCTTATCCCTGGAAACAGGGGCGGAGGAAGTGACGCGACACGGACAGCCTATCGGCTCTTCATTGGCCAAAGGACCTTGCGCGTGCGCAGAGGCTCCATTAGAAGGCGGGCCTCCTTCTGACTGTCCAATAGGAGTATCGTTCTCGTTGGACCTAAACCGCCATGGCTGTGCGGGGCGGAATGTCACGTGAATCGGGAGGCGGAGCTGCTGGGGCGGGGGTGGCCGCCCTCAGCCTCCCCGTTTTTGAGCTGGTGATCTTTCTCCAGCAGCCGGGTTGTTGGCGGGTATGGGCACCGTCGTACCCTTTCGATCGGCCACAGGCACCACGCCACGTGGAGGCCCGCAGAAGACAAGCAGGCTCGTCCTTCAGCGCTCAGTCTGGGTGTAGAGATATGATTCCGGTGCCCTTTCGGCCTCCAAACCCCGCAGTGTCCCCATCTGTAAAGCAGATGGAGGCAGTCTCCCCTATGCGATCTGAGAGGCTATCTAGAAATGGCTTCCAGATGCCTGAGTGTTTCCCAGATGACCTTCCCACCTTCTGGAATCCAGGCCTTCTGCTGTGCCCCTTGCCTGGGATGCCCCGCCCCCCATCCCCACCTTCCAAAATCTGGCCTGTCAAAGTCCCTTTCGCTGGGGTTCATTCTTCCGCAGGGCCTCCCTCATATCTCACGCATCTCCCCAGGGCTCCCACAGTGGCTGTGCCACTTTCATTGGAGTGTGCGTTTTGCTGTCCTGAAGCCCTCTGGTCTCTTGTCTTACCGATAGATCAGGGGCGCTGGGTCACCTCTGATTCACATCTGGGTCCAAAATTGCTCTGCATGGGCCGTGGGCCCCAGGAGGCCTCAGAAAACAGGTATCGGATGAAACATATTAACTGGAACACCGAAACTCAAATCCACACTGCCCTATTCACAGACAGGCCTGGCCAGAGCTGGTAGAAAAGTGATTTATATACAATTTCCTGGGGACAAGGGATTCGTACAGAGGGGGGCAGGTGGGGCTGGTGCTGGTTGCTGGCCTTGCCTCCATCCTGAGGAGAGTGTGAGGGGCACAGCAGGACTAAGGAAGGGACCAGTCTCTAGCTGACTTCCTCCAAATCCCGGCTGTGTGTCCTGTGGCAGGTGACTCCTCCCTCTGGGCCTCAGTGTCGTCCTCTGTAAAATGGGATGACAGATATTTCTGTCTCACTGGGCTGTTTTGAGGAGACATGGACAGAGGACAGCAAAGCACCAAGCTCAGGGCTCTGCATGGACTCACTGCTGGAAACAATTCCGTTCGCAGCCAGCACTATGTGTTAAGGGCATCGCTGGCTGTCCACAAGAGCTCTGCAATGATGGAAATGTTTAGATCTGTGCTAATACCACTACAGCGACGATACAGGCCTCCTGTGAATATTGAGTGCCCCTAATGTGGTCTGTTTTATAGTGAAGCCGTGTTTTTAATTTTACCTAATTTTAACTTCATAGTGTGGTTACTGGGAGAAAACGTGGTGGACAGAAACAAGGCCTCTAAATACAGATAAACTATTCTGACAAAAATTGAGCTTCTGAATCGAGATGTGGTCTAGTGTAGCATACATGCTGGATTCTATAGACTTGGTATGCAAAAGAGAATGTAAAATGTCTTATTAGCCACCTTTTAAAATGCTGATTATGTGTTAAGATGACATTTTAGATACACAGAGTGAAATGAAATATATTTTTAAAGTTACTTGTTTCTTAAAAAAAAACGGAGCTGCTAGAAAGTTTAAAGTCACATGTGTGGCTTGTGTTCTGTTAGAGGTGCTCTAAAGGCCTTGTGGGTGTCACGTCACTTAACCCCTATGGTAGACAACTCTGTTGTAGAAGGACTATTATAGAATCTTTTGTATGTTTAAGGAAACTGAGGAAGAAGAGTGAAAGGCATGGATGCCAAACCAGAAAGCAGAATCAAATCTTGGCTCTGTCACTCACAAGCTGTGTGACTTGTGGTGAATTATTACCTCTCTGTGCCTTGGTTTCGGCCTCTGTGACATGGCACCTAAATGAGTTAATAAGTAGAAAGCTCCACCACAGGGTCTGTGTCACTGAGGCACCGTATGTGTGAACGATCACAATCACTGTAAAAAGTCTCTCCTTAGATCCCTCTGGGGCCTCCTCTCTCCCTCCTGGCCCACCTGCCTCCCACTCCCACACCTAGTCACAGGTTTTCTCCAGCATCACACGTCTCCCACAGCTCCATGCAGCCTAGGCATTGGAGGCACAGCTCTCTTACCTGGTGTTTGAGGCCTAGATTTTCCTTCAGCATTTTTCAACCCCTCATCCACACTTGCTCCAGACTGGCTGAGCACCCTGAGCTTTTTCACACCTGGAGGGCTTTGCACAAAGGTCCCCTCTGCCTGCTCTAGGCCACTAGCTCCTGACCTGCAGACTCCTGCATCCAAACATCTCCCCCAGGGCCCCCCTGCCTGCAGGTCCTCGCTGGGCCCTCAGGCTTTCCCTGGCTCCCTCCTCCAGGTTCCTCACTGGATCAGACCTGGGGTGGTCTGTGCGACCTCCTGCCCCAAGCCAGTAAGTCTCCAGCCCTGCTCCCCCATTCTTGACCGGTCCTCTTCTGTCCCTATAGTCCTGGTCCCAGCCCTGGCTCAGGCCTTGTTCTCTCCCTGGACCCTTATGCAGCCTCCTCTGTGGCCTCCAGTCTCTCTTCCAGTCTGTCCCAGTCGTGGGCCCAGAGGGGTCTTCCGGCATCCAGAGCTGACCTGCCCTTCCCCTGCTCCCAGCCCTCCCATGGCTCCCCGCCACCCCACAATACACAAAGCCCAGGGGCCTCCTGTTGGTGAAGGACTTCCCAAGACAAGCCAGGCTCCAGGGGCAGCACGTCCTGAGGACTGGAGCTGTGGGGCCCCTACGCACCCAGTAGATAAGCAATGCTGGGCAAGTGCAGCCACCCCCGCAGCCCCACCCTGCTGGCTCACCTGCTCCCCGGGGTGGGGCATCCTCTGCCGCCTCCGTCGCCAGTGCAGGCACCAGGCAGCAGCCGAGAGCAGGAGGGCCCCGGGCAGCAGCAGGAACAGGAGGAGGAGGGGGGCCTGAGGGGCCGGCAGGACGGTGGCCTCCAAGGCTCCAGGACTCCTTGGGGGCAGCAGGGTGGTGGAGTCTGCAGAGACAGGACGCTGGGTGACTGGGAGAAGGGCTGGGCCAAGGAAAGGCAGGCAGGCTTGCCTGACGCTGGCTGTGATCCTGGCGGGTCGCTCCCCTGTGCCTCATTCTCCTTGTCTGTAAAATGGGTATAATCACCATAGCATAATCATTACCTACCTCATAGGGTTACACAAAAATCAAATGACTTGATGTGTAGTTAAGTGTTTAGAACACTACCTGGCAACATTTTATGTTAATTGGACACGTTTCTGGTGCTTATGTATCAGTTTGTTCATTCTTCTCCCCTGCACCTCTCTTCTGGAGTTTCATGTGGGCAAGAGGAGCCTTATCTGTCTTGTCAGAACCTACTAGGTTCTGAGGACAAGGCCTACAAGGCTCATTTAGTAACATTACAATAGTTTAATTTACCTAAATTAAATATCTGAATGAGTGGATAGATAGTAAGTCAATATGACCCACAGGCCCCACACACATCCTGGCCCCCTTCGTTCCCTCTGAACCCTCACCCCCAACTTTCTCCCCCTTGCTCTCTTGACTGGCTTCAGCCATAGGGGTCTCCTCGCTGCTGTTTAAACAGTCAGGCGGGTTTCTGTCTCAGGGCCTTTGTGCTGGCTGTTCCCTTCTTCCAGCCAACCACCTCAGACCACAGTTCCAACACCCTGTTTAATTTGTCTGCATAGGGCCTGTTACACAGACATTTTCCTGCCTTGTTTACATGCTTCTCGTCTCCCCAACTGACATGTCAGCCCCACATGTCCATGGACTTGGTCTTCTGTGTTGTGCACCCAGTGCCAGGCACCAAGGAGATAGTTAATAAAAGGTAGTTGAATGAATAGTCATAAACATAAATTCGGGTGACAAATGAAGCTAAACATAAATGATACAATGGGAATGCAGGGAGAAATTAAGAAAGGTATAATTTTAGACTGGAGGTTTTCAAATTATCTACCTCAGGACTTAATGGTTTTAGTAGACAAATATACCAAGGACAGAGAGATGCTAAATATGACAAGCGAGACAGAATATATTAGATTTGCTCTGATGCTACCTGAAAAATAATCAATTCTTTTCCTAAGACAACGTTCAGTTACAAAAGTCATTATTTCCTGGGTCACAGAGAAAACCTTAATAAACTGAAAAAGTCGAGTTTGCAGAGTATAGCCTCTCGCTGTATTCTAAAGAAGTTATTTCATTTGGAAAACTCAGTGGTAGCCAGTCCCACACAGTAGCTATTGACTCATGGGACTATCAGACATGTGACATGCAGTGACGTCTGAACTGAAATGTGCTGTCAGTGTAAAAACCACACTGGCTTCTTAGTAGGGAAAAAGGGATGCGAAAGATCTCATTAAGTAGTTTTTTAAAATATTGACTATGTGTTGCAATGGTACTATTTTGGAGTACAGAATTAAACAAAATTTGTGATTTAAATGATTCCTTATGAAAATAATTATAAAAGTATTGAAATTGCATTCAATAACATCATTATAGAGAATAGACTAGTGGCTGCTGGGAGTTAGGGATGGGAGTTGTTAGGAGGAAGTCAAATTAAGTATCTTTATTGGGTGGCGATTTATAAGCTACACGTGTAATAAAACTATACACACAGTTCAATTATGGATTGAATTGTGTACCTCAAAATGCATAGGTTGAAGTCCTGACCCCCCAGAACCACAGAAGGTGACCTGATCTGGAGACATGATCTTTAAAATGATAAATACGTTAAAATGCAGTCACTATGGTAGGCCCTCATCAATACGACTGGTGTCATCATAAACAGGGGAAATGTGGACACAGAGATATGCATAGAGAGAAGCGACAAGAAGCGGCCATTGACAAGCCAAGGAGAGAGACCAAAGAGAGCCTCCCTCTCAGGCCTGGGGAGCTGATCCTGCTGACACCTTGACTTCAGACTTCTGGCCTCCGGAAGTGTGAGACAATACACTTCTGTTTAAATCACCCAGTTTGTGGTGTTTGTTACAGTAATCCTAGGAAACAAATAGACACACACACACGCGCATGCATGTGTAACTGGTAAGATCTGAACAAACTCTGAGGACGGTACCCATGGTAATTTCCTGGCTTGGATATTGTGCTGTAAGTAATGCTTTGACAAGCAAAATGTAACCCTGGGCGCGTTGGGTGAAGGGCGTCCTGGAACTCCCTGTACGTTTCTTTGCACTTTCCTTTGAATCTACAATTATTCCAAAACAAACATTTTAAAGCTAAAACAACCAATAACTTGCTAAAAAAATAACGAACATTAACATTCCTGAGATAAAGCATTCACTTAAAAAAAGAAACTTTTTAAAACTTGGCTACTAGGAAATTCATACTTAAACATGTGGCTCTCATTCTACTTATCAGCAGGGGCTGCCTCATGGTTCCCTTCTCAGAGATGGGTAAACTGAGGCCCAGATAAGGAAATGAGCTTGGGGGAACATGCCCAAAGTCACACAGCCAATGGGAGCACGGTGGGGGTCTGGGCTGGCCTGAGCAGGGCGGGTGAGGGGCTGCAGGGGTGGGGTGAGGCAGTGGGCTGGGGTCACTGGGAGCCTTTACCCGGCTGACACTGCAGCTCCAGGCACTGGGAGAAATTCCTGCGGGTGATCCAGGGCTTCAAGGCCAGCAGCTGCTCCGAGGTGTCCTGCAGGAGGTGGGAGATGTTGGTCTGGACGAAGCGGAGACAGCTGGGGAGGGGCTGGAGGCAGGGGAGGGAGATGTCACCATCGCATAGCCGGGGCATCTCCTCAGGCCAAGGGCCTCCCCTGCCCAGCAAGGCCCTGCAACAGGGCCTGGAAAACAAATCCAGAATTGCCGCATCGGGCCCAGACCCCTCACCAGTGTGCCCAGAGCAGTGATTCCCAGCAATGGGGTCCCCAGTGGGACTGGGCTTCCAGCTCCACCTCCCTTGGATTGCTATGGTCAAAAAAAAGCTCCAATAAGGCCTGGCAGAGCTTTGCTTACAATCCCTAGGGAAGCATCTGGCTTCCCTCACTTGCGCCCCAAGTTCAGGGCTGACCTGGAAGGCACATAAGGTGACAAAGAGTATCTCGGTGTTGACAGCCTCTAGTAGGTCCTGAATCTGGGACCCTGCCACAGTCTTGAGGCGTCCCATCCAGCGCTGGGCCAAGACAAGGTGCCAGATCGGCCTGCAGAGCTCGTCCTGGGGAGAGACAGCTCCAGCTCTGGGTCCTGTGGGCAGCCGGGCTGCGGGCTGGGGCTCCTGGGTCCCAGGGGAGGCGGAGGCTGTGTCAGCAAACTAGCCTGGTCCCCTGAAGGGCGCTGCACCTGGAGCCTCTTTCCCCACCTCCACCCCAAACCCCTCGGTGACTCACGTCCTGCAGGTTGGAGGCCACAGTGACTGGGTAATCTTGAAGCAGGTAGTCAGCCTGCGGGAGAAAACAGGGTCAGGGGGTCAGGCCCTGATGAAGACAGGAGGAAACAGAACTAGAGAGACCGGAGAGGGAGGGGGACAGGGACCCAGAGAGAGGGGGACCTAAACACGGGACAATCAGACAGAACGTCAGCCTCAGAAAGGAGCGCGGGAGCGGCTGGCACCGGGCCCTCACCAGTTTGCGGATGGTGCCTGTGAAGGTGGAGGAGATGGGGCTGTGGGTGAAGGAGCAGTCGGGGGTCCCGCGGAGGCCGGGGCTCAGCAACAGGAGCAGGAACAGGGAGGTCTGCGGGAGGGGCGGGGCAGCCCGGCATTGGCTCCGCCCCCTCACCTGGGCTCTCCGCACCCCCCGCCCCTTTCCCAGGACAGGCCCTCTTCCAGTTCCCGCCTCTCCTCTGTCTGGTTCTCGGGTGCCCTTCTCTGATCTTTTCCCCTATTTTTCTCTCTGCCTCTTGTTCCATGCTGCCTAGGGTTCAGCTCCTCTCTCCCATTCTCTCCAACTTTCCAACTCCGCCCATCCCTCTCAGGTTCCGCTCACCCCTGCCCGTCGCCCCCATCCCTGTCCACCCTGTCTTCCTCTCCCACCCGCCCATCTCCCCTCTCCGCTCTGCCCATCACCACACTTCTCTACCTTTCCTCCACCTTGTGCCCCAGGTATACGCACAGTTGGGCTCCAGGCTGGCGCCAGCACTGTCATCTCGGACTGAGACCCCTCATGCCTGTGGCCGGATCTTGGAAGGGACAGAAGACCGAGTCTCGGATCCCCACACCCCAGCCCCTCCCTCGCCCGCCCCTTCACCTCCGCGCCCCTCCCTCGGCCCCTGGATGTGGCTAAGTTTCCGCCTCCTACTCACTTGGGCTTCCTGCGTGAGCCCCAGTTACAGTGAAAACTCTTCATCTCCCCTTTCAAGAACCCCGACGTCCAGTCCCCGGAACCCTCCCCAGGCCAGGGACCCAGGAACCCGACCCCCATCCCTCCTCCCTTAGTCCTAGGAGGGGGATCCCGGCCCCGCCCCTTGGGGACCCGTTGCCCATTTCTCCACACGCACAAGGCTTGCCCCAGCTGGGTGTGGAAGGGGCAGGCCGGGTGACAGCCAGATATCGAAAGTGAAAGGAAATTTTTTGGGGAGACAGCTGGCGGTGGATCTGGCTGATCCAAGAGGCGCCACCTGGTGGTGAAAGGTGGAGGCTCACGCCACCAGGGGCGCCTCAGCTGGACTCAAGCCCCGGGAGGGCTGAGGTTGGGTTGGTTACCACCCCCGATCCCGCGTGGGACACAGTGGATGGGCAGCTGGGGCCAATTGAACAGGTAAAGTATTTGTTAAATGGATGGCAAAGGGATCTCACCCTGAACCCTTCATCTTCATTTCGGGAAACTCTCCCTCCTTCTGCATGAAGGTGTGCAGCAGCTCCATCCCTCTGGTTGCTCCAGCCCAAAGCCTTGGAATGGACTTGTGACCTCTGCCTCTCACTGCCCCGACAGTCCAGGCAGTCAGCAAACTTGTTGGCTGACCATTCAAATGCATCCAGAATCCGACTACTTCTCATCATGCTCGCTGCCATTACCTGGGCCTGCCACCATCTCCCACTTGAATATCACTGCGACCTGCTCACCTGGCACCTTGGTTCAACCCTCACCCCACCACAGGCTGTTCCCCATGTGCAGCCAGCCAGAACCTTTAAAGACCTAAGTCAAAACAAGTTTCTCCTCTTCTCCAAACCCTCCCCTGGCTCCTGCCACACTCAGCTTAAAAGTACAAGTCCTCACTGTGTCCCACATGGTCCTACAGGATCTGGCCCTGTCCCCTGTATGCCCTCACTCCCGCCCCTCTCCAGTTCAGTCACACTGGCCTCCTCCACACTGCTGACCCAGGGCCTTTGCACTGGCTGTTCCTCAGCTTGGAATGCCCTTCCCCCAGGAACCCACATGGCCCACCCCATCTCATTCAGGTCTTTGCTCAAACACACAAGGTAAAGCCTTCCCTGCCACATTTTACAAATTGCACCCCTCCCAGCTCCCACTCATTCCTGCTTTGCTCTCTCCCTTGTCACTTATAACCTCTGATACACCATTGCAAGTTACTTATCTTCTCGTCAGTTACCCCACTGGGATAACGGCTCCAGAAGGACTGTGGTGGGCGTCTGTTTACCCAGCACCTTGAGCTGTGCCTGGCCCTTAGCAGATGATCAATCAGTATTTGTTAAATGGATGGCAAAGGGGTTTTGGCCTCTTTTCTTCTTCTTTATCGCTGTGTAATAGAGAACTCCGCTGGCCTTTGTCCCTCAGCATCCAGGGAGACAACCTCTTAGTCCTTAGGATTTCCCTGAAAAGGGATAAGGGTGTCTTTGTTATTCAGAGGGGGCCCCTGACCACACTTGAATTTATGCTAATGAGGTGACTCAGGACTGGGCTGGTCAGGCCAGAAAGACCAACCATGTGATTTTAGGCTTTGAAATGCAGAATGTCAGCCAAATTTGCCCACCTCCCACCTCCCATCTCTGGGGAAGCATGTGGGGGTGGGGGGACTAGAAATTGAGTTCAGTCTTGGTGTCCGTCTTTGTGTGGCATTCTCTTCTTCTCACTGTCTTCTCTTCTGTCTTAAGAATACTTGTCGTTAGATGCAGGGCCTGCTCAGATAACCCAAGATGATTGATCTTGAGATCCTTAAATACATCTGCAGAAAAAAAATTACATCTCTTTTACCAAAGAAGGTCTCATTCGTAGGATCCAGAGGTGAGGATGTGGTCATACATTTTTCAGGGCCACCATTTAACCCACTGGAGGTGTCCAAGGAGGTTCCCAGTAGGCCTTTGCACATGCTATGCCCGCCACCTGTGATGATGCTCTGCTGCTATACTACTTTTCTGCCCTAATCAGTCCTCATGGTCCTTAGAGATGCACTGCAATGGCTAATCGTCAGGGTAATGTAAATCAGAACCACAGTGAGGTGTCACCTCACAGCTGTGAGGATGGCTGTTATCAAAAAGACAGGAGATAACAAATTGTTACAGACTATGGCCAATGACATGGAGGGTCCTCAAACACAAAAAATAAAACCATCATTCAGCAATTCCCTCCTGGATATTTACCTAAAGTGAATTCAGCTTCTCAAAAGAGTTATCTGTAGTCGTGGGTTCACTGTAGCATTAGTCACAGTAGCCAAGATATGGAAGCAGCCCAAGTGTCTGTAGACAGATGAATGGATCGAGAAAATGTGGTGTGCGCGCACACACACGTACAGGCACACACACACACACACACACACATGCGCACACACTGGAATATCATTCAGCCTCAAAAAAGAAGGAAATTCATTTGCAACGACATGGTTGGAGCTAGAGGGTATTATGTTCAGTAAAATAAGCCAGGTGGAGAAAGACAAGTATCAAATGATTTCAGTACTTTGTGGAGTATAACAACAAACAAAACTGAAGGAACAAAATAGCAGCAGACTCACAGACTCCAAGAAGGGACTAGTGGTTAGCAAAGGGGAGGAGTGGAGAGGGCGAGTGGGGAGGGAGGGAGAAGGGATTAAGGGGCATTATAAGTAGCACACATAACGAGGGGGGTCACCATGAAGGTGGTATAGAACCGAGAAGACATGTAGTGACTCTGTAGCATCTTACTTTGCTGCTGGACTGTGACCGCAAATGGGGTGGCAGTGGGGGTGGGGAACTTGAGGCCCCCTGCCAATCCTTGGTGGACAGTAGCATGGGCAAGACATGAACTATGTGGTAGTAGACGGCTTTGGGGGCTTTTTGTTATCTTTGCTTTCAGATATGCTGGAATTTCCCCCCAACCCCCATTTTATTGAGCGAAGAGAGCAGATCTTAAGTGTTCTCAGCACACACACAAAAAGGTAACTGCAAAGTGATGGGTATTAAGTAACTTGACTGGGGTAACGATTTCACCATTGTATGTATAGAAATCACGTTGTACACCCTAAAAAAATCACTCAACTGAAATATATACAATCTCTTTTTGTGCTTCCCTGTCAATCCTACCTCAGTAAGGCTGGGAGAAAAAAACAACTTGGTGAGATGGCCCCTCCTCTGGGGAGACTGCGGCACCCCTTCGCCTCACTTCCTGTCCAGCCTGGCTTAGCTTCCTCAGCACATTCAACAGACGTTTCTTGAGTATTCACTTATTTTCTGTCTCTGGTTGCAGCAGGCAGAGTAATAGTCCTCAGAGATGTACAGGTACAACTCTCTGGACCTCTGAATATGTCACCTCACAGGGCAAAAAGGGCTTTGCACATACGATTAATTATCTTGAGATGTGGAGGCTGTCATAGCTTATTTTGGGGGGCCCAATGTAATTACAAGGATCCTTGTGATACAATGAGTTATAAGAAAGATCTATCTGGTCACTCATATGACCAGACACGTATTTCCCAGGTACATTTGGTCTTCAGCTAAAGCTCCTGAAGTCTTAAAAACACTGCAGTCTTCAATGTGACACAGGTGTTTCGTCATGTTAATGAGAGACTTTTGGACCCCACCCAAGGGTGGGGGCTGGAAGCTGAATCAGCCAATGGCCAATAATTTAGTCAATTGTGACTATGCCATGAAGCCTCACAAAAATCCAAGAAGAGCTTCTCTGTCTTCTCTCCTGTACCTGCTCTGCCCTGTCGGATCCTGCTTCTTGGTCAGGGAGAGCTTCCATGCTTGGGGAACCAGACCCGCCTCCATGTGCCACCGAGCCGGGCCCCAAGCTCCACGAGGACAGAAGCTCCTGTATCTGGGACCTTGGCCTGTGTGTGTCTCTCTTCATCTGGCTGTTAACTTGTCTCCTTTATTAAACTGGTGAATGTGTTTCCCTGAGCTCTGTGAGCCGCTCTAGCAAATTAATCAGACCTAAGGGGGAGGTCGTGGGAACCTCTAGTCTGTAGCCTGTAGGTCAGAGGCACAGGTAACTGCCTGGGGCTTGCGACGGGTGTCTTGAGTCGGGGGTGGAGGGCAGTCCTGTAGGACGTAGTCCTTAACCTGGTGGGCCTGGTGCTGTCTCGGGGCAGATAGCATGAGAATTGAGTTCTCAGACACCCTGCTGATGTTCAATAATTGCTTGGTTTCAGTACGTATTGGAAGAACCCCTCCCACACATTTACACACATTGGAATCGGGTCCAGGTACCTGAATGAAGTTATACTACTATTACTGCTGGGTATAATATTGTTAGTTATGAGATCGGGACTGTGGATGTAGTCAGAGTAGGGTGAGGGCCTCCGGAAAAGCAAGGCAGGATATTTGCAGCCAGAGTAATGAAACTACATGCAAGGAAACCCCCTACCAAAACTCTTGTGTTAAACATTAAGCTCTAGAGTCGTTCTTCAGTGAGATCAGTTAATGTTCTCCAGATAAAGAACAGCACATTTTTATTATGCTGATCATTTGTAATCATGTGCTAAGATTCACTTCAGCATGCTAAAGGCCCAGGCCTATGTGCTGTCTTTCTCCTTCAGATCTGTTGAGCTGGTTTTGCAAACTGGGCAACTAATTTAGCAAGTAAGCCCAGGCATAAACAACATAGTATAAGGCAAGAAAGATTCCACCTTAAAGATAAGATTGCATTTTAATACCCAAGAAGTTAAGAAGTTAGAAATTCTTAACTTATTCTTTAGCAAACAATACCTCAGCCCACCTTGGGGGCCTTGTTTCATATGCCCCCTGACCAAGGTGCTGGTATCTCAGGGAGGAATCATTAGAGCAGGAAGTTCCTTGTGTTAAGTCAATTCTAAACATTCAGACTGCTTGACAAGTGCACACCCCTAAGCCTTTTTTCATGTTCTCAAAAATCCTCAACTGCCAATAAAACCCCTAGACTGTCCTGGCGTGAACCGGGAGCTCTGTCCTCTCACTGTATCTCTAAAAGCCTCTCCCTGGCTCTCCTACCTTGAGTGTTTGTGAAGCTCATTCTTCGGCTTTGTGAACAAGAACCCCCGCATCAGTTATACATGCATGGAGGGAAAAAATACACCATTGCTATTGGTGTTGAAAGGGTGGGAATCAGAGCTACAGTGAAAGGGAAGCAGGAGGGCCGGCATCAGAGATGTGCCCGAGGAGCAGTCGGAGTGGTGCACGTGAGGAAAACTCAGGCGATCGTGGCTGGCTTTGAAACCGGAGGAAGGGGCCACGGGCCAAGGAGTGGGGGTGCCCTTCAGAAGCTGGAAAAGGCCAGAAACGGATCTGAGCCCCAGAGAGGAAGGCAGCCCTGCCCACACCTTGATTTTAGATCAGTAAGGCCCAGACCTCCAGAGCTTTTAAAGAGTACATTTGTGTTGTTTTACTTAAGCCACTAATTTTGCAGTCATTTGTCACAGCAGCGATAGGAAACGAGCACCCCGTCACCCATTAGAACAGGAGCCCCGTGAAGCCAGGGTCTGGCTTGTTCAAGGCTGTGTCCTCCGTGCCTGGAACAGTGTCTCGCCCCTGGTACGTGCTCTGTAGCTATTTGCTGACAGACTGGATGGCTGCAGGGACTAGGAGCTCCTGCCCCGGCCAGACGATTGGCCTAGATGTGGACACCTTGCCCAAGCTGGCCAGTCAGATTTCCTCTCCTGAGACCTGCTTCTGAGAGCTGTCTGGGGGTACAAGGATCTGCCACAGTTGACTTTGGCAGGTTAAAGCAACAGGATTAATAGGAGGGACACTGAGGCAGGCCACTGAATCTGGGAGGGAGCTGTCAAACCACAGACAGGAGCTGGAGTCTCCCAGGGGTTTCCCTCCAACTCTCCCGTTCCTGTGGGATCCTGGGAGAGGTCTCCTATTCTGCCCAGCCTCAGGCAAATCCGGACAGGGGGTTGCCCATTCTTGTTTGCCCCAGGGCAAAATCAACCTCTTAACAGCTAACACACACTGAGCACATTCTGTGTACCTACTCAAGGCAGCCCAATGAGGCTGGATCTACTAGCCCCATTTTACAGATGAGGAAACTGAGGTTCAAAGCAGTTGGGCAGCTCTCCTGAAGTCACATGGTTATGTTAGGCAGGAAAATAGAGATGAGCACGGTGGATAGAGAAAAAAGGCCAGGAAAATCCACTAAAAAGACCCAAAGTTAATCAATTAAAGCTCAAAAAGCCAGGAGCCACTTGGCCTGTGAATATTCCCCAGATTAAGGAAGATAGCTCAGCATAGCCTATGTCTTTATTATGTTAATCATACAGGCCCAGTTTATTTTTTACCTTTACCTATATGCTGTTTTTTTTCCCTCTTTCTGGCCCTAATCAAGTAGTTTGTAACCTAGGCAACTAATTTAGCATGCAGACCCAGCTGTAAACAACACAGTAAAAGGTAGGAAGGGTTACATTTTAAAGATTGCATTTTAATACCCAAGAAGTTAAGAACTAAGATTCTTAATTTACTCTTTAGCAAACAGATAACAACTCAGCCCACCTTGGGGGCTAGGCAGGCGGCCTTGTTTGATGTGTTCCTGGACCAAAACCCCCGAGAAATCAGAGGAGGAGGTTGCTTGTGTTAATTCTAAGTATTCAGAGACCGCTTAACAGGTCTGCACCCCCAGGCCTTAGTCACAATTCGTGGAGAATCTTTAAAAGGGGGAGCCCCCAACCTTTCAGGGCATTCCTCTCTCTGAGGTCGCCCACACTTTCAAAGTGCGTAACCTTTTAACTTTAAACTTTCTCTCCAACCTTTCAGGGTGCCTCTCCTTGCTAAGGTGGCCTGTACTTTTTCTCTCTTTAAATAACTTTAAATAAAACTTTTACTCTGTTTCACTACTGTGTCTCTGCCCTTTAATTCTTTGTTGCGGGGAGGACAAGGACTGAGGAAAATACACAATGCTCGCCCAACAGTTGGAATGATTTGAAAGCAGCAGACAGGCAGAGAGACACGGAGGTCACGTGGCCCATGGAAAAGGCACCTGCCCTGGCTCCTGTCCGCATCTGGCTTCTCAGGACTTGGGACACCTGGATGCGTGTCTTGCCCTGTCTCCTATAAGGTATTCCTGTAGCTTTCCAGAAAATTCCCGTTTATCCTAAGCTAGCACAAGTTCCTTATATACAAAATTTAAAACAGTGGTATGAAGGAATGACTCAGACTGGCTCATGGGAGCTGTTAAAAATTCAGGAATTCAGCCAGTTCAATCATCTAGAGCTTGAAATCTTGACACTGTGGGAGCATTTACACCACGGAAATTGGTAAAAGTTCCTTACCAGGGCTCTACTTTTATTCCAGAGAACTTTACACCAGCACATCACGGACGCTGAGGCAGTATGTGGACAGGGGAAGTCAGAGGGCAGGAGCTCAGGATGGAAACCAGAAGAGACCAGGGGCCCCAAGGCCCTGTCCAGGCTTCTGAGTTCCCTTTATCTGTCCCACAAACACTGTTTTATCGGAGCCAGCCCACACAGCTGCTGAGTCTCAGAACCCGAACAGACTCAAATAGACCCAAAGTTGCTGTTCCCTTCCAACCTCCCCTCAGAAGCAAGTCAAGGTTGCTGAGAGTTTATTGGAGGGCAATGGAACAGTAATGAAAGGAAAGCTTCAGGTGCCTGGTGCCTTTGGGGTCCATGTCTCCTCTGTGGGCGGTGCTTAGATGTCAGTCCCCCATGGGCAGCCACAGGGCCTTGGTTCGTGCTGCCCGCAGCCCCAGCTCTGGGCCTGCCCCCTCGGCCTCCTGATCCCAGGCCCGAGGGCAGCCCCTGCTCACCCACACCGGCTTCAGGTTTCCTGCAGAGGCCCACTCCACAAACTGGGAGCCCTGTCATGGGGAAAGGGGGTCAGCACTTATATCAGCTTAGTTGCTCAACAGCTGCTTCCTTGGCAAAAGGAACTGTTACTGAGGATGGCCTGAGGCTTGACCTATGCTCTGCTGCTATAATGCTCAGCTCGTAGCAAGCAAATCTTCCAGATGCTGTGGGAAACAAGGTTGACCTTTGTGGCCAGGGAATTTCCTCCCGTTAACAGCCCACGTTTGAAGGAATGGGGCCTGAGGCAGCTCTGCTAGACAAGGAGTTCCCATCTGTTACCACTGGGGGGTCCGAGGGCGGATGTGGGCCTCTGTACTCTGTTGCTAGGGTGTGGGCCTTAGCAACGGGGTGTCCAGTGAGATGAGGTCTTTGGGCTGGGCGAGATCTCAGGCCCTTGCTAAGGAGACCCTCTCCCTTAGCAACAGGTCTGTAAAGGGGCAGGACCTCAGAATCTGGCTGCCAAGAAGTTTCTCTCCCTTAGCAGTGGAAGTTTTAAGGGGCACTACCACGTTCCCAGAAAAAGAAGAGACTAGGTGAGGCTGAGGATGGAAAAACAAATGGTACCTGGGCAGATCCGAAATACCACATGGCTTGGATGTCCTGGTGCAAGGCCAGGCAGCGGGTCAGGTGATCGCGGTCTCCTGTCACCACATTCACCAGGCCCGCTGGCAACAAGGTGGCCATCTCCTAGGGGATGGGAGAGTGGGCCACCCAGGGTTAGGAGGGAAGGGCGTCAGAGACCCCGAGGGCAGTGGGGTATGAGCACTGGGGGGGTCCCCGCGGGGGGCTCTCAGAGGGAATGAGGCTAGGGTCATGATTGATGAGGGCTTGAGGCCTGGAGACAGTGGTCGCTGTGTCTAGAGGATGTGGGATGTTGGGAATGAGGTTATCATGGTTCCAAAAGGGTGGGGTGGGAGCTGAGCTCCCTGTAGGCCTTGGGACATCTTTCATTCATCTGCTGCCCCAGGGGCTGCTGGGAGCCGCAGCAGGCAGGCAGCAGAGCCTGCAACTGTACCTGGCAGACCTCCAAGGCGGGGATGGGACAGGCCCTGCTGGGCACCAAGACCACAGAGTTGCCGTAGGCCAGGGCAGGGGCCAGCAGGGACACGAAGGCCAGCAAGGGCCACTCGTCTGGGCACACGATAGCCAGCACGCCCAGTGGCTCCCGTAGCCGCAGCACAGGGCCTCTCAGCTCTGCTACCTAAAGGGACAGCCAAGAGTCAATAGTGGGACGGGAAGCCCACCCCTGTCCTCCTCTCAACCCCACCTTCTCTTCTCTAGAATCTCAATAATAATAATATAACCATTATGGTTCAGAGCCAACTCTGGAGCTAGACTGCTTGGTGGGTTGAAGTCCCAGCTCCCACACTCACCAGCTGTGTGACCTTGAGTGAGTCACTTAACCTCCCTGGGCCTCAGTTTCCCATATTTTAAATGAGGACAATAATAGTGTTTACCTCAGACATTTGTTGTTAACATGAAATTAGTTAATGTCTGTAGAGGGTACAGAACCTGGCCCATAGGTTTGCTTGTATGCGTTTTTATTTTTAAACTTTACTGAATATAACTGACATTCACTAAACTGCACACATTTTAAAGGGTACAATATGACAAGTTTTCACACATGGGGATATACACCCTTGAAACCATCACCACAATCAAGGTAATGCACTTCATCCCCCAGATTTCCTCGTGTCCCTTTGGGGTCCTTCTGTCCTCCCCCTGTTTGAACCTCCTGTCCTTAGATAACCGCTGATCTGCTTTCTCTCACTGTGTTTTCTAGAATGTCCTAGATATGGAATCATACAGGCTGCACGCCTTTTTATCTAGGTGCTTTCATGCAGAAGTTTTGAGATTCACCCGTGTTGTAGCACACTTACTATGACTGCCGAGCAGGATTCCACTGCATGCATATACCCCATTTTGTTTATCCATTAACCTACTGAGGGACATTTGGATTGCTTCCCATTTTTGGCTACTACAAATAATGCTACTATTTGGCTGCATATTATGTGTATCAACGCAAAATAAGTCACACTAAGCAATACTCTGTGCAACACAGTTTTCTCTCCTATTCTCTCATTATAAAAAAAAAATAATAAAAATGGCCAGGACTCACAGATTGATTTTATGGCCCCGTAATGGGTCACTAACAACAATCTGAAATACTATTCTATGAGGTGGGCTGTAGGCCCATGACTCAGATGAGGAAATCGAGGTGCAGAGAGGAGGCACTGGCTGGTGATCATGTAGCCAGCGGGCAGTGGAGCTGCGACTGGACCCCAAGTCTGGCTCACTCCAGAGTCTTTGCTTTAACCCCCACTCCAGACAGCCCACCCTCTGCCTACCCACAGGCCCCTCTCACCTGCAGTGTGTGACCTTGGGCCTGGGCGCGGGCCCCCCATGCCCGAAGCCGCCTCACGCTCAGCTCCACCTCTGCTTTGGCGGCCTTGAGCGGCACGCCGAGCCTCTCCAGCCTCGAGGCCATGGTGGACTCCCGGTGCTCCAGTGCGGCCGCCACAGCCCACAGCAGGGCCGCCCGGGCCCCTGGTGACTGGCTCACCCAGCTGTGGGGCGGCAGCGCACACTGGGGGTTGGCACCTGCTCCTGGTTCTTCCCAGGTGCCCTTCCTCTGTTCACAGTGTCTAGACTAGGGGTCCAGGCCCCAGAGCCTATCTGGGGAGGGCAGTGAGGGGCCAGCGCCATATCCTGTCAGCCCAGGGAACTCAGACTCCACAGCCCACCAGCCCCGAGGGTGCAGACCCATATCCCATCTGCCCTTGGCGATCCCAAACTACCGTCCCTGATGCCCTTGACACCTGGGTTTTCCCACGTGACCCCCTTACCCAGGGGCAGCCTGGTGAGCAGCCTCCACAGCACCTCGGATGTCCTTGGCTCCCCCCTCAGCCACATAGCCGTAGAGATCGCCCTGTGAATCCCGGACAGGCCTGGAGCTCCGGGCCCCAGGAGCCTGGAAACGGCCCCCAACGAAGATCCCATACGGGAGTGCTGGGCTGGAGCAGGGTGAGGCACGAAGCGGGGTCCTAGGGCCTCAGTCTGCTCGGATCCCACGCTCTACCCAGTGAGCCTCTTGGGGACCCCAAACTACAGTCCCCACAAGTCTAGGAGAGCACAGATCTTCATTTGGAAGAACTGAGCCTCTCATCAGGCCTGGGGAGGGTGTGAGGCCACAAGACCCAGTATGCAATTCTCAGTAGGACTCGGGGACCCCTCATGATGGCCCTCCAGTCCCTGGGGGAGCCTGCCACAAGTCCCTTCTCCCCTTCCACACCCCCAGGGATTCTGGGAATCACAGCGCCTGGAACAGCTCACCTGGGCCCCTTTTCAGGCCCAGCTGGTAGGGTTGGGGAGACAGCAAGGCCAAAGGTGTCATAGCTCAGACTCTCAGAAAGGTACATCATCCGGTCAGGGGTCCCTGAAGGCCGCAGGTACTCATACAGACCCTGCAAGAGGGACAGTGTCAAGTGGATGCAAGCTGGGCACAAGGTGGATGAAGGGGTGGTGATGGAGGCAGGGTGCACTCACATCCGGGCCCCCGTGCCAGGAAGACCCACTTTCCTTGCAGCCTCCTGTGGGCACTGCGGGGTCTCTGAGGCCATGGGCATTGATCCAGACTGTGCCCATCTGGAGCCTGCCGGGGGAAAGGCAGACATTGTAGAGAAAAACAGAAAGTTGTAGGGGTGGTAAGTCAGGTTGGGGTGGGAGACCCAGAGACAGGGAGACCTCAAGGCTGAGAGAAAGAGCAGAGGCATGGGCCACCCCAAGTCTGCCTCTCGCACCCCAGTGGGTGCCGACTGACCCGTAGGCCAGCTCCAGGGCCTGCCCCAATCTTTCACTCCACACACTGGCACTGCCTCCTCGCGGTGTCCCGTTGGCCATGGTCAGTGCCTCCGTGGCTGTGCGGAATGGGGAGGCCACAACCAGAGGCCACGGTACCTGTAGGGGGGTGACAAGGGAGCTCAGGAGGCCTGGCTGGCCCCACCTTCCATTACCACCTCTACTGGGGATCAGGTTACAGCAGCCAGGGCCCCCAGACCAGGCCAGATCGTCACCGCAGAGGCTCTTGAGGTGTACGGCTGCTGTCCATGTCTGGTGGAGGGTGGGCGGAGGCGCTAGGATCTGCAGGAAGCTAAAGAGCTCACCTCTTCCTGAGAACATGGAGAGGCTGGCGGCAGGTCAGAGACCAAGGTTGGGGGAAAGAATGGGCTGTCTGAGGGCACATCACCAGCCTGGAACACCTGAGGAGAAGTATATTTAGAAGTCTACTCCCAGTGTGCTCCTACCCAAGGACCCCGAGGCCCCGGCCCCCAAGCCCCGGCCTCCCAGACCCAGCAGTTAGGTCTCCAGGTCCCTGCTCCCCGGGCGCCCTGGAGTCTGTGCCCTGGCTCACCTGTGCGCCCTGGCTCTGGGCCTCGAGCACGTAGAGCCGGGCCACGTCATATGCGGCAGCCCCTCGGGCCCCCATGTCCACAGCCCCATCCAGCCCTCGGCCGCCCCGAAGCCGCTCCATCCGTGCCTGCAGCCGCCTCATGGTCTCATCCCACACTGACTCCTGGATGAGTAGCCTGATGCCACCCTGTTAGGAAGAGGGTACCAGGGTGAGCAGACTTGGCGCCCATATTGGAGGTACAGGCACCGACAGAGGGCTGAGATCCAGGGATGTACCTGTGCAGATCAGAGGAGAGTCAGGGAGCAGTGGCTGAAGACCTGGGAGACCCACTGAGGCCTCAAAGTCTCCCAGTCAGGATGTGCAGTGAGAGAAAGTTGGTGATTCAGAGTGAAGACAGAGGTGGGACAACTAGGGACAGTTGGAAGAACGAAGAGAGTCCTAAAGAACAAGAGACATGGGCCCCTGTCTGCACAACCAGTAGAGTTGGACGTGAAGGTTCAGAAACTTGAGGTGGGGAGTCCTGCACACATGATGGTATAGTTTTGGGATGCAAAGAACTGGAAATTAAAATGCACGAGGACATTGGCCCCAAGATCTGCAGACATACATGCTCAGCCTCCAGGACATGGGGAGACATGAGCACATGGATCTCACCGGGCTGCGGTCGGACCAGGCTGCATCCACGACACCCTCCACGGCCGAATCCATGTCTGCCGCTTCCGTCAGCAACAGTAGTGACTCGGCCCCAAGAGCCAGGCCCAGCTCAGCGCCCTTGCCCGCCAGGCTCTGCCGAAGGTCACGTCCTTCCTGAAGGACCCCCACAACGTTCAGCCGAGGGAGCAACCTTCTGGGCCCTCCAGCCATGTCCATCCCCCTCCCAGCCTGGAAGATACCTTGATAGTTCCACAGAAGGCCACCTTCTGGACTCCAGGCAGGAAGGCCAGGACATGCCCCAGGGAGGCAGGGCAACTGACCACATTGAGGATTCCTGGGAATGGGGCTAGCTCCCCTGCCAGCTGGGCCAGGAGGAGGGGTGTTGGGGAGGCCGGGGACACGAGGACCACCACAGTGCAGCCTGGGGGGAGGCAGGCAGCTCAAGGACCCAGGGGCCCACACCTCCGGCTGCCTCCTCCCTCAGCCCTAACAGTTCAGCCCCAGCCCCATCAATTACCCACAGCCAGGGCGGGGCAAATCCTCCACATCATCTCAAGGAAGGAGAATGTGGGTGGCAAGATGAGACCAATTACTCCTGCAAGAACAAATACAGGGACTGAGACAGGCACTGTGGAGGCAGAGAGGAGGAGGGGGCCTGGCTGGACTCCTGCTCCTCACCCATGGGCTCCCAGCCTGCCAGCGCCTCCTCCTGGGTGTGCGCCTGGACTGCATAGTACTGGAGCAACTGCTGGGCCAGGGAGACATCCCTGTCTCGAACCTCTCGAACGGCCCGCCCAGTAACCAGGGACTCCAGCGTCCAGAGCAGCCGCTGGTGCTTCTGGATCACTTTGGCCAGCCTGTGGAGAAAGCAAGGGTCATTTTCCACTGCCCTTAGGCCTGAATCCTGTACCACAGCCCATATAGCTGGACTACAATCTCCGTATCCCTGGGGCATCCCTACCATTTATTTACCACCAAAGATTTATGGGAAATGTGTCTCGGAAGCACTGAAGCCCTAAGGATGCTGTGTAAAGATCTTGGCCACCCCATAACTCCTAAAGGTGTTGGGAAATTGAAGTTTAATTTCTATTCTCAACTGCACTTTTGGAAATGGAATCTTTGTCTCTAGATGCTCCAAGAGCATGCTGGAAAAGGGTCTTTGGGCAGCATCAGCCCCAATAAACTGCTGAGAAATGGAACCCCAATGAGCCTTAAGGCTCACTATCCTAGTGAACAGTGGGGAATGGATGTTTTTTAGCTGCTAAAGGCTCAAAGGCATGCTGGGCATATGAACCTTAGCTGCCAATTAATTCAGTGGGATATTGGAAAAATGCTCTGTTTCCGAGGCCTTCCCCACCCCTTGGGATCCATCACCTGGTCAGGTACTGGGCCCGGGAGGCTCCAGGGAGCCTGCTCCAGTTGTGGAATGCAGTCTTGGCTGCCACTGAGGCTGTCATCACATCTTCAGCCTGTCCCTGGAGGCAAGTGGCTAAGTTCTCTCCTGGGGAGATGAAGGGATCCAGATGGGAGGAGCCGGGGGGGGGTCTGTGTCAGAATTGGAGGGGCTAGGCTTTCTGGAGCCCCCAAGCTGGGTCTGAGTTTGATCACAAATGCAGATGAATCTACTGAACAGTCACTGCTGTGGTTGCCTCCCCACTGCTAGGAAGGGGTTTTAGTAGATACTGACTTCAAAAAGTGTCCACAGGGATTGGAATTGATAAATAGGAAAACTGTTACCAGGAGGAGCCAGAAATCCTCTCTTCCTCCCCCCACTGGCTCCTCTCTGCCCTTGAGCAAAGAGAACGGGGTGTCGCTGGTAGGTTCAGCTGGGGATTCAACTGCCTCTCCCTCCCGTAATGACAACACCTCATACCTGTGATGGGATCCTGGCAAACCACTGAATTCCTGTGTTCTGGCTTTAACCACTTTCCATTTACATAGTGACCCAACTGCCGGTCCTGGGTGTCCAGCCAGGCCTGGGGGAGGCGGAGACGGTTTGGAAAGGGGTCTGGGAGGGGTTCATGTGCCCCCTGCAGCCCATCAACAAATTATTTTCAATACACATAATGCAGAAGTCACCATTTTAACGTGTATAATCCCATGGCACTTAGTACATTCACAATGTTGCAACCACGACTACTCTCTAATTCCAGAACATTTCATCACTCCAGAAGAAAATCCGTACCCATTAGGCAGTCACTCTCTCTATCCTCCCCGATCCTAGCAACCATTAATCTGCTTTCTGTCTCTATGGATTTGCCTTCTGGACATTTCATGTAAATGTAATCCTACAACAGTGGACTCGTTTCTTTCATCCCCGCACAGTGTTTTCGAGGTTCATCAACATTGTAGCACAGATCAATGCTATATGACATTTCATTGTCTAGATTTACCACATTTTATTTATCCATCCATTAGCTGATGGGCATTTGGGATGTTTCCAACTTTCAGCTATTATGACTGGTGCTGCTGTGAATATTTGCGTGCAAGTTTTTCTGGAACACCTGTCTTTACTTCTTTTGGGCATAACTAAGTGAAAGTGGACTTGCTGGGTCATATGGCAACTCTGCCGGTGACTTACTGAGGAGCCACCCAACTTTTCCATGGCGGCCGCAGCACTTCACATTCTCACCAGCACTATAGGAGGGATATCCTATTGACTTTGCAACATGGAATGTGAACAAAGGATTAATTAAACCTTTTCTCCTCCGTGGAGAAATAAGGTTTTTCAGAAAAGGGAGGTTAATTTTCTATTTGCCTAGAGACCTGATACAATTCAGCTGTGTTACCAGGCAACAGTGAGCACTGACTGGTCCACTGTCCCTGGACTGGGAAAACTGGGAACATGCCCTATCCAGTGGGAAACCAGTGTTGGGGCTTCCTGGAGTGTTCGTGTTCTGTGACTGGGCATGTCCCTTGCCACGACCCCGGAAGCAAAGCTCCTCTCTTCGGGAGGTGGGGCTTCTAAGCCTGGTGGCTCCCGCACCCCGTGATGGCAGTCCCTCCATGTGCCACCACTCAGGGAGCAGAGTGGATCCCCAATGAAGGCACAAGCTGATGCCACCCTGCCAGGTGCAGCTTATTTGGCTGTGACATGTCTAAGCCCAACGCATAGCCAATGGGCATTGCAAGAGATGCAGCCTAACCTGGATGGAGTCCCTGGAGCTATGGCCACTTGCCTGCATTTGAATCCTGGCTCTGCTACTTATTGTGCAACCTTACAATAGTCTGACCTCCGCTAGGCCATCTGGAAGATGGAGATCACCATTGTCCCTCCCTATGTCACAGGGCTGTGGTGAGGATTGAATGAATCAATACATGTCAAGTGCTCAGAGCAGCACAACCGAAGACTTTCTATTAATTTTATTGCCTCTCACAGTTCTACTTCCTGTTTCTTTCTCTTCCTGGTCCTGTCTTCCCTAAATCTTTGGCAAATCCAGGACATACTTCCCACTTTTACCTTCTACAATCTCTCTCTCAGCATCCTTGATACCACATTCTCCTGATTTTTCTCTTGCCCTGCCAACTGGCCCTTCTCGTTTTCCTTTAAAGTAAAATGGCAGCCGGAGGACCCAAATTCAAACACCCCCAGGGAAAGACACATTTCTGAAATAGTTGGGATACAGGCATACCTCGTTTTATGGCGCTTTGCTTTATTTATCGTGTTTCGCAGATACTGCGTTTTTTCACATATTGGAAGTTTGTGGCAACCCTCATTGAGCAAGTCTATCGGCACCATGATTCCAAACGCACGGACTCACTTTGTGTCTCTGTGTCACATTTTGGCAATTCTTGCAATATTTCAAACTTTTTACTATTACATTGTGGTGGTCATCTGTGATTAGTGATTAACCACTCACTGAAAGCTCAGATGATGGTCAGCATTTGTAAGCAACCAAGTATTTTTTAATTAAGGTATGTACATTGTTGCTTCCGACATAATGCTATTGCGCAACAGACTACAGTACAGTGTACGCGTTTGAAACTTGCTTTACTCTCATGGTCTAGAAGCAAATGTGAAGTAGCCTGAGGTATGTCTGTATATGAATATGAGTTGGGCATTAGATGACATTAAAGAATGACAATGTTGCTAACTGAAAACGGCCTATGTTAGAAACGAGAATATTTATGGGAAAATAACAGACAGCTGGGATTTTAATCACTCCAGAAAAAAAGAGGAAACAAAGGGATACAACATTGGACCAAATGTTGACGACTGTTGAAGCTGAGTGAGGGGAAATGGGCGTTCAGAATGTTAAATATTCGGTGGACGTTTGCAAACTTTCCCCCCAAAAAGAAAACAAAATACTAAAGAATGTCCACAGGGTCCTGGCAGGCCACGTCAGTGGGAGAAGAGGGCCTGGAAGAGACTGAGGAATCACGGCTTGTCCAAAAAGACAGTGGCTATTGGATCCAGATGCTTTTTGTCAGAGATCATAAGTCCAAGGTTGCCAAATTTGGGGGATTTTATTATCAAGAGAAGCTGGAATCCCGGATGTTTACATGGAATTGATTGTCCACTTATTTCACACTTTCAACAATAAAGTTGAGGCCAAAGAAAATATGTTTGTTGACTGAGTCTGGCCCACAGACTGCAAGGTCAAGACCTCTGCTTGGGTGGGTAGGGGGAAGCTATGGGCTCAGTTTCACCTCTTTTCAACTGTGTCTACTTGGCTGTGGGCAAATGATTTACCTCTTTAAGCTTCTGTGTGCTATCACTAAAATAATGACAATAATTCCTTTACAGCTGTTCTGGAGATTAAGTGAGCTCATGCTGAGCACAGAGGCTGGCACACAGAGAGTACCCAGTAAATATAAACCGTGATCACGTTATTGCTATTTCAGGGTACTCCACTTTTAATCAACCTCCACGTGGGATTGTCTTTACTCTCTCCCAGATCCTCTTACCTGAGTCTATACTATTTTTCTAGATAATCTTGTCATGCCCATGGTTCAATGAATCTTTCTACATTGGCAGATTCCCATCTCCAGACCTGAAGCCCAAGTAGTATGTGACTCTGGCATGTGGCCCAAGGCTGTCCCTAGGTCCCTCACATTCTCACCATGTGACAACCAAGCTCAGCGTTTCCTGGAAATCCTATTCCGGGGTTCACCATTAGGGGCTGCGGGTGGGGGGGCACGACACAGGGACAGAGCCAGACCCCAGGCACTGTCCTTGCCCTCATTCTTCCAAACCCTCCTGCATCTCTGCCTCATCCCCTCCTCTCAACCTCCACAGCCCGCGCCAGGATCTCCCACTTGGACCACTGTTCCAGCCTCCTCTCTCCTTCACAAGAAGCCCAAGCTTTTCATGCCTGGGTGCTAGAGGACCTCGTGGGATCATGAGAGCCCCCTGGGGGAATTCTGAGGGGCCTGGGTAATTACAGAATATTCGAGGCACCCAGTTATCCACAGGAACCCCAAAAGTGTTCTGGGGACCCTGAAGGATCAAGGGAGCTTCACGAGGATTTTAAGGCACCCTAGAAATCATGGAGCTCCAGGGTACATTCTGAGAGGGGGAGGAGTCATGGGAGCCCATGGGGGTATCCTGCGGGGCCGCAGGTGAGGACAGTAAGTTAAGTACTCGGGTCGAATTCCTGGAATCATAGAAGCCCCACAAGTATTGAAGGGGCCCTGGGGAGTCTCCGAAGGTCTCCGGGTGATCAAGAGGGCCCCACAGGAATTCCGGAGAAACACCACGACGTCGGATCAAAAAGCACTGGAAATTAAGGGCACGGACTACAGGGCAAAGAGGTAGCAACCGTTAGAGGCTCAACGGAACGTCCTCCAGAGGCGGGTCCCATGGGGTGGCGGGAATCACGGGTTCTGAGGGGGCGGAGCTGCTGCGCGCCGCCGCGGATCACGAGAGCCCGCGCGCAAAACGGGGCCCGGAGGACTGGGGAGGGGGATGGGCAGCGCCGGCCAGGCAGGCCCTCACCAGTGCGCATGCGTGGCTCTCCGGCGCTGGTCCGTACTCCATCGTGGCAAAGATCTCCGGGGCGCTGCGCCCTGTGCGCGCCGTGGCCATCACCGGCCCAGGCCGTTTTCCAAGAGGGACTGCGGGGCGCTCTGCCCAGAAGAACCTCGAAGTCCGAAGGGCGGCACCGCCCCCTCCAGCCCAAAGGGCGGGGCAACGGGAGATAGAGCGTAACCCCGCCTTAGAACCCGGTGACCCCGCCCGTGTGCCAGTGGTGAGAAATGTAGTTTGGAGCATGCGCAATCCTCAAGGCGGGGAGAAGCGGGCATGAAAATGTGGGTTCCTTGCAGAATTAGGGGGGTTCCAGATTGGAGGAATGGCCGTATTGGTGTTTTCCCGTCACCCCGTCCATTTGGAGACAGGAAGTGCAGGTTTTACTCTGAAATATGTTTACTAGAGAGAATCGAATCTAGTTTTGGGACGAAGCGCTACTTCAGAGATCAAAAGGGAGTCTAAAGTTAGGATGGATATTGAAATGAAGGTTTTTGAAGTGTGCTCCCTGACTGCCCAGTAGCCTGGCCGGGTGTGGTTGTAGGGAAAGAGCGGAACTGTGGCATTTAATGCTCATCCTCGGGCTTTAGTTTTGATTGGTTGAGGTGGGAGGCGTGGCTTCAAACTTTAACTACGATTGGTTAATCCATGGATGAGGTTGGGGGTCGTCGAAGGTGTGGCTTATTGAAGTTCCCGGTTACACAGAGACCGGAAGAGCTGCTGTCATTTACACACGCGCATAGGACCTAGAAAGCATCCAGGTATTGGTCCCCAACATTGACCACGGCATCTGCTCTGAGTGGAACTGTAGTCACAGGCCAGATTCTTAGATTTTTGTACAGAATAGTGAATGTCAGCCTTCGGTTGAGGGCCCGGCAGAAGGTTCAGATCCCGGGGAAGGTCCCCTCACGTCTTTGATTCTGAGGACGCCTAGGTCCCTGGGTCATGGCTGACTCGAAGCTGCTGGTGCCGGAGCTAAGCGAGGAAGAGACGATGGGTGCTGAGAGGGCGCGTTTCGAGGAGCTGCTGCTGCAGGTGTGTACTGACAGGCTCTTGAGTCCCTGGGCGTTTGGGATTTTGTATGCGTGTGTGTGTGCGCGCGTGCACACGAGCTGAGAGATGTTCCCAGAATGCTGGGGCGGCAACAGGGCCTACACGGAATTTTAATTGCTTAACTCTAAGTTTTTTAGGCTCTGAGAGAATTGCCAGTGGGGCTGGCGTTGTTCTCTGTGTCCTCAAGGGAGGAAAGGGACATAATATGTCTTACTCCCTGCACAGCTCCTGTACGTAACAATTGCACAGTAAACAGTTGAAGAACAAATGACGGGTCTGGTAGCTCAGATGCCAAGCCTGGAGGTCGTTTTCCTTCACACAGGCCTCCAAGGAGTTCCAGCAAACCCAGACAAGCAGACCAGAATCTACACAGATCCAACCTCAACCTGGTGAGAAAGGCAGAGGAAACAGAGAGAGAAGGGAGTAAAGAGACACAATAATGGGGTATAGAGGCTTGCCAGAGAGTAGCAGAGACCCAGGGAGCAGGGAAGGGATGGAGATCTCAAGAGAGGAGGAGGATGGGAGGGACTAGGGGGACACAGATGCACAGATGTTAAAAAGGAGAGCCCAGGGGCGGGGAGGGCAGCAGCCCCAAAAAGTGGAGGGCTGAGACTTGAAGAGGGTGAAAGATCAAGTGAAGGACAGAGATTGGGGAGAAAATGGATGGAAACCAAGACTTAAGCAGAGACTGATGGACAAATCCATTCCCACCAGGTTTCTGCATAAAGACCAACTCATCCGAAGGGAAGGTGTTCATCAACATCTGCCACTCTTCCTCCATCCCTCCTCCTGCTGACATGACGGAGGATGAGCTGCTTCAAATGCTGGAGGAGGACCAAGCCGGGTTTCGCATCCCCATGAGTCTGGGAGAGCCTCATGCCGAACTGGATGCAAGTCAGTGCCCTCAGAAGACCCAGCAGTCTGGCCCTCTGGGTCCTTTCTTCCCTAAGATCCAAGAATCCAGGGCCCAGGACCCTTCTCCCTCAGGACCTGGAAACCTGGCCCCCTGATCTGATCCTTTCCCTGTGGTATATCCTTAACCTCTTGGGCATCCAGCATCAGCTGTGTGGAGCAGTGCCAGTTCTGCCTCCCTGGCTGTTGGCACTTCTCCCTGCCCCATCCCAGGAGAGGGTGGCCTGGGCAGGTACACTCACTGGTGGATCTCCTGACTCCAGGCCCGGGCCAGGTCTCACATTCATTCCTGTCCTCTCCTCCCTTCTGCCCTGTCTCTGTGTCTCTGCCTTGTCTCGCCTCTGTCTCTGTTGCGTTTCTGTCTTTATTTATATCCTTGCTTTTTCAATTCATCTATGTCCCCTGAGGCCTCCTGGGATGAAGCTTTGGGCAGTGCCTTGGGACTTACCAAACCCAGAACCTGCCCTTGAGAAACTCCCAGTCTTGGGTGAGGGCAAAGGAGACAGATGCAATTTTAATGTGTGATTCACCCACACAGAAAGGTCAGGGGAGGCTTCCTGGAGGAGGAGATGTCAGATAAAAGATGTGAAGGTACTACAGGAGTTCATCAGGCCAAAAGAGAAGAGGATTCTAAAAGAGGGGACAGATGGGTCCAGAAGCAGTAGAGAATGATTGAATTGGATTGGTCAGTGATCGAGAATGACTGGAAGAAATTTAAAGGGATTTCACTAGAGAAGTGACCTTCTCTCCAGGTGGGAAGGGCAGATCACACAGGGCATCCAGCACCAGGCTGCAGGACTCATATCTTCGTCTGGGGGCACTGGGGAGCCATGGGAGGTCTGTGAACAGGCGAGGGTCAGGGTCAGCTCTGGGACATAGTCGGGAAGGACCAGAGGTGTTAGAGAGAAGGCTGGAGAGAAGGCTGGTATGAGAGTCCAGACTAGCAAGCGTGTGTCTTGAGCCCTCACTTCCTCACCATCTCTGGTTCTTGAAGCTGCTATAATTTATTCTTGTCTGTCTGGGAGGTGGGGTTCCCACGGAGGGCTGGGGGTCTCACCCCTTTTCTCTCTCCGCAGAAGGCCAGGGTTGTACCGCCTTCGACGTAGCTGTCAACAGCGACTTCTACCGGAGGATGCAGGTGGGGGGCGGGGCTGTGGATGAGGCCTGGGCAGGGGCCTCTCCCTCCACCCCGAATTCTCCCGCATGTCTTTTCTCCTCTCTCACTTTTAGAACAGCGATTTCTTGCGAGAGCTCGTGGTCATCATCGCCAGGGAGGGCCTTGAGGACAAATACAGACTGCAGCTGAATCCGGGTGAGGGGCAGGGCCTGGGCCACTGGGGCGGAGCCGAGCCTGGCAGAGCTTGGGGACAGCCCTTGGGAGAGGTGGGGCTAGTGGACACCCGCTAGGATGCGGATTCCAGGGATAGGGCAAGGCTTTTGGTGAGCCTCGGTGGGGTGGGACCCCGCCTGGGATTCCAAAAAGGGGCACAGTCCGGTTAGCCTGGGAGGGGCGGGGCCAGGAACAGCTCCAGGGGCCAGATTTTATTGGCAGATACCTTGGGAAGGGCGGGGCTAAGGTGGGCAGGCTTCCTAAACTTCGCGGTGTGGTCAGATGCCTCGGATCTTCCCCCAAGGGCGCAGCTCTCCTGTGAGGCTTTTGCTGTGCAAAGCCTTCAGGAAGCAAAGGGAAACCTGACCACGAGATCTTTGATACCCCGCTCTCTACCTGCAGAATGGCGCATGTTGAAGAATCGGTCTTTCCTGGGCTCCCTCTCCCAGCAAAATATCCGTTCCCAGCAGCGTCCTCGGATCCAGGAGCTGGGGAACCTGTGCGCGCCTGACTCCCTGAGGCTTGAGGAAGGGTACGCCTTCAATGGGTTCCCTCTCACAAGTCTCTTTGGAGTCCCTCCTTCAGTCCTCCTGCCCTTAGGGGGCCGCGTCCCGGGGTCCTGGAAACCCAGAGGGGAGAGGCAGGACGCTGGTAAGAGGGAGAAAGGGCCAGGGAATAGCATGCCAGGCGAAAGGAACAGTGCTGGCAAAGACCTGGTTACCCAGTTTGGGGTCTTGTTCCTTCTCAGCCCTGAGAAGCCTCACCTGAACCTATGGCTGGAAGCCCCTGACCTCCTCTTGGCTGAAATAGACCTCCCCAAACTGGTGAGTGCTTGAGCAGAGCAGGAGAATGAGGCCCGGAAGAGTCAGGGTCTTCGAGGGGCAGTGATCTGGTCCAGCCTGTTCCTGGACCAGTGTGATCCTGGTTAAGGCTGCCCCTCTGTCCCTGGGGACCCTCAGGCCCACTTCCGGTGCTGTCCTGGGGATGTGTGGGCATTATAAGCACTCAGTCTCCCACCTTTTTCCTAGAAGGTTAGACTTTTTAAATATAGCATTCCAACACGTGAAGCTGCTTTCCCTGGTCCATGTTATTATGGCCCTGTTGCTGGAAAGGGAAGGGTGGGCTGATTCCACCATATCCCCAGGATGGAGCTCTGGGGCTGTCGCTAGAGATTGGGGAGAACCGCCTGGTGATGGGGGGCTCCCAGCAGCTGTACCATCTGGATGCCTACATCCCCCTGCGGATCAACTCTGACGAGAGCAAGGCAGCCTTCCATAGGAAGAGAAAGGTACCTTGGGGGTCAGGAGAAGGGGCACAGGGAAGCGGGGACTCTGGGGAACTTGATCTTGGGTCTGAGGGGGGAGGGGGTTAGGTGCTGGTCTGAATCCTCATCCCCTCTCCTCTCCCTCTTCAGCAGTTGCTGGTGGCCATGCCCCTCCTGTCTGTGCCGTCTTGATCTGGAGTCACCCATGCTTCCAAGTGGGGAGAAAAGGCTGGTGGTGTGTCTAAAACTGAAATAAAGTTTTTGCCTTTGTTCTGTGTCTGTCAAGAAGTACGTGGGAAGTGGGAGGTCAGAGGGATATTGGGCTGCAGCACTGAAGTCCCATAGAGGCCACTGCCCTAGCTCAGGCCTCTTGGCCTCCAGTCTCTCCACTGTTGATTCTCACAGGGCCCCAAACCTGACCTGCCCCTCTCCTGTTCAGGGTCCCTCCTTGGCTCCCCAGCACCCCCAGGAGAAGGTCCAAGCCCCTTGGCCTGGCACTCCCAGCTTTGTGTGGTCTGCCCCCTTCTCCCCCCATTTGGCCTCTAAGACTCCCTCTTTCTTCATCTTGCTGCACTCAGCAGTGTCCTGACCATTTTGGTTTTTCATACTTCCTCATTGTTCTGCTGTTCCCTCTACTTTCTGTCCTCTTCTCTGTTGAGACCCAGGAAATCTAAAGTGGTCCTGACCTCACAGGGGACTTTTCCTGAGCCCTTTGGTGACTTGATCCACACCGTCATCCGCACAAGCTGCCCTATCCTGGAATTGTACTTCCCATCACAGTCACACCAAACTGTTTCCCATCCTGCCTGCAAGTTCTGTTTCCTCTGCTGCGGATACTCCAGACTCTGCCCTCAAAGTCATCCCTTTTAGTGAACTTTCCCTGGAAAGCTTTTCAAGCTTCAAGCTCTCTCTGATCTTCCCTGGCTGAGTCCTCCTCCGGTGGTCACCAATGTCCAGTGTTACTTTCAGTATAGCTGTGTCCCCTATGATGTGACACCTAGTAGGAGGTCAATAAATTATTACTTGTTGAACCATTGAACTCATTCCATAGTGAATTCTAGGAGGATAAGTAAATGTAGGAGCCTTAATGGTAAATGTTGGAGAACAGCGAGGAGGCCTGTGGGGCCGGAACGGAGCGATTTGGGTGGGGAGGTGGGAGTAGATGAAGACAAGGTGAGAGGGTAGGCAGACGCCCTCGATAGGGTCTGAGGGAGCGGCCGCGGGCGCCATGTCCACCAGGGGGCGGAAAGCAGTCCAGCGCGTTGTCTCAGAGAACTACAACTCCCAGCAGCCCTCGGAGTACACGGCCCTCTCGGAGCAAATGGTGAGATCCAGCGGCTGCTGGGGCTTGCAGTTCGGACGGGGACCCTCCCCGGGAGGCCGAAGAACTCTTTCCCAGTTACAGATAACGCGTGGGGCTGGGTCCTTTCCTCCTTGCTCCGTCTCCATGGTGATGGTTCAGGCAAAGGCCTGGGATTTGGCAGCGGCGGGGGCCCTCTTCCCACTCTCTCCTCTTCACCATCTGTTCCACCTTCACACCTGGCCCCGCGCCGCGGCCACCGCCTCCGCACGCGGCGAGGGATTCTGCCACCACAGGGTGGCGCTGCTGGACAGCATCGCGGGCTACTCCTCCCTCAAACCCAGAAGCTCAGCCCCAGCCACCTCTTCCTCAGGGACCCAGGGGGTTCTTAAACAGAGGCAAAACTGAGACCCAGAGACCCGCGAGACAAGGCTTAGAGGCGAGAGACCGCGGGGGCCAGTGGTTGCCTGGCCACCCCGTCGGCCACGTGGCGCCCGCCCGCCGCGCCAGCTTCTCCCTCCCACCCCCTTGCTGGCCTATGCCACATCATGAAAATTTAATCCCAAATGCATTTACGGCCCGACGCAGGGAGGCAGTGAGGAAAGGAGCATCCTCCTGGGGCCTGGATCTGGAGATGGACTCAGCGTCGAGGAGAGGGTTGGTCTGGCAGAAGGAGCCGGACAGGACCCACCTGCTGGAGGGAGAGAGTCCCCTGTCAACCCCAAAGGGGCGGGGCTGGAGTAAGAACCTAGAGGGCGGAACAGACCGCAGAGGGAGGGGACTACAACTAGGGGCGAGAACTCAGTTGGTGGGGACAGAACTCGGACAGATTCGAGGCAAGGGGGGCAAAAAATCAGGGCAGGGATCGATCCTAGGGGGAAGGACAGAACCCAGGGGAAGGGACAGGTCCCAGGGGAGGGGGCAGAAATCAGGAGGCGGAGACAACTCAGGGGCGGAAAATGTCCAAAGGGGAGGAGATGCAGCTCAAGGGGTGGGGACAGAACTCAAAGGACGGGATAGATCCCAGGCTGGAGAGGGAGTTCTGTGGGTCGCAGCTGGCCACCGGTGGGGAGTGTGGCTGTCGGGTATGGAACTTAGAGGGGAAGGAAGTCAGGGTTGAAGGGACCGGTAGGGAGATGCGCCTAGAGAGGAAATAGTACCTGAGGGGGATGGGGTTCCAAAGGGGTAAGATAGAGGTGGGCGGAAGTCAAAGGGAAGAAACCAGAGGAGGACAATGGGGGGACGAAATAGGGGTAGGGAGTCTGGGGGGAAGGAATTACCTGTATTAGAAAATCTGAACGAGACAACTGGAACAGGGATGAGGCGGGGTGGGGATGGGACTCGGGGGCGGGGTGTGGAACTGGAGGGCACAGAAATTCGGAGAATGAAAGGAAGGAAACTCATAGGAAGATGGAGCCGTAGGAGACGAAAATTACCCCTCAAAATTAGGGGGAACTGAAATGGACTCGAATCTCAACTGGGCAGGAGAATTTGGGAGGAGACAAAGTCTAGGACAGAAGGAGCTTAGGGAGATAGTACTGGTCGCGGAGTAATCGGGAAGGGACGGCATCGGGGGCGTCTGAATTCAGACGGGAGTTCAGAATGCAGAGGCGTGGTCTTGGAATGGCAGGGCGGGGGACAGAGCGGGACGGAGGGCGGTGAGGGGGCGGGACTGGAGCCAGGGGCGGGGCCTAGCAGGTATGGGCGGGGCCCCGCCCCCGACGCTGAGTCCAGTGACAGCCCCCGGGCAGCCCGCACTCGCAGCTTACTTCCCCCCCGAGCGGAGCTGCGGGGCCGGCCGGGCCGGGGCGGACCCCGGGAACCCGGACACGGCCGCCCGGGCCCGCGGGCGGGGGGATCGGCGGGCCGACTGGCGGTCGGGGCAGCCACCATGGAGTTCCGCCAGGAGGAGTTTCGGAAGCTAGCGGGTCGCGCCCTCGGGAGGCTGCACCGGTGAGCGTGGTGGGGGGTGCTGGGCGGGAAAAAGCGCGGGGGTCCGAGGAGGATGTTAATTCCAACCTGGGTGCAGACGGACAGATGGACAAGCGATACCTAAGGATGGGAGGGAGGTCCACCCATCTGTCCAGCTTTCTCCCTCGTTTTCCGACGGCGCCGCTTTCCGTGGTCTAGTCTCTCCCATCACCTCCTTCATTTTTTTTGCGGCCCACCCCACCCCAGGCTCTACCGTTTTCTTTGGGATTGTATATCCCGCTCTCTTTGGGGCTCTGACCTCCCTCCCCTACTTCTTCATCTCTGTTCACCCACCTTTCCTCTGCCTCCTTTCTCTGAATCTCTGTCCCCCTCTCTCTGGTTCTCTGTTCCCCTTTATCTCTGAGTCTCTCTGTCCCCCTGACTCTGATTCTGTGACCACTGCTCTCACTAGATGTCTGCCAATCCCTCTCTGAGTCCCTGTCCTCTCCTGCTGGGCTTTTATCTCCCGACCCTGGGTCTCGCCATCTTTCAGTGTCTCTCTGTTTCCGTTTCTCAGAGGGTTTAATCTGAAGCTAAAGCGGATTGGGGCCCACTGGTCCTTGTTCTTGAGGAGAGTTAAGCTGGGAGTAAGAAGTAGGGTATCCTGGGTCCTGGTGAGGAGTGGGGAGGAGAGATTTGCAGGCCAAACATTAGGCTCTGGGGTTAGGGCAGAATTCCCAAAATATATGGACTAGAGCTAAGAGGGACTTCCTCCCAGCCAGGGAAATGACCCCAGTGACCTGGGTGTCCCCAGGCAGTCTGGACACCTCCCCCCATCTCTCACCCCCAACTCCAACCCTGGCTCCAAGTCAGAGAAATTACTCAGCTGCGGAGAAACCTAAAAATATCTGGCCACAGTGCAGGGAGGAGATGGCCTCATCAGCACCATGCCCCTGCTGACATTCCCTCAGACCCATCCCCTCGGCCCACAGCCCTGATCCCATCTTTAGTTGACCCTTAGTTCATCTCACTAGGCCATGCCAGTCCTTCCTTAAGTCTAACACTAGTTCTGCTTGCTGCAGATCACTACCCCACCCTCTAGGACTCTGCGAGATGGGAATAAGGCTGGACAGAAGGGAGGGGACCAGAGGATGGTGCAGTGCTGGGGAGGGGGTAGGGGAGCTGAGATAACCTCACCCCTTTTTTTCCCAATCTTCCAGCCCCTCCCCACCCTTTTTCTCGCCTCCTTTCACGAGTTTCTCAAAATACATCAGTGCGAAGTCAGGAGAGGGAGAGAGACGTGCTGATGGGGGTGGGGAGCTGGGAGGAGGTGGTGGCAGAGGGATGCGTTCCTCAGTCCCCCTCCCTCAGTCCCTGCTTCTCATTTTTCGTTGTGTCTGGGTTTGTACCAGTCTGTCTCTGCCTCATCCTCACCTCTGAGCTGCCTCCTGGGGCTCAGAGACCCCAGAGTGCAGGGTCCCCACCAGGACAGTTCTCAAGGAGCTTGATTTGAGAGGAACATTTGCATCTGAATCCTGGGGTTCACTTTGATGGTTGGAAGATGCCCTGTACTGGACACAACACCCTGATTCTATTTAATCCCCTAGACAAAGCTGGGGAAACTGAGGCTCAGTTGGAGAAGGGGGAGGAATCAATGGATGAGTACAAGTACCATCATGGAAACCTGGGTCAGTCCCTCCCCAGCCAGGGATGGAGGCTGCAGGGTTTCCTGGAGGAGAGTGATGCTGGTGTGGGTGGAGAACTCCCTCACACCAGGAAACAGACGACAACTCGGCGCGATCTGGGACAACATACATGTGCAGAGGGGAAAGCAGGAGAAACAGGAGCTCAGCTGCCTCCTTTCTGAGGGCCAGGCCCCGTGTGGGGCAGTCACGGGGGCTGAGAAACCATCAGGCCCCATTGCTACTCTGGTGTGTGACCCTGGACATGCCACTTCTGATTTCTGAGCCTGTTTCCTTCATTAGACATTGGGAATGTAAAAGAGAACCAAAGGGACAGACTTGGAGGAGTGGAGGAGGGGACAGGGAACCTGAGCGAAGCAGAAGCAGAGACCCAGGGAGAGGAGATTGATATTATACCTTCTTCATTTTCGTCAGCTGCCTCCAGAGCACTATTTTCCGCATCACCACATCCTCAGATCTGAGCTCCAGGCGTCCAAGGAGGGGAGGGGGCACTCCATCTTGGCTCTCCCCTTTCTGTTCCTGTCCTCTGCAAAGCACTGGGCTCACCTGCATCTCTGCATCCCTGGTTCTCTTAGGCTGAGATGATTAGATTACCTTGAAACGCCCTCTTTGCAACCTCACATTCTACTCTTGCCCCCATTGTATAGATGTGAAATACTGAGACCCCCCTCGGTTAGAAAGCTTCCGTCAGAGATCTGACATGTCATAGTATTAACAATGAATATCACATTTCAGGGGCTGCAGTTATGTGTTGAGTTTCAGGGTCAGATAACATCTGATAGCAAATGTAACAAACCTCAGTCAAAGTCTAATCTTACTGGCTGACATGTTCTGATGGGAGGCAGGGGTCCTTACCACCCTGCACTGTTCATTCTAGGACCTCTAGTCCCCTCTCTCAGGGTCTTAGTCCTCGTCCCCCTGGGTTCTGTCCAGTCCCCCAGTCTTTCTCCAGCCACCCCTGTTTCTTAACCGCAGCCCCCACCCCCGCCCCGCCACAACCTCCTTAAGTTCTAGGATGGGGAGGGTGGCTGTGTTCTCTCTTCTCTTCCACCCTCCTCCCCCCAGACCGTCTGGCTGTTCTTTCCTCCCCCGTCCCGGTCTCCCTCGCCTCCATCTGTTCTAGCCCCTTCCTGGGATCCAGCCCGATCCCCTGGCTGCCTACCCGCCCCAGAGAGGGGCCGCATCTCCCAAATCACGTCCCAGCCTGTGTCTCCTCAGTCTCCTAGTCTCTCCATCGTTCTCAGCGCTCTGGGTCTCTGCATCTGTGTCCTCCCTCCCAGGTTTCTGTTCCCACCCTCTCCGTCTCTGGGCCTCTGTCCCTCTCCCTCTCTGCCTCTCTGCCCCTGTCTTCTCTCCCTCCCTCTCTGGGTCTCTCTTCTTCCTGCGTCTCTGACTCTCTTTCTGTCAGCTTCTGTTCCCCCAGCTCTGTTGCCTTCCTTCTGGGCCTCTCCACACCTGCCTCAGTACACCTCCTGTGCTCTCCCCTCAGCCTCTCTCTGGATTTGAGGTGGCTCTCCAAGTACCCTCTCCGTCAACATAAACTCAATCCTGGATCCAGAACGGGAGGGGGCAAGAGCCACGCTGGGGACTGAGCCAATCCCCCTACCAGGGCCATCTGTCCCTTGCCAGGACACCACCCGCCATCACCACCGCCTGGCTAACCCCCCTCCCCCCTCTAGGCTGACAGCCTGAACTCAGGTTTCCCCAGGGATGTCCAGCTGGGCTGCTGGGTTCCAGGGACCCTGACATCTCCCCAGACCCGCAGCCAGGGCGTGGGCTTCTGGTGGCTGAATGGAGTCAGCTGGATGTTGGTCCCACACCTGGGGCCTGGAAGCAGGGGAGGGCATGCCACTGGGGACAGGGGAGGTGGGGGGTCGGTATATAATATAACAGACGTGGCTGAGAAGCATCTGTTCTTTTGACACCTTTGCTGAAGCATCTCCTTAGCGCCTTTTGCTTTCTCAAATAAACTCATCTGGGAGGGGGGCTGGAGAGAGATTCTGGGCCTTGTGTTGGGGGCTGGGGGCACAGGCTCTTGGATCGCAAAGGGTAGTCTGGGGTCTAAAACACCTGAGTCGAGAGATGATGGGGTGGGGGAGAAGGGAACTGAAGGCTTTCGTGCCTGAGTCTGAGTGAGGAAGGGGCTGCAGGCATGACTTCCTGGTCCGAGGGTCCGGATCCTGGATTTTGGGGAAAGGAGAGAGCGCGGGCTTAGAATCCTGGGTCACGGACTCCTGTGTCATGGGGAGGAGGGTGCTGGGGGCTTGGACGTCCGAGTCTTTGACTCTCGCTGCCCCCCAGCCTTCTAGAGAAGCGTCAGGAAGGTGCAGAGACACTAGAGCTGAGTGCTGACGGGCGCCCGGTGACCACGCAGACCCGGAACCCGCCGGTCGTGGACTGCACCTGCTTCGGCCTTCCTCGCCGCTATATTATCGCCATCATGAGCGGGCTGGGCTTCTGTATCAGCTTTGGCATCCGCTGCAACCTGGGCGTGGCCATCGTCTCCATGGTCAACAACAGCACGACCCACCGCGGGGGCCACGTGGTGGTGCAGGTAGTTCTGGGAGGGGACCCTGGCACAGCCAGCCCTAGCTGGCCCTGCCCACGCCCCAGTGACGTCACGCACCAGAGGCCACGCCCCCTTAGGAACTACGGCCAGAGTAGGTCCGCCCATTTGCGTGCCCCTCTCAGTTCTCCTCTAGGCTCACGGTGCGCCCCTTCCTAGGCCCCGCCCCGATCTAAATGAATTCCTTCCTGCCCCTATTTATTTCAGGTCCTTGCTTTTAAAATACAGCATTAGGGTCCCTATGTGTTGTTCCTGCTCCATTTTAGGTCTTCTAGCAGCTTAGCTCCACCAGTATCCCACTCCTGTCCCGGTGTCACCTGTTAACCCCAGGCCGTCGCAGGCCCCACCCTAAATTTTGATCTGGTCTTTTCTGAAGCTCCCCCGCTGCTAAATCCCATTTCGTTGGCTCTGGCCTCTACCGAAAGCCCTGCCTCATCGCAGACTTTCTCCCTATTTTAATTTCAGCGTACATCAGGCCCTTGCTCAGAAAAAGTTCCTGACTTGAGCTGTGACTTAACTACGCCCCTTGATCCCTTCCAATCAGGCCCTCCCTCCTCTTGCTCCTGACTAGACCATCCGGATCACTCCAAGAACAGTTTGTAAATTGGTTAGACCCCCATATATGGATCCCTAGACATTCCAAGAAGGGGCCCTGAGGCAGGGAAGCAGCAGAGTTTGGCTTCTAGGCCCATTGCGAAGGTAGTGAGGCCCTAGCGGCTTGGCGAGCAGAGTTGCTGATTGGCTGAGGGACTAAGTCAGGCCCAGAGCGGCTGATTTGATGTGCCTTTGGTCCACAGAAAGCTCAGTTCAACTGGGATCCGGAGACTGTTGGCCTCATACACGGCTCCTTTTTCTGGGGCTACATTGTCACGCAGATTCCTGGAGGATTTATCTGCCAAAAATTCGCAGCCAACAGGTACAGCGGTGGGGTCTCAAGGTGGGCAGGAACTACAGTGGAGTTAGAAGGTGTGGCCTTGCGTTTGGGAGCTGACTCCAAGGAAATGGGAGGAGCCTGGGTTTGTGGGCGGGTTCTTAGAGAAAGGAGGAGCTTATGGTTAATGAAAGGTGGGAGTAACAGAGGTGGGGCCCGGGGTTCTGCGGGACGTGAGGCCTGGCCTGCTGTGGGAGGAAAGGGCAGAAATCCTAGGCTTGGTGGGATAGCGGTACCCCTTCCTCGGACCACGGACTTTTTCCATCAGAGTTTTCGGCTTTGCTATCGTGGCTACATCCACTCTAAACATGCTGATTCCCTCGGCTGCCCGCGTCCACTACGGCTGCGTCATCTTCGTGAGGATCCTGCAGGGGTTGGTAGAGGTAAAGCCCCGCCCCATATGGCTCCGTCCCCGTTCTGACCCCTATTCTTCACGTTGACTGTGTTTTCTCCTCCCTTAGGGGGTCACATACCCCGCCTGCCACGGAATCTGGAGCAAATGGGCCCCACCCTTAGAGCGGAGTCGCCTGGCGACAACAGCCTTTTGCGGTGAGAGGAAGGGGTCGGGATCCAGACTGCTGGTCCCAGGGTGGAGCGGGCTGGAGTCCGGACTCTCAGTTCTGAGAGGAGCCGGCTGGGGACCGGACAGACGAATCTGAGGGAGGAAGAGCTGTGACCTGAACTAATGTGTCCCACAGGGCGGGGCTGGGGGGCCACAATCCTGGATTTGAGGGTGGTTGTTCTCTTCATCCCACATCTTCCTCCCTTAGGTTCCTACGCTGGGGCGGTGGTCGCGATGCCTCTCGCCGGGGTCCTGGTGCAGTACTCAGGATGGAGCTCTGTTTTCTACGTCTACGGTGAGGGGCCTGGACGGCTGGGTCCGGGTGGCCCTGGGGCGGAGCGAGCCTGGCCGTCACCTCGCTTCCATCCCCCTCCTGACTCCCCCAGGAAGCTTCGGGATCTTCTGGTACCTGTTTTGGCTGCTTGTCTCCTATGAGTCCCCGGCGCTGCACCCCAGCATTTCGGAGGAGGAGCGCAAGTACATCGAGGACGCCATCGGCGAGAGCGCCAAACTCATGAACCCGGTCACGGTCCGGGCCCAAGCTTTCGGGGCGGGGGCGCGGTGGGGCGAGGAGAGATATCCAGGCAGGGAGGCAGGAGAAAAGGGGGCTTCGAACAGGTACAGCGTGTAGACTGTGGTGGGTTCCATAGACTCTCAGGGGAGAAAGCCTGCCGAAGTTAGGTGGGCGGGGCTAGAACCTGGGAGGCGGGTTTAAAGCCCAGGGAGGACGGGATTAGCAGGTGCAGAGGGCAGAGCCAGGTCAAGAAGTGGACAGAACCACTGATGGGCATGATCAAACCAGCAGAGGCGGGATTAGAATATGGGGTGGGTGAAGCCAGAGTTAGGGGGCATAACTGGATGCAAAGAGACTCCTGGGCCCACATTTGTGGGTCCCTGAGGGTCATCGTGGGGACCGGACCCTTGCATTCCTGAGGTGCCACTGTCAGGCTAGGATGGCAAAGTCCCACAGGGACATGGTCAGGCCAGTTCTTCTGCGTCCCTGGAAGGTTTAGTGTGCTGGGGGAACCCGGGTTTCTGCCGGACTATAGTGGGGTCCCCGAAGGGACACGGTGGGTTCCCAGCCCTGGGCTCAGTCTTAGCTGCCCCACCTCTCGCTCCCCACAGAAGTTTAACACACCCTGGCGGCGCTTCTTCACGTCCATGCCGGTCTACGCCATCATCGTGGCCAACTTCTGCCGCAGTTGGACGTTCTATCTGCTCCTTATCTCCCAGCCCGCCTACTTCGAAGAAGTATTTGGCTTCGAGATCAGCAAGGTTGGGCTCAGGAGGGGAGGGCAAAAAGAGCGGCGGGGAAGGGGAGAGAAGGAGCTGGGCCTGGATCCCAAGGGGTCGAACCGAGGGACAGGGAGGAGTTAGTGGTGCACGAACCTGAGCCCCTCCCTGTACTGCTGGCACAGGTGGGCCTGGTGTCAGCGTTGCCCCACCTGGTCATGACCATCATCGTGCCCATCGGCGGCCAGATCGCGGACTTCCTGAGGAGCCGCCGCATCATGTCCACCACCAACGTGCGCAAGTTGATGAATTGCGGGGGTGAGTGGGGCGGGGCCTGGACCTAGGCCTCGACCGGCAGGGCAGAGCGCTGCGGGGCGGGACCGTGAGGGGACGGGGAGGGGTCAGAGGGCGTGTCCAAAAAGGCTGAGGGTCTGGTGGAACAGAACCTCAGGCTGCAGTCTTAGGGGGCAGGTGGTGAAAGGTCAAGGTGGGTGTGACTATCCAGGTGGGGCTGACCAAGTTGGGTCTGGAAGGGCGGGGCCTACTCGGCACTGGCCGGAGTGGGACCAGGACTAGGTGATGAAAAAGGGGGATTAGGTGATGAACGGGGTACCTGGAGAGACAAGGCCTGGGCGGTGTGGTGCCTAGTGGGTGGGGACAGAGAGGAAAGGTGTGAAGGTGCAGGGGTGGGGCTTGGACCGTGCGTCTTTGGGGCGTGGCCTAGCGGGGGTGGGTCCGTGGAGATCCCTGTTGGGGCGTCGGGGCCTGTGGCGCGGGGTCCAGACCAGGCGTTGCTGGAGGTAACGGGCTGCATCAGGTAAGAGCAGGCGCTGGCGGAATGGGGGCCAAAGCCGGGGACAAGCGTGGAGGTGGACAGATTGAGGCGGATAGAGGCGGGCCGGGGCGGGAACAGGTCGGGAGAGGCGGCAAGGGGCGGCCGGCGCTCAGGTGAGGCGGCCCTCCCCCTCTAGGCTTCGGCATGGAAGCCACGCTGCTGCTGGTGGTCGGCTACTCGCACTCCAAGGGCGTGGCCATCTCCTTCCTGGTCCTCGCTGTGGGCTTCAGCGGCTTCGCCATCTCCGGTGAGAACCGCGGATCCGCAGCTTGGATCTGGACAGCTCTGTAGGCAACTTCCTGGCTCAGGAAGGGGGCCTCTCAGCCTCGCAAAAGGTGGACTGGAAAGAGGCCGGGGAGGTGCAGATTGGGGCGGGGCAGGAGCGGCTCAGGAGTCCCTCGGTGAGATTTGGGTGTGGCACCTCCTGGCTTGCCTCTCCAGGGTTCAACGTGAACCACCTGGACATCGCCCCGCGCTATGCCAGCATCCTCATGGGTATCTCCAACGGCGTGGGCACGTTGTCGGGCATGGTGTGCCCCATCATTGTGGGCGCCATGACCAAGCACAAGGTCTGTGTGCTGACCCTGACCCGCTTGCTCTCCAGATTTGCGTGTGGTTCCCTCCTGAAGTGGGTCACCCTGTCTGGGTCTCTTTCAGCCTTTCCTGGAACTCTGTCTCCCTTTCTACCCGCTACGCGTCAGGTTCCCTCTCCACCTCTTGTTTCTCTGTCCTCTGACCTCATCTCCCTGTTGTCCCCTCAATAGACTCGGGAGGAGTGGCAGTACGTGTTCCTAATTGCCTCCCTGGTGCACTACGGGGGTGTCATCTTCTACGGGGTCTTCGCTTCTGGGGAGAAGCAGCCGTGGGCGGAGCCTGAGGAGATGAGCGAAGAGAAGTGTGGCTTCGTTGGCCATGACCAGCTGGCTGGCAGTGACGAAAGCGAAATGGAGGATGAGGCTGAGCCCCCTGGGGCACCGCCTGCTCCGCCTCCCTCCTATGGGGCCACGCACAGCACAGTTCAGCCCCCAAGACCCCCACCCCCTGTCCGGAACTACTAACCGTGTGCCTCCCACTGAATGGCAGTTTCCAGGACCTCCATTCCACACATCTCTGGCCTGAATGCCAGTGTCAAGGGACCCCAGACCTCTCTGTCCTGCCGCAGGCCTAAGAAGCACTCACCCTTGTTCCCAGTGCTGTCAAGTCCTCTTTCCTTCCCAGTTGCCTCTCAGGGGTAGTGAGGCTGCAGAGTGGCAGTTTCAAGGATACCCAAATTCCCCTAACTCTTTCCTTCACTTGTTCTGCCTCAGTGGTTTCAAATCTCTCCGTTCAGGGCTTCATTTGAATGGACAGTTCAATCTCTTATTCTTGCTTGTGGTTTTGAGGCACCTCCCCCCTTTTCTTTAACTACAGGGACTCTGGGGTTAATCCCGGAGAATACTCAGCCCCCCTCTCCTTTCAGAAAAAACTCAAGGTCTTCCTTTAGATGTTTAAAATCTCTCCCAACTCTATTCTGCATTTTCCAGGTTGGTTTAACCAATCATCCATCCCCACTATTCTAGGGATTGATTCTCACCAGCGTTTCTGAGGGAAAATGGCGGTTTCAAGCTCCCCCCCACCCTTAACCTCGCCAGCAGATTCTTCTGAAGCACCAAATTCCCCCAAGATCTCTCTGGCTTAGTTAGCACCGTATCCAGGGAAACAACCAAAATGGCAGTTTTAACAATATGCCTCTCCACTCCGATGCACTTTTTCTGACACAGTTTTCAGGTCTAAGCAGTGGCTGCTAAGTCCAACAACTCAATGGTTTGAAGCCACCACCTTTGAACTTGCCCATGGTGGTTTCAAGTTGCCCCCCCACCCCCCCGCAACAAAGTTCCTCGCACTTTATTCTCTTGGGTAGTTTCAAACTGCCCTCATTTTCTCAGTGGCCATTTGTTGTGTCCCTCAGGGGCTAAATGACTAAAATCTGGGATCCTTCCCTTCTCAGATGCCCCTCTTTCGACTTAGAATTAGGGGGAACATATATAGGAGGTCACAGAATCCCAGAAAAGGGTTTGGGGCTGGGGGAAAGGGGTGTTTTTCCCGAGCAGAGTTGTGTCTTTGTGTCTTAGTCTCTGTGAGGTACATCCTGCCCTGCCCCACTCCCAATAAAATGCTTTGGTGTACACGCTCGGTCGTCATTGGCGGTGGGAGTCACAGGGGTCCCGGCCTCCAGCCCCGTCCTCCCTCAGACCCAGGGGTCTCAGCCCCCAGCCCTCTCCTTTCTCAAACGCGCTATCCTAGGCCCTCAACCCTCTCCTCACCCAAGACTCAGGCCAGAGGAGGTGTCTAGCGGTGGAACACCTGATTTATTGGGCCTCGGGCGGTGCTCTCCCGTCACAGCGGAAGCATCTCTGTGCGCTGGCCCCTCTCCGAGAGGACCACTATGTAGCAAAGCACGTCGGGACAGCGCCTCTGCGTCCTTCCTCAGCCTGGGGATGGCGCGGGTCGGGCGAGACTCGAGCGGGGCTCACACGAAGTTGTTGGGGAGCGTGGCGGGGGAGAGCGGCTCGAGGCGCTGGGGGCGGCCCCCGCGGGGAGGCGGGGGTAGCTTGGGCGGCAGCGGGGGGCTGGGCGGCGGCTGCTTGGTGGCGATGTGCGAAGGGACCCAGGCGTCCGGCGCATAAAAGTAGAGGTCATAGGGGTCCTTCGGGGCGTCCAAATGCATAACTGTGGGGGCAAAGGGACGAGGTCAACCCCACGCTGACAAGGGGGCCTGTTAGCTCTGCTGCGCCGTTGGCCAGTAGGAGGCGGCAAAGAGGATTCCCACTGTCCCCTGGAACTGAGTTTTCAAATCGGAGGGTGTGGGACAGAGGTAGACGAGGGGGCGTGGCGACGGCTCAGTGGGGGGCGTGGCCCGAGGTGGAAGGGGCTCGGAATACGGAGCTCGGGGTGCGCACCCGCGACCCGGGCTCCCAGCCTGCTGCAATTCCCAGCTTGGCTGGGGCGGCCCTGGGCGTGTGAGTATGAAATTTTAGAGAATTGGGGAACGACCTGATGATGGAGGGGTCAGAGCATCTACTGACCTTGGATGGGGGAACCTGTACCGTCTGGCCAGGCGCTTCTACAGTGCCAGGAGAAACCAGGTTAAGGAAACGTTCCGGCATTCAAGGAGCCGGACGGCTGTAAGGGTCGCTCACCAGGTTCATCTCCGTCGTTCGGAAGCCGGTGGTGTGCGAAGGGCCGGTGTCGAGCCGCCCGGCGGTACAGACACCACAGCAGCAGGAAAATGCCGATCAGCAGCCCGGTGCCCGCGAAGAATAGGCACAAGGCCCCGCCCGCCGGGCCCCGGGGGCGCCCCACCAGGGTCACGCCTGAACGAAGGAGACCCAGGGAATGAGCAGTCTAAATTCCTGGCCCCTCCTCCCTCGGATCCGGGTGTTCAGACACCAGCTGCCTCCTCCCTCGGACCCGGGAGTCCCGGCCCCTAGCCCGCTTCCCCTTCAGACCCAGAAGTCCGGGCCCGCGCCCCTCACCGGTCTCCTTCACTCGTTCCACCACGATGATAGTGTTGACTCTCTCACCTCTGCTGCGCCGCTGGGGGACCCGCTGAGTGGCAGGGGCCGGCTGATTGGAGGGCCCTGGAGGAGCAGGGGGACCCGCAATCCGGGCTGAGAGGGGAAGGGCGTCGGGACCTTTAGGGCTAGAGTTCTGGGGGGCCTTCAGCTCAACGGTCCCAGGAGAATCTGAGGTGGCCAATTTAAGGGAGTCGGGTTGGGTGGCTACAAGGGTTTCTGATATGTGATTCAGGGGCAGCTCAGCTAGAGCAGTCGCTTCATCCTTGAAGGGTGCAGGCGTTTCTGGGTGAAGACTAATGGAGATTTCAGGATCAGAGGTCATGGGAATCTCTGTTGCGTCTTGGTACAGGTTTGTGGGGAATCCTGTTTGGGGGATTTCAGTGGGGCTGAGCTGGAGGGTTACATGGGACTCCGCGTGGGAGGTTTCGGTAGGGTCAGGATGGAGGGTCGGGAGGAATTCAGAGTTTGGGGTTTCAGTGGTGACAGAATCATAGGTTTCTGGAGACTTGGGGTGAAGGGTCTTGGTGGGGTCAGGGGCTGCGATCTCAGGGGCTCCTGTGTGTGAGATTTCAGTGGCGTTAAGTTTGGGAATCTCTAGGGATTCTTGGTGTGGAGTTTGGATAAGGTCAGGGTTTGGGGTCTCAGGACATTCTGGGAGTGAAGTTTTGGAGGGATTAGGTTTAAGGGTTTCGGGAGATTCTGAGTGTGGAATTTCAGTGGGGTCAGGTTTGGGGGTCTCAGAAGGTTCTGGATGTGTTTTGGAAAGGTTAATCTTTGGGATCTCCAGGGATTCTGATATCGAGGTGTTGAGTGACTTAGGTTTGGGGGTCTCAGGAGACTCTGGGTGTGGGGTTTCTCGCAGGTCAGCGTTGGGGCTTTCCGTGAAGTCAAGAGAGGCAGGTTCAGGGGAAACTGCATGAGGGATCTTGGAGGGTTCAGGATAAGCAGTCCCTGGGGACTGTGGGTTAGGCTGGTCACGAGTGGAATTTTCAGAAGCATGAGGGGAGGTTTCAGAGGGGTGGCCTGTCCCAGGGAGGTCCGGGCCGGCGGGCGGTGAGGCTGAAGGAGCGGCCTGGGAACTCAGCCGGGCGAAGAGGAAGACGAGGAGGAAGAGGATCGGGCAGAAGGATTTCATAGCTCTGGGAGACGCCTATTGCTGCGGGGGAGCAGGAAGGAAGGGGTTAGGGCCAGAATCGTCGAGGGCGCGCCCGTCCCCGGAGGCCCCGCCTCGCCCGGAGGCCACGCCCACTTGTCCCCAAGTGGACCATGTCCCCGCCCAGCTTAACTCCAGGGAAAGGAGGAGAACCCAACTGCAATTCCCTGAAGGCTGCGGGGCGTTAGCCGCAGTAGCTAATGGAGACTGAGGCCAGGGGCTTCTTGGGAGTCGTAGTTAATTTCCATATTTGTTTCCCCAAGGCGGTGTCAGAAAAATTGGGAAAGAATGACACATCTCCACGTCGCCAGACCTCCTCAACTTCGACTTTAGAGGTTGTCGACCTCTGAGGGCACACAGGATCCCTTCCTCTCTGGGGGTCCCAGGGAAACCTTGACTCAACAGTTGTTTACACCAAAGGAGTCTTGGAAATAATGCTGGGGGCTGATGGCCAAGACTCCTGGGTCTGAAGGAGGAGCGGTTGGGGTCTGAATGCCTGGATCTGAGGTTTCTCTTCTTGGGCAGGAAAACTGCTGGGGGTGGGGGTCGGGTCAGACTCCCACTTCCCAGTGGGTGAAGGGCATTGAGGGTCTAAACTTCCTGGTTCTTTAGAGAGGAGAGGCCTGAAGATTCAGATGCCTAGAATTTTGAGGGAGCAAAACTTGGGATGCTGGATTTCAGGGCAAAGGGAAACGGGAGGCTTGGACTCTAGAGGACTGTGGCCTCTTGACTCTTGGGTCCTTTACAGTGAGGGATATAGAGGTCTGGGTTCCTTGGCCTGAGGGAGGAGAGCGCGGTGTGGGGCAGGACTCAGGTCTCACTGTTGAGGATGGAGCTGAGATCCCAGGGCCACAGGGTCTGGTCTGGGGCAGAGATGCCTAGGTCTGCAGTCAGGTGGAAGTGGGGGCAGCAGACACCTAGATGGGACAGGGTCACTTGGGGATTATGGGGTCTCTTACCTGCTCAGTGAGGTCCAAGATAACAACAGGTGAGCAGAGCTGGATGCAGAGATCAGTGAATGCTGCAGAACGGCTCTGGGCGTGGCGGCAGGAGGTAGGGTCCCAGCGGCACAGGTGACGCACCTGACGCCCTCCCTGGGGATCCTGGGAGCCTAGCTACAAGTTTGAGCTCTTAAAGGGACAGAGATAAAGGACACTGTCTCTGGAGTGGGGAATGAAGTCAGGGACTGGATTGGCCCAACCAAGCTATCTTCCCTTTGATGCCAGGGGTCTGTTTCCTCTGCTCTCTCCTACACCCAAACCCGAATCTAGGTTTCTGCATCCTACTTTTAGACCCAGGAGACTGGACCCCAAGGTCCCTTCCCTCGGATCCAGGAATCCAGGTTCTCAGATCCCTCCTCCCTGAGGACCCAGGAGTCCCGGTTCCCTGCCTTCCTAGACCCAGGTGACCTGGTCTTCTTCCCCTCCTCTCTGGGGAACTAGGAGTCCAGATCTGCCTGTCTTGCTCGTCAGAGTTCCAGACTGCTACTGCCCTTTAAGGTTTCCCAACCATTACCTACCTCCCCACTGCCTAGGGTACCCTCTTAAGAGCCAGTGTGGGGGGACTGGGCCTTATCTTTGCAACACCCTCAAACTCTCCCTAGGAAGACAGGCTCATCCACACGGTAGCTCGGATCCTTGTCTCTTTCCCCTCCTTGCAGGCTTCCTAAGATTTCCCTGATTTTGCCTGTCACTTTCTCTGCTTACGCTCCTCACCACGGACCCTTCACTTTCTCTTGCCTTCCCCCACCGGCGTCTTGCACTCTACCTTTCTGCACGGATTTATCTCTGGGCGTCCTTGTCCAGGCTGGCTGTCCTTCCATCTCAGAGCCTCGTCCCTCTCCCTCCATCTCCAGTGGCTCTCTTTGCCCCTTTTCCTCTCCTCTCTTCCTTCCTTTCCCTTTTTTCTTCCTCTCTCTTTTCCTCGGTCACGCTTTGTCCTGCCCTCTCACGGTTACTTCATCTCTTTGTGTCTCCACCTCTCCCAGCAGTGCCCCCCTCTGTTGCTTTCCTCGTCTCTTTCTGTGTCCCTGGCTTCTGTCCTGATGGTCCCTCCGCTGGTCTCTATTTTTATCCCTCGGACACACCCCCTTGTCCACTTCTCTGTCTGTCTGTCACTCCCCCTCCCGCTTCTTTTCAGGTCCCGGCTCCTGGTCCCAATTAGTTGGTAGCTGCCAAGGAAGGGGCAGGGCCCCCACCCCCGGCTCCTCATTACCGCTGGCGGCTCCTAATGAGCCTGGGGGGTGCTGACCCGGTGCCCCCGGCCCCCTGGTCTGCGTCACTGCCCGCTGCGGGGGCTGTGCAGGCGATATAAGGGAGCTGCCAGCCTCGCGGCCCAAGCCCACTGCGCGGTAGGGGGCCCTGCAAAAGGGTGCTGGCGGGGGGTGGATGGTGGGGTCCGGGTTCAGGCCGGGCTGCCGGCCTCACAAAACTATTCCGTCTCTCCGCAGGTGATGGAGGCCCGCCAGGCGCCCGGGGGCCCCCGAGCGCGGCTGCTGCTGATGTTCTTGCTGCTTGCGCCCTGGGGCGCCCGCACGGCCTCGGGAGTCGCCCTGCCCCCCGCGGGGGTCTTCAGGTACGCGCCACTCCCGGGACTTCCGGGGAGGGTGGGGATCAGAAGAGACCCAAAGAGGGAGGAAGGGGAACAGAGATTGAGAAAGGAGGACAGAGACTAGGATGGGGAGAGACGGGGGCGTAGACGGACTCGAAAGGAGTCGAAGCAGAAACGGGTTCGCTCCTTGAGCAAAGTTTATTGGGTTCTTGCTGGTGGTGGACGAGTGCATCAGACTCTGTCTCCGAGCTCTGGGAGCCCCGAACCTGGTGAACAGAGAGACAGAGACCCACAGAGAGAGAGAGAGAGAGAGAGAGAGAGAGACAGAGAGACAGAGAGACAGAGAGACAGAGAGACAGAGAGAGACAGAGACAGAGACAGAGGGACGGAGACCGAGCCACGCCGAGACGGGGCAGTGACAGGGCTTCGAGTTAAACCGCGGGGAGCACAGGCGCGGCGGGCCAGGGGCCTAGGCGCACGCTGACGGCGTCTTGGGTCTTCCCGCAGCCTCCGCGCCCCCGGCCTGGCCTGGGCAGGGCCGGCCACCCCCCTGTCGCGGCGGAGCCTGGCGCTGGCGGACGACGCGGCCTTCCGGGAGCGCGCGCGGCTGCTGGCCGCCCTGGAGCGCCGCCACTGGCTGAACTCGTACATGCACAAGCTGCTGGTGCTGGACGCGCGCTGAGCGCCCTGCCCGCCCCGCCCCAATAAAGACCCTGCCCTGCGCTCGCCGCGGCGCCTGGTTCCCGCGCCTCGTGTGTGTGTGTGTGCGCGCGCGCGCGCGGGGGGGGGGGGGGATGCGTGGCTACCCCGTCATCTTGCCCCTCTGTCCCTTCTCTCTCTTAAAAAAAAATCATCTTTCTCCCCACGCATATTCTCTCATTCCCTAGATCTCTGTTCGGCCCTTCCCCACCGTCTTCTCTACTCCGAGGCCGGGTCTCGGTCCTTTTCTCTGGGTCTCTGTCGCTCTCTGGGAATCTGTTCCCCTTCGTTCTGAGTCTCTGTAGTTCTCTCTCTTCACCCTCCTGGCTTCGGCCCTCTGGGGATCTCTACCTCCTCTCTCGTCTTTCTGCCTCTAAAACGCTTCCTTCCACTAGTCTGCCTGATTCCTTCGTGTCCTCCTTCTCTTTCTTCCTTTGGGTTTCTGCCTCTCTCTTTCAGCTCTCATTTTCTGTGAATTTCGCCGCCTCCACTCTCTTGTCACCTCCCGACTTCTGTCCCGACGTAGTGGACGATCGGGGCTCTGGTGTGAGATGCACCTGCCATTCAGAACCATACTGCAGACCTAGCTGTGATGTGGTAGTGGGAAGGGCTTAACCTCTGAGGCTCCTTTTCCTCACCTGTTGTGAGGACTAAACCAGATTCAGCCTGAGAACAGTGCAGCGCCCGGCACAAAACAAAAACAAAACTTATTAGAAAAGGGTTTTCCCGCTTTTTCGCAGTAGCCTCCAGCAATTTCTTCACGGTTTTCTGATTGTCCTTCCCAGGAGACCATTTGCGTCAGGTTCGGGCGTGCGGAGAGGAGATAGGCACCCAGGTGTAGGACTGGGAGGCACTGGGGTGGCGGGAGACACCTGGCCGAGGGTGAAGCGAGGAAGCAGCCAATCAGAACCCGCCTTTCTCTCTGGAAGCTCGGCCGGCCTTTCAGCCCCGCCCCTCAATGGTGACCCAGGCAACTCACTCCCCGCAGGACGCCGAGGGTTCTGAACCTCTCACAGGGGACGTAGCTCGTGCGAGCCGCGCACTGATTGGTCTAGGAAAGAGGGTGGAGCTGGGCGAGTCGGCGGCGGGAAGGGGCTGAGCTGGCGCTTGGTAATTGACAAGTTCTCTTTAATTTGCATTTCATGGAGGCGGACCGCGCCCTAATTGGCGCTTAGGCTGTGGGGGTGGCCCTGTTTCTCTTATTCGGAAATACTCAAATACCGAATAATGAACTGTATTACTCAAAACCGTCCGGAGTTGGTCAAATTTTACAAATAGGACTCTGAAAGGAGTAATTTCCCCAAATTGCCCGCGCTAGTAAAGGACGGGAGGATAATTGAAACCCAAAGCTCTGCAATTTGGTAAGTCTAGACCCTCCCACTACGCACAGGGAAATGGGATTAAGGTGTAACGGGCAGTTACTGTGCCAAGCAATATAAAGACAGTTTTTGTACTGCTCGCTCAGCCTCACAACAACCCTGTTTGCAGGACCACCTGATGATAGTTGCCTCTTGGCCTGCGCTTCTTCCGTGCTCTACTTCGTCCCTAGATTTCTTGCCTAGCGTTTGAGGCTTTTCACTAAATGGTGGCCGGAACCCCTTCCTTCCCCACTGTACTCCGCTCTTCCTAGGAAATGTCAGCAATTCCAACAGCTTTGATCACCACCCACAGCTAGTAACATCTGGACCCCCATCTCCAAACAGCTCAAGGCTCAGGGCTCTGGCCACTCCTTGGAACCCTGACACTCACCCCACCACGCAGGAGCTCGGAGTGTCCCCCAGTCTACCAGTCACTGGTTTGGACCCGGGTGCTGCCCTTGCCGTCTGTCTCCCTCCGCCTCCTTCAGCCATCAGTCCTCCCCCGCTCCCTCCTTCCTGTTCGCCTCCCTCTGCCCTTGCGCTTCTTTCCATCCACAGGCCCAGCGCAGCTCCAGCTTCATTTCCTCCCACCTGGACCTCAGCCCCAGGCTTCTCCCCATCCTGCTTCCAGCCTCACTCCATTATTTATTCTCTCTGCAGGCTTGTGGTTCTTTCCCCAGAGCTGATTCTGCCCCTTCCCTGCTCAGCCCTTCCTCGGGCACTTGGAAGTGAAGTTCAAGCCGATATTCAGAACCCTTCACAGGCTCTTGCCTACCTCTCTAACTTCTCCCCACTCTGTGGCCTCAAATCCTTCTCTGGCTCCTTTTCCTTTTTTAATCCCAACCACACAGCGCTGACTATGGCTCTCTGTACACGGAGGCGCTTTCCCACCACCTGGTCTTCGCACGGTTTCCTTGGCCTGAGACACCCTCACTATAACCAACTCTACCCATCTTTCGAGATTAAACACAGATGTCCCTTATCTGGAAAGAAATTTCTAGCCTCCCAGGCAGGGTTAGATGTGTTTCCTGGGCTCCCAAATAGCCTGCAGCGACCTCTATCACTATCTGCCTTTAGATAGGTGTGACTGTTACCCTCTCTTGCCTAAGACTCTTCCAGAGAGTCTGAAGGCTCTGCAGTGATGAAGCAGTTTTCTATCTTTGACCTGGGTTTTGTTCCCATGGGTGTTTACATAGGCAAAAATTCATCCAGCTGATACTTAAGATTTGTTCATTTATCTGTGTATAAGTTACACATCAATTAAAACAATCAAAAACAAGCAATAAAACTTCCCAAAGTGCCAATTATCTTCAGGAGAAAAAGCAGCTCTCTATAGCCTAGCATTGGGGGGCTGTTTTTCAACAGCTTTACCTCCTAAGGTCTAGCTGTGGCAAACAGATGACCAGTGTTGACTGAACAAAAGCTGGCTGTTTGCACTGTAGTGAACATCTGTGGTGCATGCCTGGCCCACATTTCTTTCTCCCTCCTTCTGCCAGAACTGCTGCTTTGTCCCCTGCCTCCCTTGCAGCTAGGGGTGACCATGCCAAGCTGTTGTGGCCGAGGCGTGAACACAGGCCTGCTGCTGGCTCTGCGAAGCCTTCTGCTTTTCTTTATAACAAGGAAGGGATGCATCCCCTTTCCACTGCTGATGTGACATATGAAGCTATAATGCTCACCATCTCCTGAATGTGAGGGAAGGGCCAGGAGAATCACAGCCACAGCACAGGAGACCTGAGTGTGTAGAGGCTGTGAGTCCACAGCTGTCCTCCTCCAGACTTGTTTTGTGAGGAAAACCCCCTAGTGTTTAATTCTTTATTGGGCATGTTTTGCTCTCATTAAGAAATGCAGTTGCCAACGTTAAAAAAACAAGAGACGTCACAAACTCAGTAAAGGTGTGTGGATCCTGGAGTACTGTATCTGGGCTCCCGGTGCTGGGGGAAATCCAGGTGACAGCGGCCCAGCAAATGGGAATGCCAGTCGAAAGAGCCTGGCCGAACTCCCTGAGCTAGACATGCTGGGAGCAGGCAGGCGGGGGCAGGGCTCACACTGGGGGCGGCTGGAGATGGCAGAGCTGGAGGTGGGGCCAGGTGGTGGGCGGGGCCTGGCCCAGCAGCAGGAAGGAGAGCAGCGCCAGCAGCAGCAGGCCCAGCACAGGGGCCGGGACCCGTGGGTGCCGAGTGACCCTGGGGGGAGGCAGCACAGAGCTTAGGGCAGGGCCCAGGGGAGCCTGTGGTGTCCCGCAGTGGGCAATGCCCCAGTGTCTGACCACCGCCCTCCTTCTGGAGATGCCCGGGGGCACACCTGAGCTGCTGGGGGCGCAGAGGGTGCAGGCAGAGCTGGCCCCACACTGGCCTCCTGACTAGGACCAGCTTTTTCACCACTGGCACCAGGGCTTGTTGCATTTCCAACTCAGGAGGGCTGCTGGAGAAAAAGGAGGGCAGGGAAGTCGTGCTGGACCCTCTCCCTGTCCCCAAGTCCCCTCCCAGTCTTCATAAGACCCTTTACCTCTCAGGAGGGCTCTCTGGGATGTCTCCAGCGTGGGGGTCTCCCACAGGGATGGGGAGATTGGCCTGGAAGGAGACAAACTTGAGACATGGAGTCCTGAATTGGGAGAGGCCCTCAGTTCAGTGCACTGGGCAGAAGTGACCACATGGAAGGGGGTGGAACATGGTGGCTCTGTGAGTGCGCTTCCCCACGACGCACTGCCGGGTGGGGTTCCCAGCTCCACCAGCCCTGGCTGTGCGTCCCTTGGCACGTCACCCCACCTCTCCATGCTCCACTTTCCCCATATGTTGGACAAGGACGATGACTGTACCCACCGCATGGGGCTGAAGTGAAGATGAACAAGTGAGTACAGCAAAAAACAAAAAAGCAGGAGGGGGCTCAGAACTGTCTGGCACTCAGTAACTGTCACTAGTACTGTTCCCACTGCCATCCGATTCTGAAAGTATCCAAGCTCCCAGAGGGCAGAGACCCCGTCTTTCCCAGGAGCCCAGCCCTGTCCTGGGCCTAGTCTAGCGTGGGCACCCTTCGGGTCCTTCTTCCCACCTGTACCAGAACTGGCAGGCGTTTTGATTAAAGCCCCAGTATTCCTCCAGGGGCCACCTCATCCCACGTCTCTCTGAAAGGGTGCCCCTCTGTAGGTCTCAGGCTTTCCCATCCACACCTTTGCTCCATGGATAATGATGCAATAACAAGAAAAAGTATTAACGAGTAACAGGTACACCAGTCTCAACACTCCCTTCCCTATGCCTGCCTACTGGGCACCTGCTCTGTGCCAGGCCCGAGCTAGGTCCTTTACAACATGGTCCTTAGCCCTCACCTCCGTCCCCACAGCTGGGTAAGGTGATCTTCAAGCCCATGTTAGGAAACTGAGGGGCTTGGTCCCCAGGGAAGGGAGCATGGTGTGACAGGAAGGAGGTTGGTTGGCTTTGGGCTCAGGCTGATCAAGAGGTCATCTCAGATGGTTTGTACCTGGAAGGGTCCCAGTCCCTGGCACATATTCAGGCCCTGCTTTCCTCAGCTGGAGACCAGGGGCTCCCCACTTCTCCTCCCCAAGTTTCTTTCCCTTTCCTTGCCTGAGAATTGGGATTGTTACCTGCACCCCACCCTTGCTTTGAGGAGCAGAGGAGCCTGCTGGTATGTGTGGTGTCAGGCAAGGGACCTGTGACAGGTGGGTGCTGTGCCCTGAGGGAGCCCTGGGGCTGGCTGGGGGCCCTGGCCACCCCGTGTGTGTGGGCACGTGTGCATGTGAATGTTCGCAATCTGGGGCTGTAGTCACGTATGTGAGGCCCATGGATTGTGGCTGCAGCAGAGAGAGAGAGAGAGAGAGAAAGAGAGAGAGAGAGAGTGTGTGTGTGCGCGCGCGCGCGCGTGCATGTACTTTCAGAGTCTCTGGGGAGTATTCTGGCCGCCTACAGGCCTGCAGTCCTCTCCCCAGGGCACCATCCGCTCTCATTAGCTACTGTGAGGGCCTTGTTATCTCCCTGCCCAACGATCTCTCTGTCTGCGCAGGAGGAGTGGGTGTGTGGGTGGGGGCTGGGCAGGAGCTGCGGCTCCATCATCAGCCCCACGGGGGACCTGGACCCGGGGCGGGGTGCTGGGGACTGCCTACCGTGAACTGGCTCTCTGCTTCCTCTTCAGCCTCTCTTCTGGGCAACCTGTAGGGACAAGGTCCCTGTGGGCGTCTCTCTTCTGCCTGGCTCCCGTTCACCCCTGTGGGGTCGGGGAGCCTTTAAAGCAGGGGTCTTAACACAGACCAGGCGCACGGGTGGGCCTAGAGGGTGTCTGGGAGCCTCATGAGCAAACTGCTGTATTTTTCAGTGGAATTTTCACCAAATTCTCAGAGTCTGTGATTTCAGAGTAAGGGTAGGACAGTCTCCGTCTCATTGGCTTTCTCAGCTGCTACTTTCCCGGCCGATGCCCCAGCTGAGAGCTGAGCTTCTGGCTCTCTCACCCCTGAAACACCAGACTGAGGTCTCTCCAGAAGCCAAGGCATTTGTAGACCCTGCCCCCCCACTGCCTGCCAGGTGGGCTGTGCTATTTTCAGGGAGTCTCTGTCTTACTGGATCTTATTTCAGGACTGGAGCTCCAGAACATGACTGTATGAGGCCCCCACAACTCACCCCCAAATCATTTTTTTTTTGGCTATCATTACCATACAATTACATGAACAACATTATGGTTACTAGACTTCCCCTATATCAAGTCCCCAACACATACCCCATTACAGTCACTGCCCATCAGCGTAGTAAGATGCTATGGAGTCACTACTTGTCTTCTCTGTGTTATACAGCCCTCCCTGTCTCCTCCCTCCCCCATTTATATGTGCTAATCGTAATGCCCCTTTTCCCCCTATCATTTTTCTTAGTTGTGCAGGCCCCCTGGCCTCTGCTCCTTCTCACAGCTGCCTGAGCCCCTGAAATGCCTCTCTGGGGACTCAGGCCTCAAGCTGCCCAGACCGAATGGGCCCTGGAGACCCAGATGTGCACACCACTGGCCACCACCTTCACTGGGGGCCAGAGATTCCGCCCTCCAGCTTCAGATCCAGCCCCCTCAGGACACAGCTGTTTCCTCAGCGAGCACCCAAAACGGCATCCAGGCTCACGGGCTGCATCCAGGCTCACGGGCTGCCAACTCTGGCCAGATACGCGGCTGTCTGACCCCCTGGCACTTCTACTTGGGACCCTGGTGGCTCATCCCCCAGGCCCTCTCAAGGCCCAAACCCTCACCCCCAAGCCACATCTCAGGTCCACAGGATTCAGTACCTGCCTCACTCTCAACTTCCCAATCTGTGGATCGTACTGCTCCCGCCTCCCAGAAACCCAGACGTCCAGCCTGTTGCCAGCCCTCGCCCCCGCTGCTGCTTGGCCCCTTTGCCCCTCCATTCCCTGCTGACGCAAGGAGAGGTCATAGCTCCGAAGCTGCCACCTGCCCAATCTCAGCTTCCCAGATGAGTCCAATTAGAGGCCAGTGGCTGGCAGCCTCATTAGTTGCTGCAACAGGGAGCCTGAAAGAGCGGAGGGGGAGAAGGGGGCCCCCCAGGAAACAGGAGGCCCAAGGCAGGAGCTCCGGAGGAGGGGAGCCCAGACATGCAGGGCTTTCTCTGTCTTCACAGGCCTGCACCCGTGAGCCTCACATGGTCGCCTAGCAATCACAGGGCTGGGGCTCCGTGGCATCATGCAGAACGCTCTCACCAACCCTAGCACTAAAGTAGTGGGCTGGTATTTGAACAGGGATGTTTGACTCCAGAGTACTGGTGGTCTCCCAGCTGCCTGGGAGCTCTCCCGGGGCCCATCGGCGAGGCCTCATTCATTCCAGGATTCCCCGGAGGCCTTGGGAGGGGTGTGCTCAGTGAGAGTGACAGAGTGACTGAGCTGTCCCATCTGCCTGACAGCCTTCCTGTCTCAGTCTCCTACACAACTACCTCTCCCTCAGGCCCCCACTCAGGCAGCGCCAGGTGGGGTGAGGTGCCAGAGCAGTCTGGGTCTGTCTGCCCCTCCCGAGGGCATGCTGGGTCTGACTCATCCTGGTCCACAGGCCCAAGGTCGCCTCAGCACCAGTGAATGAGTTGATGGGTGACTCACTTCTCCCCCAGGGCTCCTCTGGTCCTGGCACTCTATCCATCAGAGAATTGGGCATAACTCTGAGGCGGACGGGTGGCTGTGGGAAGCTCTTACCACATGGACTGCGTCTTCCTTTTTTCTTGAGGGCGCGCTGGCTCTCCCTGGAAGCTTCTCTGTGGGAAAGAAGAAGGCTAGGTCTCTCAGGCTGCAAGACCTGCAAGAATTCCCCACCTGGTTCTAAAATCTGCCCTCCTCTTGGGCCCCCTTGTTGAGAATGGCTGACCTCCCAGGAGCAGAACCCAGAAGCTAAGAGCTGTTCTGGATCCCACCACACCCCTTTCTCCACAGAACTCCAGGATTCAGGCCCCCCAAACCTCCCACACCCACCTGGACCCAAAAGGGGCCCACTGTTTTCCTTCCAAACCCTCTCTTTCCAGGTTCCTGGGCTGGGGGTGGCCCCCAGCTGTTCTACCCCAGGAGATATCTCATCCTTGCCTATGGCCTCAACCCCCAACTCCATAGTGTTTTCTAAATACAGCCCTGAGCTCCAGGCTTGTGCACCCACTGCCCCCAGGTGGCCGCCTGACGTCCCTCTGGGACCTCATCTCACCAGGATGCAGGGTAAGTTAGGTGTCCTCCTTTCTTCTCTTCCCTAGCTCCCCACAACCTTAGCAACTCCATCTCCCCTACCCCAATTCTCTCTGCCCATCCCTTTTCCTCCATCCCAAGGCCCTGGCCTCCCTGCCTCCAGTCAGGTCCCATGTGGTCCCAGAAGGATTTTCTACATTCAGAGCCGACCCTGCTCCTCCATGTTCACAGTCCTCCTGGGACGTTTATGGAGAAAAGTACAGTCTCTCAGTTTGACTGACATAATTCTTCATGATCTGGTCAGGCCTTATTTCCCACTGGTCACTCCCAGCTGCCCCCCACTCCCCACATGTATGTGTGGTTTCAGGCCCCCACACCCTTGCACATCACATGCTGTTCTGTTCCCTGGAAGGCCTCTCTTTCCTTGCACCACTACTCAATTTTCTTCAAACTAAACTCAAGCGCTAGTTTCCCTGTGATAGCTCCTCTAACCTCCCACCATCTCTGGGCTCCCACAGGGCCTGCCCCCCACCTCTAGCACACTGGTGACCCTGCACTGGGATGGCCTGTTTGCATGATCTCTCCTACCAGACCCCGAGTGCTAAGGGGCCCAGGCCCGAATGACTCCATTCTGTATCCTCAGGACCCAGTGCAGGCGGCACCCTGAAGACAGGGCCAGCCTTCCCCTCAGGGGGCATCTGAGAGGCACAGAAGCCCACTCTGATTTACACTTCTTCTGAGGGATGCCCCACAAGCTGTGTGACTGTGGATATGTGCTCCCTGAGCCTCGGTTTCCCATGAGGATGAGGGATGAGGATGTCCACCTGGCCCGACGCCGGGAGAGGTAAGTGTAATATCAAATGACAGCACTGCTGTTGAAGAGACACAGAAGCTTCTCAACTCTGAGAAAAAGTGAGCAAATGAGTTTTTTCTTAAAGGGTGGCAAACAGCTTTGAAGTGGTAAGATTTTCAAGACAATACAAGGGCTGTTAGCAATATTTGCTTTAAAAATATTCTCCTGGCACCAATAGATTAAAATCTCACTTTTCCATTGTGCACATTGAAGATGTGAGTTGCTTCAGCTGTTTTAAAGGATGTTGAAATGTTGCTCCAGTAATTAGTGAAGTCATAAAAGGGCTGCTGTTGAGTTCAAGGTTCCATAGTGGGCTTGCTAAGCTTTTCTTAAAGGTGCCTTGTATTCAAAAGGTAAATGCTTAATGTATCTTCATGCTCAGGAAGTTCATTCATTACTTTCCTACTGTAGCACCATTCTAAACATGATTCCTGACAGTGTTTCTTAAACCACCATGAAACCACCACAATGCAATCTGTTTGTCCACTTTTGTCTACTACACTGACAGGCCAGTCCCTAGAGGGCAGGGCTGGCATCTGTCTGGCTCAGGGCCTCGGGTCCAGCCCTCAGTGGTCTCAGAGCCCTTCTCTGCTCACCTGTGCTCCAGCTGGGGCTTCAGACGGAAACTCAGCTTCCGCATTGGTCTCACCGGTGGCCTCCTCCCACTGCCAAAAGCCACACAGAGGACTGGAGAGACTGGTGGCTGCCACTTCTTGTTTCTGGGATAGGAGAAGTTGTCTCTGAGGTCAGGGAGGGCCAGTGGGCAGAAGACAAGTCAGAGATGGGGGTGGTGATGGGAGGTGGGGGGAGCTGGTATGAGGCAGGCCCCAGGGAGGGTTTGGTGTGAACACCAAGGATCCGGTTAGGGATGAAGTTAAGGACTGAGAGATCCTGGGGAGATGGGGTGGTGAGTCAGGGCTGGGCCCTAGTGGGACAGGTGGTGGGTGGGGTTGGGATCTGAGGCAGGGAGTGGAGAAGAGCTGGGACTGGGGGAACTTGTATGGCAGCCATGTGAGTTAGGGGTTCCCCAAATGGCTGGCTGTCCAGAGCTCTGGGGCCAGGCGACCAGCTGGGTATGAGGGTCGAAGAGGGGAGATGGTGGAGGTCCCTGCCTTGGTGGCCTCCACCACGTTCCCAGGGTACCAGGCCCACCTGCTGAATGGCCTTGATCTCCACACCCAGTGATGGGAGCGGCAGTCTAGTCCAGCCCACTCTTCTCATGTGGGCCCCTTCGGGTGGCCTGGTCACACAGTAAGGAGGGGGAAGGCTGCCTCCATGCCTGCCTGCCACCTGTCAGCCTATGCTGCGGCCTCTGCCCTGCCCACCTTTGGACTGGAGGCCAGGGGACCCTGCCCTTGGGCGCCCCCCAGCCTCCTCCCCACCCGACGTTGCACTCACTCCTCTGGCCCCTGGTGGGTCTGACTCAGCTGCTCCTCTAGATGTGAGATTTCCAGCCTCAGTTCCTGCAAAGGAGGGAGTGGGGTCCCCGACTCTCTGTTCTTCCCCATTGCCCATCCCTGGGCCCCTCTTCCAAGGTCAGCTCCTCTCCCCTGACTTCTTTGGTCAACTTTGGGCACATAATGCCAAGGGACAAGGGGAAGAGAGCAGTGGCAGAAACGTAGGAAGCCAAAGAGAGATAGAGCAGCAGGAACTCTGAAGACAACCTCCCAGCCAGGAAAATTAAGGCAAGGAAGGCAGAGGCAGAGACAAGGACTTGGAACAATGAAAGACACCGATTGACACAGATTCACAGAGAGGCAAGAGACACGTGGGCTGTAAGATACTCATAGAGACCAGGGGCAAACAGAGCCCAGAGAGGGTGAGAGAAGTGGGGGCATGGGGCCAGACGGGCCGCCAAGGGAAGGCGTGGGCGTCACACCACATTACCTGGCTTGTCGCTCTGTATTCCTCCAAGGTCTTGGCCAGACTCTCTGCATGGCGAGTGCGCTGGGAAAGGCCAAAGCCAACTGAGGCTGGGCCTAGCCCCCAAAAGACACTGAGGAGGTGGGGGTGGGTACTGGCAGGGTGAGCTAGGGGGAAGGGCTAGGGCCTGAGGGAGAGCCCTGGGTTTCCAGATCCTGCAGGGTCATGCTTGTGACCTTGGGGAAGCTCGCCTGCCTCCCTAGGTTGCTTATCCGGGATTAGACCCAGGTGGGACTTCCTGTGCCAGACTAGGGGCAGGAGCTGGCCAGGTACACATGGAAGGCATATGTCCCCCCATCCCTGGCCCCCTCACCTCAGAGAGATCAGCATCTCGTTGGCAAATGAGGCGTTCACACTCATAGAGCTCCCGCTGCCAAGGAAGGAGCCTGTCCATCTGTCTGGTCTCCCGGGACTTACCCTGCAGCCCTGCCCTCCCCAGGCAGCTCCTCTTTCGAGCCCCTCTTTTCAGCCTCCGCGGCCTCTCTGGACATTGGCTACACTGAGAGGGATTTTGGCAGAGCTGCCTGGTGGCCCTGGGAACCTGCCGGTTTGAGGGAAGTCCCTTGTCCTCACTAGGCTGGAGCAGCTGAAACAGGAGATGGGAAAATAGCCCCGAGTGGTGGGAAGTTGTCAAGGCACTAGGGAGGGATGGCACCTTCAGAGCATCCTTCTCCGTGGCCAGCTCCGCACTCCTCCTTTTCACTCCATCCTGCTGGACCAGTAGCTTCCCGTTCTGGAAGAAAACAAAGCAAACGGCATTGTTCATTCTCATAGCTGCCATATGCTACACACTTGATGTGCATCAGAGCTCATGCTGAGCACTCTGTATGTTTTGGCCCACTGAACCCCTCCAACCATCCGATGAGATCTCAGCTTTGATTTCTCTCTGCGATCAGCGAGCCGCATCTGGACCTACTTCATGGGGCTGCCGTGGGGGTTAAACGGGCTAATAGCACATGCTACTGCTCGCTGAGCGCCTGGAAGTGTTCGTTCATCCTCATCCTCCCTTGTAAAAAGAAAGGCAACTCCGCCTCAGACAAGTTGAGCAAATTGCCCCAGGTCATATAGGTGGTAATTCATGTGAAAATGGTACTGTACATTAATAAACACAAAACATTTAGAACATCTCCTGGCACATACCAAATGTTCAGTATATGTGAAACGTATATTTTTAAACTTTGTATTATGAACTTTTTAACACACGCAAGTGAAAACAATATAATAAGTGCCCATTGTCCATCATCCCATAACTGCACTAATGATATACACTTTCCCAGTTCTTTTCTGTGCTCCAGGTTTTTTGTTTTGTTTAAGCAGATTATTTTAAAGCAAACCCCAGGCATCATATTATTTCACCCATAACTACTCCAGCGTTTTTATTTCCTGAGGACTTTTTATTTTAGCAAGCACACAGCACCATTCTCACTCTTAACAAAATCAGTAATTCCTTCTACCATCTCGTCCCCAGTCAGTGTTCTTTTTCATTCTGGTTGTCTCAGATATGTCTTTCCACATGTAGTTTGTTTGAGGATCCAATCAAGGTCCATCATGGCTTTTTGGTTCAAAGGGCTCCTTTTCTTCTGACAGTGACCCACCTCCGCAGCCCTGGCACTGTTTTGGGCCTTTCTGTGGAAGCACTCGGGCTGCCTGTCCTGTAGAGCTGGGGCACTTGGGTTCGGTTTACTGCGTTCTCACTGCCTGTGCAGGGTGTTCTCCGCATCTCTTCATGCTCATCATTTCCTGTGAACTGGTAGGTAGACCCAAGGCCTTGGCTAGACCTATGTTCAAATTTTTGGCAGGAAGATTCCATGGGGACTGCTGTGTTGTTCCTGTTCAGCAGGATTGTAATGTCCGGCTGTCCCAACTATTACTGCTTTTATTCTGTAATAGTTCCTGATTTCACCAAGGGCATTGCGAAGCGGAGAGGCCAAGAAACTTGGCTAAGGTCCCTGGTAAGTGGACTCAAATCCAAACCCAAATCTGATTCCAAATCCTATGCTTTAGCTCCCGGACTGTCCTCTGAGCCAGATGCAGCCCTGAGTGAGAGTGGGGAGCCGGCGCTGTCCCTTGCCCCAAGGAGCTCATCACCAGTGGTGGAAGGATGCCGAAGCAGGTGAGAGGGGTGTGGGAAGCGGACTCTGATGAGGCCTGGGGCCTGGGCCCTTTGGGGGTCCGGGTGAGGGGCTGCTGAGGCGGCTGTGCAGGGGCCGAGTCCTCAGTGGTGAGGAGAGTTATCTAGGAAAACAAGGGGGCCAAGGCAGAGGGTAACAGAGGGACCTGAGAATAAAATGGCCCCACATTCAGTCTAGAGTTTATAGGCACCAAAAACCTACTAAATTGTACTGAATTTCAATGAGGCAGTTATGGGCGAGGGCAGTTCAGGGCATGGAGGCAGCCTGACTTCCCTTGCCACAACCCTCCGCTCTGCGCCAGGGCCAGCTCCTCCATCTCCAGCTTGGCTCCACTCCATCAGCAGCCCTTCCTCCGTCTCAGTCGCAGCGGGCCTGGGCTGTCAGGTGAAGGGCGGAGGAAGGACAGTCCAGGAATGCTGTGTCAACATCTGTCCACCTGGTTGGGACTTGCAGGCTGGCTTCTGGGCCACTCAGCAGGGAACCTGGTTACTCAGCTGCTCCTGCCTTTTGCTGTAAGCTGAGCCCTGCTCCGTAGGTTCTCAGAGGAAAACTGAGTGTCTGAGTGTACCTGACTCCAGCATTATTCTATCGTAACTTGAGAATTTGATCTATAGATGCTCTGTAGGCAGCTGCAGAGAGGGGAAAAGTGGAAGGAGGCAACCAAGAATAGCTCGTTTATCGAGCGCCTAGGGTGTCCCAGGAGACTGCTGGCCGCCATTCACCCTGCTTATCCCTCCTTCTGCTTTTGTTGGGGGTTCACTCTGCACATTGGCAGGGGGCCCCCCAGCCCTGCTGTGGGGGTGAATCAGGATGGAAATCTTGGAAGATAAAGGAGACCTGGCTGATAACCAGGCAGCCATTCTCCACCCCTTCTCACTTGTCTCCCACTCCAGAGGCTGAGGAAGTTCAGATATTCTCCCAGCCTCCTTTGCAGCTGGGGGTGTCATGTGATCCAGGTCCAGGCAGTGAGATGTAAGAGAGTCCTGCTGGGGTCGGGGTGGAATGGGGGTGCTCCTGAAAAAGCTGTTCCTTCTGATGAGAAGGGAGAGACATGAAAAGTGCATCTGCTGGACCCTCTCTCCTTTGTCCTGCTTTGAGTGAGAACATGAGGCCAGGAGCTGTTGCAGTCATCTGTGATCACGAGGCACAGGCAGGCAAAGAAGTCAAGGAGCCGCCAAACCAACCCAGGGACCTTCAAGACCACTTGTTAAGGAAATGAGTGTCCTTCAGATTGAAGGCACCATTTCTTTGGTGTTCTCTTCCTTGGAGCCAAAAGTATTCTGGACTCATCAGTGGCCGTGTTATCCATGCCAGGGAGTGGTTTGGCTGTAGTCATTTGATGTCACTTTGGCCAATGAAATATAGAACAGAGGTTCTGCCGTGAGACTTTTAGGGAATGTTTTTCCTTGTTCTTAAAAAGAGATGCCCTGGAAGAAACAGTCATGTCCTGTTTTCACCCCTGCCTCACACAGTAGAAGTCGCTCTGCAGCAAGCTTCCCACTGCCCTAAAAAAGGGAAATATCATGGAAGAGCCAGAGAACAGTAGTGGAAAAATTTGGATTTAAATGCACAATCCGTAATACAGATGTAGGACAAAGATTTGGAGGGATCAGGCAGGATCAATTTCATTGCCTGGACAGGCAGAGATCAGGGTTGGTGGCAGGGTGTAAAAGAGTCAAAGGAGAGAGCAATAGAGTGAAAATGGGCCCTGAGCCAGCCCCAAGCCCTGAGTTAGCCGAGAGGGGCAGAGAGGATGGCGGCAGTTGAACCATAGAACCAAGGAATCTGAGAGGCATCTCCCAGCTCAGCCTCAGGACCAGCAAGGCATGCAAACGATAAAACAGAGATGGCTGTGTGAAGAAGTGAGGCGGAGTGAGGCCCCGAGGCCACAAGGAGTCACAGGAAAGCAGCTAAGCCTCCTTTGTGCCCTTAGCAGGGTGTGGAGGTGGCTGGGCAAGAGCTCCAGCAGCCCTTGTGTGTTATGGCATCCAGATGAGGGCCACCAACAGCTGATGTAGCAAGGGCTTTATGTCCAGAGACCAGAAGGCAATGCCAGCCTCCCAGTGGATGCCAGCATGCAGTGGTGACTAAGGCTGAGGACCAGATGGGACAACGGACATCAATCTCATGACCAGCAGAGAAAGCAGACACTGAGCGAGAAGCACCGCCTCCTAGACCAGGAGAGGCTGAGTGGACCTCCAGCAACTGAGATGCCACCTTGTGGGCGGGGGAGAGGGGGACAGCAACAAGCTTCATCATCAATTGGTGAGTTTCAATTTCCATCTAAAAGGACTCAGTGAACCCAGAATTAACTAAGATGATGTTTTTTGTGTCAGGCGGAACAGGGCTTGGATCAGACATGAGGCTGTCATTTCATTTTCTTAAAACTAAGGCTCAGGAAGAGGAAGTCACATGCCAACAGGCTGCCTGTTGTGTGAATGGAAGAGATGGGATCTGAACTCAGGGCTGACTTCAAGGCCTGTGCTTTCCACCTTAAAAAAAATACTAATGTGTGAAGAACTCTAGTCAAGTTTTAGAGTTCCTTTTTGTGAGCACTTTCCATGGGTCCTGCCTGCTGGCTAAGATTTTACAAGCATCCTCTCATTTAAATCTCATTCAACCCAAGGAGGGACATTCTGTTAATACTGCCTGTTTTTACAGGTGAGACGCTGAGGCACAGAGAGTGAAGGGCGAGCCCAGGCTTACACAGGCAGCCTCAGCACGAACCCGGCTGTTCACCCTGCACCCCTTACTTTTACCAACCGTTGAAGCTCCCTCCACAGCAATGCGACCGACAGGGATATTACACATTATTGGGGCTCTGGGGTCCCCTCAGCCGACTGAAGGGTGTCTGGTCGCAGGCTGCCGGGGGTGTTTGGGCAGCAGGATCAGGAAGATCCTGAGGGCTGGGGGAGGCGAGGGGGAGGGACGGGTGCTGGGCCTCAGCTCACCTCCTCCTGCAGAGTCTCCATCTCAGCCACCAGATGCTGCTGCTCCTTTTCCTGAGCAACCCCAGAAAGAGGACAAAGGCTTCTTTTTGGGCCTCCTTGTCCCCTTATTGACCTTCTTTCTCTCCTAAGAACACAACTCAGGTCTGGGTCACCGAGGAGCAGGGTAGGGGGAATGGGTCTGGGGAACCCTCAGCGGTCCTGCTGTCGCCTTGTCATGAACGGGATGCAAGCAGATCTGGACCCAGAGTCTGGGTGCCAGGACCCAGAGGGAGGGAGGAAGCTGGGTTGACTTCTGCCCCTTCCCACTGTACAGTCAGGCTCATTGCTCAGACTCCAAGACGGGGGGTAGGAGGAGAGCCCCTCTGTGCCCCCTGCCCAGAACCCACCGACTGCCGGGCCTGGGCCAGAAGGCTGCGATTCCGTTCCTCCAGGCTCTTGGCCAGAGTCTTCAGGTCCTCCAGCTCCTCACCCATGGCCTTGGCAAGCTGGAGAGCCTGCTGGGTACTGGGGTGGGGGTCAGGTGGGCCCCAGGAGGGACAGGAAGACAGAGACACAGAGACAGATCCACTCAGAGAGACAGAAGCAACAGAGAACTCTGAGAGACCCATAGAGAGGGAGACAGAGAGAGCGGGAGACAAAAATAGGGGGAACATGACAGACATAAAGAAGACAGAGCACAGGAAAAGGAGTAGGCTGTTGACAGAATCAGAGAGAGACTGGAAGTTTGAACCCTAGAGGCTGAGGGACAAGAACCAGGGAGACACAAAAAAGAAAAATAAGACAGAAAGAGGAAAAGAAATGGAAAGTGTAGGGCTGAATATATGGAGCTGGAGGTGCAGAGAGAGAGAGTGGAAAGTGAGCTCAGGGCGTGGTCAGGAGGGCCACAGGGGTGCCAGGAGGGTGGGCGTGGGGCCAGCCACCTGCGAAGCTGCTTGCGCAGGGCCAAAATCTCCTCCCTGAGACGCGCCGACCCCTCCTCGGCCGTCTCCACGCTGCGCTGCAGTTTGGCGTTCTCCCCAACCAGCCTGCGGTTGCTGAGCTCCAGGTCCTCCAGACTGCTGAGCAGGTCGGCTGGGGCAGGCCTGCGGGCAGGGAAGGGCCGCGGTCAGCAAGCTTGGCCCAGGCCACCTTTCCCCGGTGGTGGTGGGGAGATGTGGCTCTTCTGGAGAAAGAGAAGCAAGGGAGACTGCCGAGCTACCACCATAGCCCCTGCCCCTCACCCACTCCCCCAAGGACCCCAAGCCCTGCACCAGGCCCCGGGGCAGCAGGGAGGGCAGGGAAGGGCCTGAGGATAGGTACAGCTCAGGTCTGGGGTCTTCCCCGCCGAAGCTTTCCAGGTTGGCTGTGTCCTCAGCTTCTGGGAATCCTGAAGGGAGACAGACAGAGGTGTGGGCTTCCTGGCGGCCTCCTCCGGCCTCCGCCCTCCAGTCCGCTCCGGGTGAGCTCACCTGACCCTGCAGCTGCAACTGCACCCACCCCCGGAGAGGCCTCTGGCTCCCTCTGGTCCCTTGAGCTCAGGCTGGATCTCCTCCAAGGCCCTCGAATCTATCAATGCCCCCAACCCACTTCTTCTCCCAGGTCCTCAGCCACTCACCTAGCCGCTGTGCGGCCCCAGCTCGCCCTCAACCCCCAGTCCGCAGGAGCCCAGGCCTGTCCCCAGGCCCAAGTCCTGGCTCAGGCCTCACCTTTCTCCTTGGACCCTCACCACAGCCTCCTCCCTGGCTTCCTGTCTTTCAGCCTCTCCCTCCTGTCCTTGCCCCACCCTGAGGGGTCTTTCCTCACCTGGAGCTGACCTGGTCCTCTCCCACCCCCAGCCCTCTCCAGGCCCCCAAGCCTGACTGAAGGAGGTTCCAGGGAATGTTTTGCCTTGTTTTTGTAAGTCTGGAGAAAGACAACACCAACACTTTTTAGGGACGACCTGCTATGTGTGAGACCCTAGGGATACAAAGGTGAGCGATCTCATCTTAACCAAACAGCAGGGAGATTTCCATAATAATGCAAACAATCAGATAATCAGATTTCTGCAGGAAGAAATGCAGCTGGGTGAGTGGGTGCAGCGAGCAGGCCCTTAGCCTGGGACGTTAGGGCTCCCCCACCCAGGGGCATCCCCAGGTGTGAGGGAGGAGAGCCTCTGCCTGGAGGGCAGGTGTGTGTAGCACCTTCCAGGAAGAGCAACAAGGCCAGAGGGACTGTAAACGCAGGCACTAGAGAGCTGGGAGGGGCAGTGGGCAGGGCCTTGTGGGCCTTTCTAATGGGCTGGTGTTGGGAGGAGTTGGAAACCACCCCTAAGGAGAAAACCCCCAAAGCTCAGGGAACATGGGAAGGCAGTCATAGAGGCACCCAGAAAGCCAAACTCACAGCTCCAGGCCAGAGCAAAGGTCCCTGGGGTCTCACCTGTCCCCTACTCTGTCCCCAGGTGGGAAGTCCCCCAACTGTCTGTCCCTGGGCCTGCCTGCTTCACTCTATATATAGCAATCTCACCAGATGGCAGGTGCTGGGCGGTCTCCTCCAAGGTGGCCTCCTCTTCCAGCTCTAATCCCCTGTATCAAAGGCATGAGGCTTAGAGCCCCCTGCAGCCAACCCCCCACCTCCAATCCTGACAGTCATGGCAGTCAGGGGGCAGGCAGGGGGACTGCTGGGGGTGCGAGGAGGGGCCAGGTCAGGTGAGAGGGGGCACCCTGGAGAGGAAGGCCAGGCCAGATGGCAAGTGCACACGGCCAGATGGAAAAGCAGGAGGGGCAAGGGCTGGGTTGGGGAAGAGATGGGGAGGGGCCTCTCTCAGCCCCCCAACTTCCCCCTTCTCCTTCCCGGCCTTTATATTCTGTTCTCTAGACTCTCTCTGCCTCCCCATTCCAGGCACTTTGTCCTCAGACCTCCTACCCTTCCAATTACATCCCTTTACTTTTCTCTCCTCCTCAGCCTCCTTCCAACCACATTCCATCCCTGCGCCCAAAGGGCGCCAGTTGCAGTGAGCAGGTATGAGGTTAGATCTTAGGAAGGACTTCCTGGGGTGGGGGTAGGTACAGGGACCCACCCATCCAGCTGACAGGTGGCAATCCAGTCCCGCATGACGACCAGGAAGGTGTCCAAGTCCACAGTGGCCTGAGGGCCCTCCCCGTTGGGGTCCAAGCTGCAGGCCAGGGTTTGGAGGCGAGCATCTTGGGAGCCTCGTCCTGTCACAGTCTCCAAGTAGGCTAGTACACGGGTGACAGCCACAATGCCTGGGAACAGAGCATGCTGCGAGGGAGTCTGAGCAGGTGGGGGTAGAGGCTGGGGACAGGTGATGGCTTGGAAGTAGGATGTCACTGGCTGGGCTGGTGGCTCCCTGGCAGCTTGGCCCAGCTGAGACACCTTGGGCTGGTCCTTTCCCCTCCTGAGCTGACTTTTCCACTTGGAAATGGGCCCAGTCATCCCCACTCAGAGGACAGAAGAGGACCAGCTGTGCACCACCAGGCCCAAAGGCTGCCCTTCCTTCCTCTCCCAGGCCCAAAGCCCCTCTGCTGTTAATGTCCCTCAAGTTTTCCTCCCCGTCCTCACCTTGAAAGTCCCCTTATTGTCCTCACCCTTACCACTTCCTTCCTGAAGTTTCCCACAATCCCCACTTCGTCCTGAAGGACCCTTAAGGAAGGGCCTTAGCCCACCCCCTCAATGGCTCCTCAGTTCCCAGCCCCCATTTCTGTCCCTGATCATTCCTTGCTTGTCCCACACCCAGTGCTCCACTCGCCCATCCTGCCCCTCCCACCTGTCCTCTGGGGGTCACAGGCTTCGAAGGTGGAGTTGAGTATCTGCTCCTCTTGGCTGGGCAGCACTTCCAGGCTCCCCTCCCCAGGCTGGTCCCAGTGGTACACTGAGGGGACAAGAGGGCCAGCCACCCATGAGCAGGAGTAAGGAGGGGTAGGGGTAGAGGGGTGGTGACCCCAGGTCCCCGTATCCTGGGATCCTGCAGGGGGAGGGAATTGAGAGCTGCCTCAAGTTGGGGCTGGTGGGGGACAACAGGAAACTTAGGATAAGGGCAGCAATGTGAGGGCCTTTCAGTCACCTCCCCATCCCCCATGCTGGAGATGTGGGCTCCATCTTTCAGACCAAGAAGTACCCCTGCTGTCTAATCCAGTGTGTCCAATCCCTCAGGAGTCCAGATAATGAAGGAACACTCTGAGATCACTCTTTCCTTCTCTCTTCCTCTGCCTTCCCGGCTTGGCTTGAGAGGGCTGGGGCAGGGGAAGGCAAAGAAGAGAGGATTCTGGGAAGAGGCAAGGGTGCAGGGGTCCCAGGAGCCAGGAACAATCCAATAACATGCGGGCAGCCTGGATCGATCCAGCAGCCACATCTCCGGTCTCCCAGCTGCCTGGGGGACCAGGTCTCTCTCCTCCCCATATTCTCGAGGGGATGCTGGTGTCCACGGCTAGGAGCCTGACACCTTGGGGGCTGGGGCAATCCAGGTAGGGTGGGCAGTGGGGTAGTGGATAGGAGCTCAGAGCCCAGATGCACAACTGTCGGCAAATCGCTTCTCCTTTTGGAGCCAGTTTCCCCACCCATAAAATGGGTGGGTGGAATGATCCCCCTACCAGGACTGGGAGGTTAGATTCATATACGTAAAGAGCCCCCCACCACACACACTGCGAATGTTCTGGGGGCTGTTGATTCACTGCTGTAACCACACTGCCTGCACACAGTGGCACTCAATAGATGTTCCAAGATATAGGAAGAGATCCCTCTACCCCAGGAGCCCCTGAGTCTGCCCAGGAGTGGCGGTGCACTTGGAGGCTCCCTCCCTATTCCTTGGACAGCTAGGAGTAGCAGTGGGTTGAGCACAGGCTGCAGGGACTGGCAGACCCAGGTGGCAACCCAGGCAAGGGACTCAGCCTCTCTGAACCTCAGTGTCTTCTTCTGGAAAGTAAGTGGTGCTCCCTCCCTTCTAGGGAAGAAATGAGATAAAACCTGGAAAAGCCCTTGCAGAGGGCCTGGTATGTGATGGAGGCTCAATAATAGAATCGAACATTTGTTCAGCCCTGCTGCTTCTGAGTGTTTTGCATGGACCACGGTGGCTGCTGTTATTAGCCCTACTTTACAGATGAGGGTGCTTAGGCTCAGAGAAGCTAGGAACGTGCTCAAGGTCACCTGTTCAACATATGGGTGCCCTTTTTCATTCCTCTAACTCTTCAAGGGTTTTTTGCAGTGAGCTAAAATTTGGCTCCCTTTGGTTTGAACCCAAGCTCCTAGGAAAGGAGAAGGGGAACCCATGGTTAGGAGAGTGACCAGGGGTCTGCGTGGGGCTTTGCCAGCACTCTGTTGCTCGTCTCTCCGCGCTCCCCCGAGGCCCAGTGAGATCACTCGCCCAGGGCTGCTCAGCCAGGAAGAGGTGAGCCAGAGTCAGCTCAGGCCTGTCTGGCTCCAGACGGGCCCGCCTGAGGATCTGCACCTGCCTACAGTCCCTTCCTGTGCCCCTGAGGAAGATGTCCTCTGCTTCGCTCCTGTTCTCCTTCCTTCCCTTCATTTCCTTCCTAAGTGTCCCCTGCTCTCTCTGTGTCTCTGTCACTGCCCTTCTCTAGTTTTCTCTCTGCCTCTTTCTCCCCATTTTCCTCCCCATTCCTCTCTCCCTTAGTGCTGCCTGCTTCCGTGACCCTCACCCCTATTTTCTTCCAAGTCTCTCTATCTCTGGGCTTCTTTTCCCATATCTCAGGGCCTCTGCATTCCCTCTCTCCTTCCTCTGCTCTCTCTCTTTGTCTCTTTCCCCACTGACTTCCTCTGCCTCCATCTCTCCTGGCTGTGTCCCTCTCCTTCAAGAGTCTCCCAAAGCTGGCTCAGCCCTTGCCCAGATTCCTCGGTGGCCGCACGCCCTCTGCTGGTGTCAGTAAAGTTTAGGTGTCAGTCACTTGGTCAGTTCCCGCACCAGGTGTCTGCCTCCTTCCTTCCGGCCTAGTTGGAAAGCCTCCTGCAGCCAGAGTCCAGGTCATGGTCTTGAGAAAAGACAGGCTCTGCTGCTGGACGCTGGGAGCCTCTACAGAGGTGGCCCTGCCTCTCCCCAAGGGTGGGAGCCTCCTCCTCCACCAGACTGGGCTCTCCCACTTGCAGAGAAGTCTCTGAGAAGGCAACCCAGCGCCTTCCCCCTGAAGCTGGCTTTTATAACCATTTTGTTTGCATCCATCCACCCATTCAAGGACAATAAATGAGTTCCTACTACGTGTCAGGCATTGTTCTAAGGCAGCACTAACCCACAGGGCAGCCACCCACTGCCACGTGTGGTTCTTTAGCACTTGAACTGTGGCGAGTGTGAATTGAGATGTCCTATTAGTGTAAAGTACACACCAAACCTTGAGGACTTAGTATGAAAGAATATCTCAGTACATTTTTACACTGATTATATGCTGAAAGGATACCAGTTTGGATACATTAAATTAAATGAAATCTATTATTGCCATTCATTTTGCCTGTTTCTTTTAAAGGTGACTACTTACAAAATTTAAAATTAAATGTATGGTTTGCATGTTGGACAGTGCTGCCCTAGGGACTAGGAAACAGACCCTGCCTTTTGGAGCTCATGCTGTAGTGGGCAGAGGAGACAGACTAACAGACAAACAGATGTCAGTGCTATGAAGAGAAGTAAGAAGGCCAGGGGAGAGAATGTGGCAGGGAAGCTGTTTTACAGAAAGAAAGCAGAGACCTGAATGAAGTGAGGAGTGAGCCTGCGGGCCCCTGGGGAAGGTGCCCCAGGCAGGGGGCAGAGTGCATGCAAAGGCTTCTGCTCTGGCCTCCCCAGAGCAAAGAGATGAGTGGTCCAGAGGTTGGCCCACAGCAGACAATCACCAGTAGCTTCCTCTCTCCCACCCTGCACCAACGTGGAGGCTCAGCCACCCCTGCCACCTCTCCCAAGCCCCCGAGTCACAGCCGGGCACCCATTCGTCTACTGGCCCCTCATCCTCCCATGGGGCATCCCAGGGCCCAGCCACCTACTTTCTGCAATGGGGCTGCTCGCTGGGCCCTCTGGCAGGTCTGTGAGCCAACCCTGCTGCTCCGTAGCTGTCGGCGAAGCTAATAGCCTCCCTCCATTGCTAGAAGGGACCGACAAAAGACGGACTGCTCTGAGAGCTCCTGGAAGGACAAACCGGGGGATGGCCTCCTTACACCAGCCACCCATAGGTGGAGACCTGCCCTGCCCCACCTGGGCCCCAGGCCACTCTGGGTTCTCAGAACCTGTTTGCCCACCCCTGCCTCCACCAGAGCAGCTCCCTCTCAGACCTGTTTCATGGATTGGAGGTGTGGGCTGGGGAAGCGGGGGCCTGAGAAGTGGGCCGCAGAGATCAAAGCAGGGGCCGGTGGGTGGAGGTCAGTGCCTCCTTTCCCCTCTCCTCCCCACACCTGTCTCCAGCCCTGTCCCTTGTGTCCAATGACTCTATCCTGTTGCCTCCTTTCCTTCCCGATAGCCCTGGCTCAGGCCTCACCCTCTCCCCGAGCCCTTGTCCCATCCTCCTCCTTGGCCTCCCAGCCTCCAGTTCATTTCCGCAGGGCCCCAGAGCTGACCTGCCCCTGCCCTGCTCAGTGTTCTCCCATGGCTCCCCAGCACCCTGTGGACAGAGCCTAGGCTCTGGACCTGGCATTGAAGGCCCTGCATGGCCTGGCCCTGCTTGCCTCCTCACCCCAAAACACACTTGCTGATCCAGCAACTCTGAATGGCACACTGCTCCCCAAATGGGGCCTGCTGGTTCCACCTCTAGGTCTTTGCCTGGGACAACCTCCTTGCCAGCCCTTCCTGTCTCGGCTCACATGTCCCCTTCTCTGGGAAAATGTTTCTAAATGAGGTGCTGTCTCTGGGTTCCCATACCACCTTGGGCCACTGACATTCTTGCCATACAACCTGTATTTGGAATTGTTGGTCCCAAACTGGACTTTGACCCCGCTTCTCTCCTGCTCCCAGCCCTCCCATGGCTCCCTAGTGCCCTCAGGACTAAGTCCTAGCCCCTGTTGTCGGTGTGACTCAGAGTGGTCCCTGCAACTCCCTGCCTCTTTTCGTCACTCTTCTCTCCACTGGCCAACCTCCAGGTCCCTCCCCTCATCACAGCCATAGGAACTCAGCATCTTCCCACGGGCTCGCCAGGCTAAGGCCCCCTGCACACACCGTCCCACTGTGGCCCCTGCCCTGGCTCACAGCTTCCTGCCCTGCGTCCTTCATGACCAGGTTGACCGCATGATTTATTGTCCCAACCCCAGGACACTTTCAAGAGGGAAAGGGGTGCTATTAATAATTACATTGGACATGGACCCCCTCCAATAGGGGCTGAACTGGGCACACTGGGGTTACGTGGCCAACATAGGGTCACTGGGGCCTGTGTGCCTTCACCCCACCTGCTCAGTCCCCTTTTACTCACCAAGTCCTCCCCACACTCTGCTCTCCCTGGCGCCAGACAGGGTCCACAGCTGTGAAGTGCACAGTTCTTGGAGGCTTTTAGAACGTCCTAGAAAAAGGGGTTTTTGAAGAGAAATCCTTCCAGGGCTTGGACAACGCTGGAGAGAGGGCTGTGGGGCTTGAGTGCGGAAGGGTCCCCGCGAGGGTGCTGACCAGCACTGGGCGCCTCTGACAGGGTTTGGGGGACAGACTCCTGGTGAGGGATTGAGGGAGGCTCTGGTCAATCTTGTTTGATGAGGAGACTCTAGCAGGAGGACCCAGGCCGGGGGTTCAGGGAGTTTTAAGGGCGTTAAAGGGATTTCTGAGTGGATTTTAGAGATCTCTGACAGGATTTTGGGAGGGAAATCTGACAGGATTTTTGGCGGTCTGACATGATTTGACAGGATTGGGGGATTTCTGATAGGATTTGCAGGGACTGTAGTGGGATTTCCCGGGGGGGTGGGTGAGGGAGAAGTCTAACTGAACTCCTAGAAGATTCTGACAAAGTTTCAGGAGCCCTCTGTAAGATTTCCTAGCGGGTTTCTTTCAGTATTTCTGAGGGGATATGGTCAGAATTTCTAGGAGATTTGGAAGGCCTTGGTATTGGGGACTCTCCCCTACGATTTGGGGGCTCTGCCAGGATTTCGGGAGGGGCTCTAGAAGGGCCACTCTGGGGAACCCCACCACAGCCCCAGGACGCACCTGGGGCCACGTCCCAGCCTCGGGACACAGCAGAGGACAGCGAACGACAAACAGCAGTTACAAGGGGAAAAGGTGCGCGGGCTCTGTTTCCTCAAGAATACGCGAAGGGGGCGGGGCGAGACCGAGAGCGCACGTGGCGTCTGAACTCCGCCCCTGCCTGGGCTCCTCCCCCGACGTCGGCTCAAACCGCGGCGAGACGCGCGTGCGTCCTGTCGGTTACCTGCCACAGCAAGGCTGCGCATGCGGGCTGCCGCGGCGCGCGCCCTTCCTCGCGGAGCAGGCGCGTGCGTACCGGGGGGTTGGAGGTTGGAGGGCTTGCGGCTGGTAAGGAAAGGGCGGGACGGCTGCGTCCTCTGCTGGAGTTTTCTCTGTGGCCTCAAGCTCCGGTGGAATGGGCTCAAGCAAGGGAGAGGGACCGCCTGTCCACCCCCCACTTCTTATCAGCCCCCAAGCCGTGCCCTTTCTGCCCTCTACTCCGGGCCACGCTGCCCGTCAGCGTCACGATGTTGTCCTGTGCTGTTCTGGCTCACCACTCCCGCGCCCTTTTGTGGCTCCAGTCATGATGTATTAATAGGTCCCCGAAGGATTCATTCCCCAATTTTTTCATTCATTCCTTTCAGAGTGCGGAAAAAATACCCTTAGCTTTTCCGGCTAGAGAGGGAAGAAGAGAATTACATCCAAAATTGACCCTCAAGAAAAGGTTTTGGGGATAAAAGATAATCCCACCGACTCGGCCTCTGCTAACCCAGACGTAGAAAAGGAATCCTTTCATATCTTCGTTCAGCCCATCATCATTCATTCAGCTGTCACTTTCTCAGAGCTCCCCCGCTGCACCTAGGCCCCCATCTCACTATCCATGTACTGTTTCTGAGTGGTCAAGTCATGTTTCACCACATGACACAGTCTATATTTATGTACTGTCATCCCCACTGGAATGTGAACTATATACAGTAGGAGTCTGTTTTGGGGTTCTGTCTCTGAGCCTCTGTTTTCATTCCAGAAATGGAGATGATAAGAGCTTCTTAGGTTACCTTGTGGACTTGAGGTAATCCTTGTTAATATTTATTATTTTGGCTACTAGGTGTTGGCTTGTTGTTAGGCCTTGGGAAAGAACTTGTTCGGCAGTGATGTGATGAGTGGTTAAAAATGTGAGATATGGAATCAGACAAACCTAGTGCCATTGCTGTGTGACTTTGGCAAGTGACTTCACCTCTCTATACCTCAGCTTTTCTAAAATGGGGACAAATAATATCTACCTCAGGGTCTTACGGGAATTCAGTAAGAACGTTTGCCAAAGGTTTTCTTAGCACAAGCTGGCAAGTGGTGGACCCCATTAGCTTTATTAGTATAATTTCATTCTTTTACTTTATTCTGTCATTTCTTGTTCCTTCCTTTTTTGACATCTGGCTAGTTTTGTAAAAGCTAAAAATTAAAAAAAAATTTAATAATACAATCATAACCTACATAAAGCCCTGAATCTTGTTATATCTCATAAATTTTTATAGAGTAATCCATTAATGAAACCAACCATGTAAAAAAAAGAGTATCTTGCCCACAACCCAGAAGCTGCCTGCACACCTCCTAATCATTACCTTCCTAAGGTAACCACTTTTGATTATGACTTCTAGCAGTAGGTCATTCTTTGCAACACTGTTATGTAATGACCACTGCATGAGTATGCAGTGATTAAACAATTTTACTCTCGATGAACATTGAGCTGTTTCTGCTTTTTGGCAATTATGAATACTGTTGCTATAAATTACTTAGATTTTCTTTAATTGCTCCCAGTTAATGTCTCATAGTTTTCTGTTTAGAGATCTAGCTAATCTTTTATGTCTATTCCTAAGTATTTCATTTATGCTAATGTACATCATATTTTTAAAAATTTCACTAAACTTCTTTCATTCCTAATGTTTGCAGATGTAATTTTTGTATGTTAATCTTATATACAGTGAGTATAGCTGAATATGCTACCCCAAAATATGCTACTATGGCATAAAGATCAATTTGACCTGAAGACAATTGAGAAGAAGCAGATACAAAAAAAGCTCTTTGTCCTCCCCGTTTGCCTACAAGCTGGACATAAATTTGTAAAGATGTTCCCTCTCCCCTCTCTACCAGTAAGGATAAAAGCTAGTAATGGGAGACAATTGTAGACCCTTAGCAATCCAGACACAGTACCAAAGGGATCTACAGAACAAACTTTACTAACTAGTCCTTATTTTCCATTAGTTCTCCTATATATTTGCTTTCCTACAATTTGCAGCCCTAAAACACAAAGTCATTTTCCTTTGTCTTGTTACTTCTCTTTTGTTAAGACGCTATAGAAGTCCCAAGTTCTAACCACCCCTTTGGGTTACTCATCTGAGTGCTCCCATATGTATACATGATGAAAATGCTAATAAACTTTGGTTTGTTTCTCTCTTATTGTCTTTTGTTAAGTCTAGTTTACAGGGCCCCAGCCAGTGAACCCCAGATGGGTAGAGGGAAAAAAGATGCAAACTTGCTGAACTTAAGAATTCATTTGTAGATTCTTTTTAAAAAAAGATGAAGATAGCAACTGCAATAGAAAAATGGCCAAGTATTTACAGAAAAATGAGCTATTTATAGAAAAGGAAATCTAAAAGACTAATAGTGATGAGCCCAAGAGGTCAGTAACCAGAGAAAGTCCAATTAAAGCAATAAAAAACTACCCTTGGTAGATTAGCAAACATCAGCTAGCTGGATGATGCCATATCATTTAAGATTTGATCAGAGATGCAGAGCCATTATGAGTGATATTTTGGAATTAGTTATATTAACATCTTCTTGAGTTATAATTCACACACTATACAATTCAGTCATTTAAAGTGTACAAGTCAGTGGTTTTCAGTATATTCACGGTGTTGTATAGCTGTCACTGCAATTAATTTTAAGCATTTTCATCACTCCTGAAAGATACCACATACCCCAGAGCCATTACTCCACCTCAATTCTCCCATTCCCCAGCCCCAATAACCACTCATCTACTTTCTGTCTCCGTTGATTTGCCTATTTTAGAAATATAAATGGAATCCTACATTCTATGTTCCCTGGTGACTGGCATCTTTCACTTGACATGTTTTCAAGGTGCTATAAATGTTTACTCTATGAATTAGACCTCATGCAATCGTGTGAGCTGGTTGAACTTGTCTATGTTAAATCTATTGCCCCTGTGTCTGGTGTCAGGCCAGCCATTGGGTAGAGAAGATGGATATGAATTTGGGACCCTGAGCATGAGCTGGAACTCATGGAGATGAACGATGACCTGCACCAGTCTCTCACCATCTACAAGCCTCCTGCTTCAACCACGCAGGTGACCTGTACAAAAGCCAGCACACTTTGCCATGGAGCTACACACAAAATGGGTTCAGGATTTCAAGGAGCCAAAGGAGGTCTAGTGGAAACTGGAAGAGCCAGGGGTCCTACAGCTGCCCACCTTGGCTAGTAAGGTGGGCCAGCAGATCCATGACAACATGTTTGACCAGAAGCAGCCCCTGACTCCTTGCTAAACCTCCAAGAGTAAACATGGCTGCTGCTTCACTTCTGATGTGAATTTCTCCTGTGGCCAATGCTAAACCAGAACCATGCAGGAAGAGGAATTCTGGGAAGTATAGTTTCAGCTTAGCTAAGCTGACACAATACAAAGCCACCCCAGATGCCAGGTGTGGGTTAAGGTTCATGGAAATCTTGTGGACTGCTAGAGTAGCCTTGTCGGGACATTCTACCTAATCAAAATGGGGTCTTGGAGGGAACAGGAGATGTTCTGGTGATGGGGGCAAAGCGGACAATGCGCAAGTCTGTGAGCTTCCAGGCTTGGTTGATGCATCAGGCCTGACTGGCAGAGATGGGGTCTGAGGTGATGGACATGGAGAGACAGACAGAAAGACAAAGGAGAGAGAAACTGAAGAACAGGTCAGAGATTGATTTAGCATGTAAATTGAGAGTAAGATATGCATGTTAAGTTGGATGAGAAGATAAAGATGAGAGAGTCGAGACTGCTGGGTGTGGATATGAGTGACACAGGGCTGGACATGAGGTAGGCAGGATAATGGTCCTCCAAAGATGATCACTTTCTAATTCCTGGAACCTGTGAAATATGCTGTTCAGGCGAGCCCAATCCAATCTCTTAAAGGCAGACAACTGTCTCCTGCTGGAAGAAGAGGAAGGCAGGAGATGGAATAGAAGGGAAAGTCAGATGGATTCAAGTGTGAGATCTAAGGTGTGGGGTCCACATGCAAGAACCAGAGAGAGGCTTCTACAAGCTGAGGGAGGGTGGCCCCAGGTGTCAGCCAGCGAGGAAGCAGGGACCTCCGTCCAGCCCCAAGCAACTCAATTGTGCCAATAAACTGAATGATCTTGGCAGCAGAGTCTTCGCAGAGCCTCCAGGTAAGAACCCAGCTGACTGGCACCTTAATTTTGGCCTTGTGCAGAGGACCAGTCATACCATCCTGGATTTGACCTAGAAATTTGTGAGAGATACATTTACATTTTTTTGAAGTTGCTATGTATGTGGTCATTTTTTTGCAGCAGTAATGGGAAACGAACACAGAGGCCGAAGACAGACAGAAATCAGGTGAAAGAGTTGGAAGTGGGAGGTCAGACAGGGCTGGAGGTTGGACAGGGTCAGGGACTGAGGGAATGGATAGGGCTGGAGGTGACAAGAGTTGCTCAGAAAGATGACAGTTGTCTGAATGAGAAAACCAAGCCTGGGGACCTTGGCAAGAGCTAGCAGTGCAGTTGCTTGTCAGGCTCGAGGCTAGGGTTGGGGGAACTTGCCATGGCCTGGGGACAGATCCCAAAAGGTGAGTTGCTGCCAGGTGGAAGAAAAATCTTTATTTACTTATGGTTCTTGTGGTGCAGTCTGGTGGGAAGGTAAGAAGATGTACAGGAAGTGGGTCTTGTGGGCAGGCAGTTGGGAGCGGGAGGAGCCCTGGGGCCCCTCTGCTAGGGTGTCCTCTCGGGTCCCCTTGCGGAGCCCATCCCGGATGGCCTGCATGCGGTGTCGCTTCTTGCTGGGCCAGTGTTTGTCTTCCTGGGTTTCCTGGTGGGACCTCCTTCCTGGCACCTTCCTGATCCAGAAGGCGACTCGGGGATGGAGCTTTGGGTGGAAGCTTTCCACAGCCTTCGGGGTGGGCAGTAGGGCTGTCTCCTTTATCTTGGGTACCTGGGGAGGAGGGACAAGATCTCTCAAACTCCAAATGACAACCCCAGGATGCTCAGTCCCTACAGGCTATTCAGCCGACTTTGCCACTTATCGACTGCTTTGCGAGTTAAAAGCCAGTTTTGCAGTTAATAAAGCACTCAGGTTTATAAGCGCTATAGAATTAAATATACTCAGAGGTTTATAAAATGTTCTGGGATTGAAAACACATTTTGGAGGTTCCAAAAGCACTTTAGGATTAAACATACTCTGAGGTTTAGAAAGGGGTTTGAAATGTACAACTCTTTGGGATTAAGAGCTCTTGGCTTTATGAAGTACCGTGGCTACAGTTGTGATCCTTGATCGAATCCTGGGTCAAAAATCACATCAACTCTGTAAGACAGCTTTTGGTCTGGCAGGGACATTTGAATATGGACTGAAGGACCATTTGGTCCTTGCTACTCAAAATGAGGGCTATGGACCGGTGGCATATGCATTTGGGAGCTAGAAAAGTCAGATGGATTCAAGTGTGAGATCTGAGGTGTGGGGTTCACATACTCACATACTGAATCAAGAGTCTGCCTTTCATTAAGTTGAACTGTGTGAGAAGGCCGGTAGGAGATTGCTCTCAGTTGACCTGTGTGTCCCTCCAACTGCAATTCATATATCTAAGTCCTAATCCCCAGTACCTCAGAATGTGATCTTACTTGGATATAGGATTACTGCAGAGTTCATCAATGAAATCAGTTAAGATGAGGTCATTAGGGTAGGCCCTAATCCAACATGACTGGTGTCTTTATGCAGATGGGAAGTTTGGATGAAGAAATGCACCTACGGAGAAGTGCCATGTGAAGATGGAGTTAGGGGTCAGGGTGATGCATCTACACATCAAGGACTGCCAAAGATTGTCAGTAGACCACCAGAAGCTAGGGGAGAGGCCTGTGGCAGATTCTTCTGCCCAGCCTCAGAAGGAACCAACCCTGGTGACACCTTGATCTTGGACACCTAGCTTCTAGAACTGTGAGGCAATATATTTCTGTTATTTAAACCACCCAGTCGGTGGGACTTTGCTACAGGAACCCTATCCAAAGCAGTAATAGTTTGAGATCAGTATTAAGTTTCTTGGGGGTAAAAATGGTATTGTGGTCACGCAGGAGAATGCATTATTCTTAGGAGATATCAGCTGAAGGGTTTAGGGGTGGCATGTCACGATGTTAAAAATTTGCTGTCATATGGTTTGCAAATAAAACAGTAAAAATAAAGGAAATGTGGTAAGATGTTAACAAGTGGTGAATTAGTGTTAACAGTGAATGAATATGGTTCTTACACTGGTTGAGTACTGGTGAATACACGGTATTAACACTGGTGTAGGTAAGTGGTTCTCAACAGCAGTCTGGAGATATTTTTAGTTGTTACAACTGGTGGGGGTGGAGGTGCTGCTTCTATTTAGCGGCTGGAGGCGAGGACGCTGTAGCCATCCAGGTCCTGCATGGGAACGCCCCATGACAAAAGATTACCCAGCCCCCATGCTCATGCTAATGGTGCTGAGGTTGAGCAACCCTGCTCTATGGAAAAGAGAATACAGATGTATTCTATTGTATTTTCAATTTTTCTTTAGGTTTGAAATTTTTAAAATAAAAAACTGTGTGTGTGTTTTGGGGAGAATGATATAGGTTTGCCAAGCGCTTGGGGGTTCTTAAAACTTTTTTAGGACAAAAAATAAGCACTTTGTGGTTAGAAGCACTCGGAGGTTTATGAAGTTAAGATACATAAGGCTTTGGGATTCATAAAGCACTTTGGAGTTAAAAATCACATTTTGAAATTTACAAGGGAGAGATTTATCAAGCACTTTGAGATAGATTAAGAAATACATGGAGGTTTGCAGAGTACATTTGAGATAAAAACACTTTTAGCCTCACACTTTGAAGCTTACCAAGTACCTGGAATTAAAGGCACTTCGGGTTACAAAACCGTCTGGGGTTTACTAAGCAAGTGGGGATGTACTTTGAAGTTGTAAACTTCATTTCTGAGAGTTGTTTGGGCCCTTTTGACATATGATAAGACTGAGGCCAAGAGAGGAAATCATCCACACAGAGGGAGTAGGCCAGTCAACTCATCTTCTCCTCCTAAACTATAAAAATGTTTGGTCTTGGACACTTTGTGGGGGGCATGTCCTAACCTTCCAGTCACCCTCCAAGCTCCCCTCTCTTGGCTCAATGGATGCCACCACCTGCTCAGAGACCAGCACCTCTCCTGTCTTGTTGTCTGTCACCTGTGAAGACAGGAGGAGAGTGAGAGCAAGACCAATTTCCTCCTCTGCCCTCCTCCAGACTGATGCTACAGCATGAGGGATCATGGGGAGACTCTAGGAGGGACTTCCCAGCATAGGCACCTTGTCTATCTGGAGGTGTTTAGAGATAGTGCTGTTCCCCAGCTGGCGCTTTTGGTTCTCTTCTTGGTGGTAGTTTCTGGGGAGGCTCTGGAAGTCCATGGGGGTGGAGAAAAAGCTGTGCATGCCCTGAAACAGGTCATCCTGTGGTCGGAGGACAGACTGCTGAGCTACTCAACCTCAGGACTCCCCATTAGATCAGCAGCCCTGCCAGAATACCCTCAAGGCCTTGCCCCTTATAAGTCCCATCCCATTCCCTCTCCCTCCTCTGACTCTTAAGAGTCTAACCAGGTCACCTTCTTCCCTCATCCCCCAATATGTTCTGTCTCTGTTCTCTGTCCCATTACCTTCCTATTCCTGCCCGTCATGTGTCCCACAGTCTTAGCCCACATCCGCCTCTCCCATCTCTCTCCAGTCTCTTTGTGTCCCAACTCCCTCTCTGCTTGTCTCCCTACTTCTCTTCCTATTTCTCCTTCTCCCTGTCGCGCTCTCTGTCCTTTCGACTCCTTCTCTTCTGTGTGTCTTTCTGCCTGGCCACAACCCGTCTCCCATTCTGTCTCCCTGAACCCCTCCCCTTCCTCAGTCGCCATCTGCCCACGTCTCTCTTTTCTCACCCCCTGCCATCGCTCACTTTCAGGAAAAGCCGGGTGAAGCCTTGAAGTAGGCTCTGGAGGCCTAGAAAACCTGAGGAACTCTCATGGGTGTCATCATCTCGGATAGGGGCAGCAGTGGAGGGGGGCACCAAGGCAGAGGGGAGCAGCAGTAGCAGGATCAGAGGGTGCCACATTTCGGGGCGGGCCGGGAGGCTGTGGCAAGGATAGAGGTCAGAGCCCTCGGCCCCACCCAAGACAATCACTCTTTCTTACCCCTTGCCCAGGCAAACCCTCGCACCCCGCCCATTTCCAATCTCCCCTTTCCTACTACTCCTCCCTCCTCCTCTGTGTCAGGCCTCTCTCCTAAACCCGGTTCTTCTGGGCTCTGCCTCAAGTGCTGATCTCATTCCTCTCCTTCGCCCACATTCACAGCCAGATCTCACTTCTCACCTTCTCCCACGCCCTGCCCCTTCTCTGGGCTTCGCCTTTATGCTAGACCACAGACCGGACGTCGGACTCTCAGACTCCGGCCGTCCACAGACTGTTAGATCCAAACAGTTCCGGTCTCGAGCCAGAATGGCTACCTGGAGCGTTGGAGGGGCTCCGCGAGCCCTAGCCTTGCCCCTATTGCCTCACCACGCCCATCTGTGACCTCACCCACGAGCCGGGCCCTCTATTGGATGGCCACGCCCTGAAGGGCGCAGGCACGCCTCTATTCTTCGATAACCACGCCCCCTAAATCAGAGCCGCGAGGTCTTTCTAAGGCCACACCACCCGCCCGTCATCAGACCACGCCCCTGTTGGGTGACCTCTGCTCTGGGGGTCCTGTAGTCTCAGATCGTGGCCTCGCGCAGCAGTCCGGCTCAAATCTCAGATGGCCACGCCCCTTAACCTAGAGCCACACCCTCGCACCTGGGCCACGCCTCTATGCCACAGATCTTTCCCGCAGCTCCCTCAGTTCCATTCTTAGGCTTCCTCTGCTCTACTTCTTAGTTTTGCGTTTGTCTTTGAGAGTTTCTCCGTGTCCCTTCTCCTCCTCAGGGTTTGAAATGGTTAATTCACTCGGCCGAGGATAATGTCGGGAAGCTGAACCGGAGCTCTCTTCGGTTCCACTAAAAAGCCCTTTCCTCTACGGAAACCCTAAATCCAGTCCTCTGTTCCACCTTCCAAGGAAACCAGAAAGGCTCCCTTCGTCCTCAGAACCTCAGAGTCCGGACTCCGTATCACTTCCACAACCCGACACACAACACTAGAAGGAAGCCAGGAGCTCAGGCCCCCAGCCGCCTCCTTCTCCACACTCAGGAATCTTGGTTCCCAGCCCCCTCCTCTCTCAGACCCAGGAATCTAGGCCCCCATTCCCTCCTCCCTCAGACCCAGCAGCCCAGGTCTCAGTCCTCTTCCCTCAGACCCAGGCGGCCGGGTCCCAAGCCCCCTCTTCCCCCAGAGCTAGGGACCGGGCCCCCAACCCCCCTCCTCTCTCAAGGATCCCGGCACTGAGGTCCTGAAGTTCCTATAAGGCCCCAGCTACACTTCACCTTTCCTTTAATAAAATAAAAATCCTCCCCCAAACTGTCACCGTCTGATTCCCTTCCCGCTGTCCGGCGCCGGGGCCCGCCCCCCCTCTGGTCCCTCCCACTTTTCCCAAACAAAGCTCCCGGGCAACTTTCTCCCTCGCTGCGCCCCGCCCGCCCGCGGCTCCCCAGCCCCAGGCCGGGAGGTAGGAAGGCGCCGGCGGGAGTCGGGGATCCTGCTTTGGGGTGTGTGAGTTGGGGTGGGAAATTACGCGTTATGGGTTGAGGTGTTTGTGGGACAGTCTCTGAACTGCGTGTCGTCCTCTTTTTGCCCGGGGGCCCGAGTTTGCGCCCGCTACCGAGCCTAGGTGTAGAGTTGGAACTTTCGCCGGAGTTGGGGTGCCTGTTGATGGGTCTGAGTTTGGGAAGTGCCCCTCGGAGTGAGTGAACGCTGAGGACTTTGGCGGGTGTGGGCGGGGGGCGTGAGTGTCTGCAGCGGTGTCCATCTGAAGTGAGCAAGGACCCCATGCGTGTTTCTGACCGAATTGGTTTGTGTGTCGTTTATGGGCGCCTGGCCCTCCTAATGGAGAAAGGAGGCCTCCGGGGTGGCAGAGGGCGGGGGCTACGGTGATTTTAGGATCTTTAGTCTTGTTTCTCTGAAGGTGTGAGGCCTGGGGCGGGAAATTAGGGGGGACCTTTCTTACCCGGTTTCTCCGTGCCTTTGTCTGACCACATGGGGGAGAGCTGGGTTGGGATTTTGGCCTACGGGGGTCCTGAACGCCTCAGCGCCACCGGGCTCGGCCTGGGGTCTTTGTCTCGGCCGGAGCTCCAGGGTCCGAGGGAGGAGGGGGTCGGGGACCTGGACTCTGGGGTCCTGGGAAAGCTGTGGAGGACGTGGAACCGCCAGGGAGGCGGGATCTGACTGTATTGGAAAAAGTTTTTCCCTGTTCCCGGCCTCCGGAAAGTCACTGGGAACTTGAGTTGGATCCAAGCCCACGGTGCAGGGGGAGGGGAAGGAAGGGGCGGGGCCGGGGCCTGGAGGGGTGGCACCCTGACCGGCCAGCCCCTCCCCTGATGGGGGTTGTGGGAAAGTGGGGGAGGGGATGCCTGTGCCCTTTGTTCTGGCTCTGCTGACGGCAGGGTGTCCCTGCCCCCCATGTCTGTGGTTCTCTGGGTCTTTCCTGGTCTCGGCTTGAGTTTCTGCCCTTAGTCTCTGTCTCCCCTCTCTCTGGGTCTGTTCCCCTCTCTCTGGGACTCTTTCTCCGAGTCTCTGTCCCCCTCTTGTCTGGTCACCCTCAGCCTTACTAGGGCCTGTGCTCCTCCTCCTTTTCTAGCAGCTGCTGCTCACATCCTAGCACCTGTTCTTGGGGTGTGGCTGAGATCTCACCCACACCCCCCTTCCCTGTAACTAGGCCCTGACGCCTGTCTTATTTAAACCTGTATTCCATACCCAAAAGTTCAGCCCTCATGGGCCCTAGGCATTGCTCTGGGGTCTTTAGGACTTCATCACAACCCAGGCCCCCTGGCAACGCAGAGAACACTCACCCTAAGCTTCCCCAGAAACTCAGCCCTCTTCTCCAGGATCCGGGAGTCCCGGCCTCCAGTTTCCTGCTTCCCTCAGATACAGGACTCCAGGACCCCAGCCTTTCCTCCCTCACCCCCACGGGTCCGGGTCCCCAGCCCTCTCCCTCCCCAGCATTCCCACCCTCACAGCCCTGAAGCCTCTCTGGGTTGGCTGGGGTAACCTTGCTGAGCTCCCTGTTCTTCCAGGCCCAGATGGGGGAACCCCGGGCTGGGGCCCCCCTGGATGATGGCAGCGGCTGGACAGGAAGTGAGGAAGGAAGTGAGGAGGGCACTGGCGGCAGTGAGGGGGCTGGGGGAGATGGAGGCCCAGACGCAGAGGGTGTCTGGAGTCCGGACATCGAGCAGAGCTTCCAGGAGGCCCTGGCCATTTACCCGCCCTGCGGCCGGCGGAAAATCATCCTGTCTGATGAAGGCAAGATGTATGGTGAGTGTACCCCTCTCTCTTGGCCTGGGGCCAACTGATTAATGAGAATGACTCACATCGTGAAGCCCTAAACACTGTTAACATAAAAGCACATAGTAGTCTCACAGTGACCCGGGTAAGAGCTAGTATCACCACTTGTACAGATGAGAAAACTGGGGCACAGAAAGGTTAAGTGATTTGCCTAAGGTCACAGAGCCTAGTATGTGGTGGAGCTGGGATTTGAACCCAGGCGTCTGGCTCCAAAGCCTGTGGTCTTAACTCCTCCCTCTTATAACTGAGGAGGCCTGTGGCCCAGCTTGCTGCAGATCTGGAAACCATTGCATCTCTCTTCTTCCCCAGTGTCTTCTCCATTGGGAAGTTCTGCTGAAGGTCTAACTTTGTTCCATCTTTGACTCTCCAGGTCGGAATGAACTGATTGCCCGCTACATCAAGCTGAGAACGGGGAAGACCCGAACTCGAAAACAGGTCTCAGGACTGATGTGTGGGCTTCTGTCTGGGGTGGGCTTGTCTTCTTGGGGCTGTCCTGGTATGGGCAGGTCCAGGCTCGAGGAGGATCTGGTCCAGGTGCTTTTGTCTGTCTGCTTGGTGCCTGTGCTCATGTGCTCTGACTCTGCCTATTTTGGTATAGCTCTCTTAGCAGCTGTGTTAGAACCAGAGAGTAAGAGAAGCCAAAAGAGCCCAAAAGACAAGGGTGGAGAAGGAAAAGGAGATCTGGATTTGCTGCGTCTGGGGAGGGTCAGTAGCGTCAGTGAGAAGAGAGTGGCCTTTATGGACTCTCCTGGGTTGGCGTGCTCCTGAGACAGCCCGCATGTTCTGTGTGTTTGTCATCTTTAATGTTTCAGCAGCTCTGTGGGGCACCTGGGGGAGGGCAGGGGTAGGGGACAAAAGAGGCGAGAGGCTGTGCACTGAATGTGCTTCTTTGTCACTTCCTCTAGGTCTCTAGTCACATCCAAGTTTTGGCTCGAAGGAAATCGAGGGAAATCCAGTCCAAGCTCAAGGTAGGGACCAAGGCAGACACACTGAAACGGGGACAGACACCAAGAGGGGAACAGAGACCCCGAGAGAGGGAGTCAGGGACCCAGAGAGAGGGGGGCAGAAACCCAAAGAGAGGGTCAGGACAGGGACCCCAAGAGAGGGGGTTGAGACCTGGGGGGAGGGGACAGAGACCCAGAGATGAGGACAGAGTCACACAGAGGGATAGATAGACAGGAAGCAGAGACCCAAGACTGGGGTTTAGTGGCCCAGCATGAGGAGTGGATAGAAGCCCTGGACAGGGAGAGGGGGACACAGATTTCATTTAGTGCAGGGAGGAAGGATGGGGTGCTGGCCTCTCCTTGGGCTGCTGCTGTCTCCCTGCCTCCTGTCCCTCCTTTCGCCCTTCTTGGTGTCCTTATGGCCTCTCCCTCTTGTGCTGTGAGGATCTTCTCTTCATATCCTGGCTCATCTTCCTATTGCCTGTTCCCTGTGTAGCCTGCCTGCTCTTTCTGGGCCCAGAAATCTTTATTTCCTTTTGGAGATTTTTTTTTTCTCTTCATCTCTGGACTTCCTGCTCCTTCTTGGCCTGAGACCTTCGTTTTCTGCCTCTCCAGGTGCGGGGCCTTTTCTGCCTCTTCCTTTGGATTTGGGGACCATAACTTCCTGTTCCTTTTTTTATACCTGGAAGCTTCCCCTCTAGGTCAAAAACCTTCGTTTCCAGTCCCTTCTGGACCTCGTCACCACTCAGTCCTGACTTGGAAATGTTTACTGCCTATTCCCCTTGGGTCTGAAATTCTCATTTCCTGTTGCCCGTGAATCCGGAAACCTTCATTTCCGGCTCTTTCTTGACCTAGAAACTCTCATTACTGTCTTTCATTCTGGGCACGGGAACCCCTGGCCCCCTCTACTTCCTGTTCCATGTTCATCCTTGCTACCTTTTCCTCCTGTTGCTCAGCTCTGGGTGATGGGGCTGTAGGGGTCGGGAGGGCAGGAAGGTAGGGGTGTCCAGGCCTCACTTCCTAAGTCGTGTTTTCTTTCCTCCTTTGGCACCCTTCCCCACCCCCACGGGCAGGCCCTGAATGTGGTAAGTCCCCCTGCCCATGCCCTCTCCTGCTCCCTTACTCCAGACATTCCTTAGGAGCTCAGGAGGGGCAGGGTGCTGTAGCGAGAGGGATTTGGGCCCTCCCCCAACCCTTTGCTTTTGACTCCCCAAGTCTGCATCTCCCCACACTTGCCCTACCCCTCGTTGCCTCATCCTTCTGTGCCGACTGGGTCTCCCCATTAATACTGACCTCCAACTTGTCCTCTAGGACCAGGTTTCCAAGGATAAGGCTTTCCAGACAATGGCCACCATGTCCTCGGCCCAGCTCATCTCAGCACCTTCCCTGCAGGCCAAACTGGGTCCTGCTGGTCCTCAGGTGGCCTGGGTTGGGGATTTTGGGGCTCAGGGCTGGAAGTGTGGGACTGTGGCTTTGACAGGGGACTGACTGACACCCACTTCTTTGTCTCTTCTCCAGGCCTCTGAGCTTTTCCAGTTTTGGTCCGGGGGCTCAGGGCCCCCCTGGAATGTTCCAGAGTGAGTACTTTCTGTTCTGGCTCAGCACCTGCCCCCTCAGCCTCCATTTTCCCCACCATAGACCTTTCTTATCCACCTTCCAGCTCCCAAATCCCAGAGGGGAGGCTGGGGCAATGGTCTGGAGAAGAGGACTGGTTCTGAGCTGGGATAGTGAGGAGGGCTTGGGACAGGGGCAGGAGGAGGAGGGACGTGGCTGGGGGCTGAGGAGGGAGGAGACAAGGACAATTCCTTGGGTTGGCTGGTGGCTGGTGGCTGGTACTGGTGGGACAGTCTGGAAATTCGCAACCTGGAGGAGGAGCAAGCTTGGGAAGGAAACAAGCTCAGCTGGGGGCTTGATGAATGTGAGGGGCCTGGAGGATGCCCAGATCTGGGGAGATTACCTGGGTCCCAGAGGCTCATGGGAAGGCTTATTCTCACCCATAAAGGTGTTTTTGGGCCTGAGGGTAGAGCAGCTATCTTATCTTCTCTGAGAGTCAAAAGGAAGAAAATGAGTCCCAGAGCTACATGGGAGTGTCCTTTTCAGCTCTGAGAGCCCTGAGGGTGACAGGGTGCGACAGACCCCAGTGGCTCATGGGAAGTGTACTTTTAGCCCAGAGAGGAGCCAGTGGATCTGGGCTGGGTGTTGGTAGGGCAGTGTGGCCACAGGACAGCGAGGCAGGAATGTTGAGGATGTTGACAGAGAAAGAGTAAGCGACCTTGGGAGCCAGGCTGGGAAACAAGAAAGTTCATGGGGAACTGCTGGATGGGGACACAGAAAAGGGTGAGAACAAGGCCTGGGGCCAAAGGAACTGCAGGTTTGCAGGGGGCTGAGCCGGAAGCACTGCTTAGGGTGATGGGATCCCACCTTTTATGGAACTGATAGTCAAATCAGGGAAATAGATGTTAATGAAATCATCACTGAATAAAAATAAATCAAAGTGTGTGGTGTGGTGTGAAGAACATAACAGGTTTTGGGGTGAGGGAGAAAGTTCTGGGGTTTTCTTCGAGGAGGTAACTTTGGAAGTTGAGTAGGACTTAGCCAGGTGAAAACTTGTTTTAAGCTGAGGACACAGCATGTGCCAAGGCCCTGAGGTTGGTGAGTCCCAGGAACCAAAAAAGGGTCAGTATGAAGCCATTGGCCAGTTGGTCAGATGTTTATTGAGCACCTATTAAGTGCCTGGTACTCTGCTTGGTTTGGGGACACAGCATTGAACAAGTTAGGCAGAATCCCTGTCTTCATGGAGCTACATTCTTAGAGAGGAAAGGAGATCAATGATAAATGTGTAAACAAATAAGTTAATAAGAAAGAAATAATTGTAGGAGATAAGGTGAAATGTATATGCTCTGTTAGGCAAGGGTCAGGAAAGGACACCTCTGAGGAGGTGGCATTTGAGCACTGGCCCTAATGACAAGAGATTAAGTTGGTGAGTAGGGCACTGGAGTTTAGATTTCAACTAAACTTGTGGCCCTTCAGTAAAGTTGGTGAGTAGGGTACTCGAGTGGTACTAGGTCCAGGTCCCTGGGAGTTGAGATGTGAAGGTCCATGGAGTTTGTGTCTTTCTGCTCCTGGTCTCTTGATTCTTGACTTCCTGACCTCTGACACCAAGTCCTGTCTCCCTAACCTCTGACCTCTGTCTCCTCACCACCAGCTTCTGGACTACCCATAGGTCATTGGCTTGTGGAGCGGTGCTCTGGGCTACTATAGCCACCAGCCGTGGGCAGTTACTGAAATTTAAGTTAGTTACAATTAAATAAAATTAAAAATTCAGTTGCTCAGGCACTCTAGCCACATTTGTGCTCAGTAGTCAACAAGTCATTTGCTCACTAGCCACATGTGGCCAGTAACTACTATCCTAGACGGCACAGATATGGAACATTTCCCTCATCGCAGAAAGTTCTTTTGGATGGCACTGCTTTAGATTTGGTTGTACTGCCTCCCCACCCTGAACTTTGTCCTGATGTCCCATCTCCTGACCTCTGGTGGTTTTCTGCCCCCCTCCAGACCTTTCAGCCTCCTCTTTTTCCACATTTCTGATTCTTTGTGTTTTTGACCCACCTCTCGAGACCCAGTTTCTCTTCTTTTTCTGCGATTTTGTGACAGGTACCAAATTGTCATCATCAATCCCACAGGCTTTGAGTTGGGACTGACCTGGGTTTGAGGCCGGGCTCTGCCGTGTTCCAGCTGTGTGACTCTGGGTGGGTCAGTTGACCTCTGTGTGCCTCAGTCTCTTCCTGTGCAAAACAAAAGAGCAATAATCACACCTATCTCAGAGGCTGAGAGGCTTTTGAAATGACATGAAATTTTGCATGTGCTAGAGCAGAGTCTGGCTTGTGGCCCCTCAGTAAATGTTAGCTGGTACGATTAGTATCTTCCCGTCTTGGTGACCCCCAGCTTCTTTTCTCCCTCAGCGTGAAGCCATTCTCACAGACACCGTTCTCCTTGTCACTGACTCCTCCATCTACTGACCTCCCAGGTAAGCCCCTGCTCACCTCCCTCTTTTCCCCTTTTTCCTCAACTCCAAGTACCTTTCCTTCCTTCTAATCAGGGGATGCATTCCTATTGAGGTCCAGCTCTGAGGCAAGGCTTGTGGAAGTCTAGAAGGATGAGTGGGAGAATCTGCAGTGTTTAAGAGTATGGCCTCTGTAGCCAGGCACACTGGGTTTGTGTTCTGCCACTTGCTAGCTAAAAGGACACTGGGGGAGTCATGATTTGTTCAGTCACAGGTGACAAACCCAAACCAAGCCAGATGACAAGACAACAATTTGTTGATTTCAGGTAACTGATATTTCAGGAGTCACGGCTTCAGGCATGGCTGGATCCAGGGGCTCAAATGGTAGTGTCTGGACTTGCTTGTTTTTGCTTTCCTCTGTGCTGGCTTCATTGCCAGGCAGGCTCTGCCCACCTGGCAGCAAAGATGGCTTCTGGAAGTCCATGCTGATGTGGTCATAAGAACTCACATTGGTGAAAGAGAGCTTTCAGGTTCCACAGATTCATCAGTTAGGACTGCTTTTGGCTGCAAATAACAGAATACCCAATTTAGAGTGCCTTTAATATTAAAGGCTTTAATTATTCCATATAACAAAAGGTCTGGAGGTGGGCTGCTCCTGTGCTGGCTCAGCAGCTCAGCAGTATCAGGGCCTGGCATCTCTATAGGTCCCTTGGCCTCTTATCTTATTATCCCAATATGGTTATTGTGACTCTAGGCAGCACGTCCCAAGCAGGACTTGGCCAGGGCCAAAAGCTTTCTCCTCCCAAAGTTCTGTCTTTTTCATTCAGGAAGAAACTCCTTCCCAGGAGCCCCCCAGCAGATTTTCCCTAACGTCTCATTGGCCAGGACTGTGTCACATGGCCACCTCTAGCTGCAAGGGAGGCTGGGAAAGTGAGTATTTAGCTTTTTTAGCTTCTAAGCAGAGGCAGGCAAGAGAGAACAGTGCTTGATATATTCAATGAATGTTAGCAATTTTTATTGTTCATTCTTTTCTCTCTCTAGGGTACGAGCCCCCACAAGCCCTCTCCCCCTCTGCATTGCCCCCACCTGCCCCATCACCTCCAGCCTGGCAGGCTCGGGCTCTGGGCACTGCTCGGTTGCAGCTGGTGGAGTTCTCGGCCTTTGTGGAACCGCCAGATGCAGCTGACTCTGTGAGTGTGATTTTGGGGTAGGCACTGGAGGGTTTTGGAATGTAGAGGGTCATAGAAGGGAAAGGGTAAAGCAGTGGTTCTCAAACTTTAGTGTGTATTAGAGTAACGTGGAAGCTTGTTAAAACAGATTGCTGGGCTCTAACCTCAGAATTCCTGATTCAGTAGGTCTGGTGCAGTAGAAATTTGCATTTCTAAAAAGCCCCCAGGTAACGCTGATGCTGCTGGTCTAGGGACCACACATTGAGAACTACTAGTATAAAGGAACTAGAAGGTCGTGGGGTCATGGTGTGAAAAGGTCAGAGCAACTCCCCAGGACATCGTTTGTTCACTCAACAAACATTGTTGAGTGCCTACTGTGTGCCAGGCTTTGTGGTAGATACCAGGAACCCAGAAAAGCAGATTTGCTTCTAGGCTTGAGGTTTTCCCGGCCTAGGATGGAGAATACAGGCCATGTTAGTCAGGGTGGGCTGACTATTAGAAGAAACAACCCCTGTACTCAGGGACTGAACAATATAGAAGGGTCTCACTTAGGTTCGAAGTGGGTGCTCAGCAGAAGCCTTTTATCCAGTGACTTGGGGAATCCAGGCTCCTTCCATTTTGTGGCTCTGCCATTTCCAGGGCTTCAGAATCTGCTGGTGGATTCTCTGCATCTGGTTGGCAGATGGTGGAAGTCAGAGAGAGTCAAAAATTGTGCAGGAGGTTTTCTGGGTCTGGCTTGGAAGTGGCAACTGTCAGGTTCGGCTCAGAACTTAGTCATATGGTCATGCCTAACCACAAAGAAGCCTGGGAAATGTAGTTTAGCTGTGTGAAAATGAACTGGGGTTTGTGAACACAAAGCAGGCTCTGCCACAGCCACATAAACTCCAATTGCTGTGTGTGCTATCCTAGTAAAACCCAAGTCAGACTAGGTTAAAACCCTTCTTTCTCACTTGGAGAAAAAACTACAGTTCTTTCAGTTGCCCCCAACACTCTGCATGACCTGACTCCGTTCCTACTCTGCCCACCTCTCACCCTTATACCCTTGCTCACTCTGCTGTAGCCACACTGGCCTCCATGTTCTTTCCCAAACATACCAGACTCACTTCCACCTCACGGCATTTGCATCTGCTGTTCCCCCTGCTGAAATGTGTTTTCCCAGATATCCCCAGTCTCTCCCTCCATTCATTCAGGCCTTTGCATGATTATCTTCTCAGATTGGCTTTCCCAAACCACCTTATGGAAAATAGCAGCTGCCATCATTCTTGATGCTCTCACTATATTTTATTAGGATATTTTTCACAGCATACATCACTCTCTCTGACATTTATATTATTCATGGGATGATTTTGAAAAATTTGTCTCTGCCAGTAGACTATGCACTCCATAAGGTCAGGACTTGACCTTGTAGCCCTGAAGCCCAGAATAGTGCCGGCACACAGTGGGTTTCTGGAAAGATGTTGTTGAATAGTGAGTGAGTGCTGGGATAGAGGAAACTCAAGTTTTTGTGGGTATACAGAGGAGTTATCTGCCTGAGAAGTCACTGAAGGCTTCCCTGAGATAACAATATTGGAGTTGGACTGTGAGGGTTATATAGGAGTTTGCCATGGCAGAACTGGATGTTTAAGATACAGACATGGAAATAGCATGAAGTTTTCAGGGAAATAATCATATATGGTGGGAGCTGGTGAGTCTGAAGATAGGTGGGTAGGTGTCAGTTCTGAAGGAGCTGGAATTGCCAAGCTGAAGGACCCAGACTTTATCCTGAAGGTGGTGGGGAACCACTGAAAAGGTGGGCTAGAGAGATCCCAACTGATTGTGATCAAGGGAGGTTTCCAGGGAGAGGCATATTTCATGAACTTGGGCCTTGAGAGATGGAGGGAGAATTGAGAAGATGGGGAAGATTTTCAGGATATGGACAAGAAGTGGTAAGAATGGGGACAGATAGGGAGACTTGATGTGGGCAGTGTGGATTCCCGTCCATCCATCCATTGATCAAACATTCATGAATACCACCTATCCAAAAAGGGCCAGGTTGGGGGTGTGTGGGCTTTCACCTGGGGGCTCTGGGGAGCTTGGGAGGATTGTGAGGGAGGGAGGACCAGGGTCAGCTTTGGAACCACGTGAGCCATGAACTGGAGAGGAGAGGCTGGAGGCTGGGAGGCCAGGGAGGAAGCTGGGGTGAGGGTAAGAGAGGACAGGGCTGTGGGAATGGGGAGCAGGGGACTGCACAGAGAGTTGGGACAGTAGGGACAAGGCTTGGGGGCTGAAGTACTGTGGGAGGGAAGGGGCAGAAGGGAGTGGGGACCGTGCCAGGCCTGGGATTTGGGTAGAAAGTGTAGCACAGCTAGCAGGACCTGTGGGGTGGCAAGGGCGTGGGATGGGGCCCATCTCCTACCCTTCACCCACGGCTGACCCCCTTCAGTACCAGAGGCATCTCTTCGTACACATCAGCCAGCACTGCCCTAGCCCTGGAGCGCCCCCCCTCGAGAGCGTGGATGTTCGGCAGATCTATGACAAATTCCCTGAGAAAAAAGGTGGTCTGCGGGAGTTGTATGATCGCGGGCCGCCACACGCCTTCTTCCTGGTCAAGTTCTGGGTGAGTTCCCCACCTAAAACAAAAGTGCTCCTGAAGCCCATGGCCTCCCAGAAGAGGCCTCTGGATCTACGGGAGAGAGTCCCCGCACCTGCCAGGTCAGCCTGGGCCTTAGCAGTCTTCATGGCTCGGAGTGTCAGCCCCCTTTCCAACAAGGAGCGTCATGGAATTTGCCCCTGGCTTGGAATGGGTAAGACAGGTGTGGGCTTGCAGGCATAGGGGTAGGACCCTGACTCCCCAGGTCCTGTTAGTCTCTGCCATCCCCAGGTATGTGATTGATATGGCCCCGGGGAGTGCCTTGCCACATTTCAGACTTCCCAACACTCCGCCTACCACCCTGAGCCTGTGGCTAAGGAATGGGCCCCTCCTGTCGCAAATGGAGTTGTGGACAGTTTGGCCTCTACAGAGAGGACGAAGCTTTCCTGTTTCACCAGACCCTTTTGCTAGAGATTGTCTGGTATTAAGGCAGTGACTGAAAGACCTGGGAGGGGCTCTGTGAAATCCTGTATCTAACAACCATTTATTGAGCACTTACTGTATATTGGCCCTACGCCAAGTGCTATGTATATAATTGTGAATGAGAGGGCCCATCTTTGCTTTTTTTTTTTCCTTATGCCTTTGTGGTTTGGTGTCCAATACAATGACCAGTGCAACCGGGGACCAATGTAAATGTTGTGAATGTTTCGGGGATATTAACCCTTGTGGTAACTAGGGCCGTGGTGGGATCTAGTCTCTGAGAAGGAAGGCTGCTGAGGGCTTGAAGTTTACTGGCCTTCCTGGGCCTGTAGCCACCACAGGTATGAAGTGTTCCAGTGTGTGAATTGGAGGCCTACGACCGCTCTGGGAAGGTGCTGCTGAGGTCATGGGCATCGTTAGGATTTAAGACAGGCCTCACCAGGTCTCAGGTCTGGAGAGCCACCCTTAGGTAACCGAAGCTGGGAAGGTCCTGTTGCAGGAGTGACGGACGGATGGAGTCAGGCCTCTGAGGAGAGGACTAAGCCACTCCAGGGAGTAACTGGTCAGTTTAGCAACTAAAGTTAGGAAGAAGAGAAAGAGGCTCGGACCACAGGTGTGATGTCTTGGCTTCAGGGACTATCTTCTCACTTGGCCACTAGGGTTATGGAGGGCCCTGACCTCTGAGGACCCACTGAAAGGGCCCAGGCAAAGCTCAGGCAAGGAGTAAGGCTTCCCCAGGCTCTACCAGGCCCTGTTGCTAGAGTAGCCATTTGCCTTAGCAACCAGGGTTGTAAAGGGTGCTGAGGGAGAGACTTCGGTGCTAGCGACCTCCTTTGGAACCAGGCCCTTGGAAGGGGCTGTACTCCCGAGTTGAGGGCTTCAGGAGAAGAAAATTGAATTCTAGGGCTCCTTTGGTGGGGGAGGCATTAATGGGAAGAGAGGATCAGGATCATTTTGGGGACCCATACTTCAACACTGATGGATAGGTGGGTCTTCTCCAGAAACCAGCCCATGGAGAGGGTGGGGCCTAGAACACTGAGGAAGAGAGGCGGGCAACTGCAGGGCAATGGGACAGACCAGTCCCCACTTAGAAGAGTCCCTACCCTTTATAAGGGATGTCCCCTGCAACTTACCATGCCTCCCCTTTCCTCAGGCGGACCTGAACTGGGGTCCGAGTGGTGAGGAGGTGGGGGCCAGTGGCAGCAGTGGCGGTTTCTACGGAGTGAGCAGCCAGTACGAGAGCCTGGAGCACATGACCCTAACCTGTTCCTCCAAGGTCTGCTCCTTTGGCAAGCAGGTGGTGGAGAAGGTGGAGGTGAGGCTGGAGGGGTGGACCACTGAGCAGGTGAGCGCTCGGCCACCTGCCACTTTGGGGGTGCAGATTAAACAGACCAGTAGCCATAATATCTCAGGCACGTGGTGTCTGCATGGTGGGGTGGGGGTGTTCCAGCCTCTTTGGAGGTTTAATGCATGGGCTTTGAGTTAACATGGAGATTCAGACTCATGTAGGGGTCACTTTGAGGGTTCAAGGGTCATGTGTGGGCCAGAGATAAAGAATCACTAAGATTCAAAAGGTTCTTATGGATATGGAGGAGTCCACAGTGCAAGGAGGTACAGGAGTGTCATGGAGAGGTCTTTGGATGGTTTGGGGGAATCTGAGGGCCTGGAGGTCAGAGTTCAGAGGTTGTTGAGGGTTCAGAGCCTAGCTTTGAGAGGCTGGAGGGGTCCCTGGTTTGCAGGCTTGGTGGTTGGGGTTGGGTACTTGAGGGTTCAGAGTCCCACCCCTGGTCACTGTGGTTGGAGCAATCGCAGTGGGGAGTGGGTGTGGCATCTGAGAGGCACGGAGTGGGGCTCTTCCTGGGATGGACCCTGTGTCTCCTCACTCCACACCCCCTGGTTCAGACGGAGCGTGCCCAGCTGGAGGACGGGAGGTTCGTGTACCGCTTGCTGCGCTCGCCCATGTGCGAGTACCTGGTGAATTTCTTGCACAAGCTGCGGCAGCTGCCTGAGCGCTATATGATGAACAGCGTCCTGGAGAACTTCACCATCCTCCAGGTGATGTGCTGGGATTGAGCCGCAGCAGGGGCCCTGATGTGGTGGGGAGCGCCCACAACACCCCTTCAGCCCGGGGACACTTTCATGGGGAACGAACACAGTGGGGACCCCACAGTGGACCCTTTGCTTAGGAAATACCCCTTTATCCAGGGAACTGATGTCGTGGGGATCCTCCTTTCATGGGGAAACTGACCTGGAGAACACTCCCCAGTGGATCGTCAGCTTAGGGGATCCTTTCACAGGGAACCCAGCCACAGCCCAGGGAACATGATATAGTGGGATGCCCTTTAATAGCGGGGAATGTGCTGAGGTGGGGACCCCTTTTACCAGGGCAATGTGATGTGGTGGGGACCCCCTTGACCTTGTACCATGATATGCCATCTGATATGAAGCCCCTAATGCCGACCCTCATATGGGAAACCTGATAACATTGGGCACCTGCTCTACCTGGGGAAGGTGGCACAGTGGGGACCCCTTTCCTGGGTATTCCTCGATACCTTGGGAGGAGAGCTCAGTGGTCCCTTCTCTCCCTTCCAAGCATAAACCCTTCTTGTGACCTCCTTGGCAGGTGGTGACAAACAGAGACACCCAGGAGCTGCTGCTCTGCACCGCCTACGTCTTTGAGGTCTCCACCAGTGAGCGGGGGGCCCAGCACCACATTTACCGCCTGGTCAGGGACTGAGGGGGGACCCCAAAAGTGGCTCACCCCCAGAATACCCTCCTCCCAGGAAGGACCTGAAGCTTCTCTCATGCTTCTTATTTGGGGAGGGGGCTGCTCCCTGTTAGAGTGGACCTTACAAGCTGGGTAGTGAGTTAAATGAGAGGAAAGGATGGACCTCACAGGGGCGTCTGAAAGGACAGATCCCTCCAGAGCATCAGGAACTGGGGACAGGAGTGAGACATCCTGAGTTACGGCACTGGTTTCTCTGTCTCTACAAGGGAACCTCCCCCACCCCGACTCTGTTCTAGGTGTTTTGGAGGGCTCTGCTTACACATGGGCTTGTTCCTTTCTTGCTCTTCATCCCCCCACCCCACCCCAGTCTGCCTCTCACCACCTCCATCCTCTGACCCTGCAACTGAATATTGAAGGTTAACCCTTTCTGTGCAGAAGCAGAGCCAAATGGGCCCTGGAAATATTTTTTTTTTAATATAACAAGAGATATTTATAAGTGGGTGTTAGGGTCATGACTTTTTCTCAGCTGGGCAAGCAGTGGGGTGAGGCTCTTTCATCTCCTTGTCTTCCAAATGAGCGGTGGTCTAGACTGTGTTGCGTCCCTTCCTCCCCTTCCCTCCAAAGTGTGTTGGTTTGTGTTTTGACAGAGGATAAAGCTATTTTACCAAAACGCAGGGGATTTATTTGGGGTTTGGGCAATAGAATAATTTTTCGTGGGAGGTAGTAGGCTGTCAGATGGAGACAGGGAAATGAAGTTTATTTGGGGGAAGGAAGCTGGTGGCCGGAAGACCCAGGTCCCGCGGGAGAGATGACAGCAGTGGGGCAGGCAGACACCTGGGCACCCCAGAGAATGAGGCAGAGGGCTCACCGGGGATTAAACAAATATTTACAAGCGTCAGGGAAGTGCCCAGGGTCCTTGAAGGGGTCGGGGTGGGGCTTTGGGAAGCGCGGGGCCTAGCGGTACCGAGCGAGTCTGTCGAAGACTTTGTCCAGGTTTCTGCACAGGAATATCGAGAGCGTCATGAAGCTGAGCTATGGAGAAAGGAGACGCTGTCAGAGAGGTCGAGGGGTTGCCGGCGAGAGGGGACCAGGGGGGCGGGTGGGAGTCCAGAGGGAGAAAAGTGAGGGGATCCGGCCTGGGGAAGAAAATAAGGCTCAGAGAGCTGGGCGGGGCGGGATCACGGGAGGGGAGACGGAGTAGGTAGGTGAGTGGGGCTAGAGGGAGAACCAGGCCTGGTCGTGAAAGATGGGGGCAGGGACGAGTTTGGGGGAAGATGAGAGAGGTGGAGGATGTGGTGGAGTTAAGGGTAAAAGGGTAGGAGTCGGAGCAGAATTGGAGCAGGAAGGGGAACAGGGTCGGGTGGAGGGAATCCTGCTTGTCTAGCGCAGGCCTGGAGTCTGGGAAGGGGTAAGATCCGGAGCAAGCCCAGGGTCCTTTATTCCGGAGGCCCTCCTCTTCGGCCTCCACCTCCGCACCCACGCTCTCAGTCCCAGGCTGTTCCTTGTCTTGATCCCAAAGCGGCCAGAGCCCCAGGGCCATGGGCAGTTTGCCCGGCTGGGCCTTGTCTCCCCAGTTGGGGCAGCATCTGCCATGCCCCAGCCACCCCCCAGACTGCCGCTACGCCCGCAGTTGCTCAGCACACCACAGCGCCCGCGGCCACCGTCGGCGCTCGCGGGGCTCGAACGGCAGGCGCCTGGCATCTGTGGCTGGGGTTCCCGGTGGAAAGCGCTGAGCGACAGCAGCAGGCTCAGCCCCGCCACACTCACCTGCGGGGCAAGGGGAGGGCTATTGCAGTAACGGAGGGTGGGACGCCAAGGAGGACCAATGGGAGCCTGGCGAGGAAGGGCGCGCGGACGCCTGCTTCCTGAGTGCGACGGGGCTGGGCTCAGGTCTACCCCGATCCAGGTTGTGGTAAGAAGGCCTGGTCTGGCTGACACCCTATCACGCATGTGCCTTTCCCCAAGAATGGGAAGACGCACAATGTGGAGCGGGGCCTCCTAGGGCTTGCAGGGGTAATCACGAGTGGGGGCGGGACCAGATCACCTCGAGTAGACCGACGCCCAGACAAATGCCCACTATGGAGATGAGGTTATTGTGCAACCACTTCTGGAGGTTCCGCGCGCAGCCCTGGGTATGTAAAGAAAAGTTACGGGTAGGGTTCTTTCTGAGACTCGACCTCAAGCCCGGGCCCACGGTTCACGGTCCATCCCTCACACTCCTCTTCCAGGCCTTGCTCGCTTCCCTAGTCTCTAGTCTCTCCCCTTTGCGCCGTACAAGCCAACCGGGTGCTGCCCTTTCAGCCAGGCCTTTTCTTTAGGCCCCGCCCTTCTTTCAGACACCGCCCCTTCTACGGGGCTCCGTCCCTGTACCGTTATTCTCGTAGCCCAGCCTACTTGCAGATTCCTGATGTTCTGCGGCCCTGCCTCCCGGGGGGTCACTCCCATCCAGGCCGACCTACCCCTCCTGCTCCAAACCCTTCCCACCTCTCGGTAGATGTAGCTGTTTGCCGGGACCACGCAAAAGTCTGTATTTTGCCTGGGCCGCGCCGGTGGTCCGAGCCGGCTGAACTGGGGTAAGGAAATCATATCGAAGACTGCAGAGTCGTTGGTTGCCGATGAGTTATAGCAGGAGCAGGGCACGCGGGGTACCTCCGATTCGTTGCTTCTCAGGCTGGGGACATGGAACCAGTCCTGAGGAGAATTCCAGCCGCAACAGCGCAGCTGGGAAAGGGACAGGAGTCAGAGGAACCGAGACTGGAGGGATGCAAGATGGTTTTGGTGGGGTCAGGGGACTGGGTGATGGGTATGAGGTCATGGTGGAGAGCAAAGGGCTAAGTGCTGCTGGGTGTAGGGTTGGGGACAGTGGGATGGGCTGGAGTTGGGCCAGGGCCAGGGAACATCAGGGGATCATGGGGCTGGGAGAGACGAATTAAGGGGCCAACTGGGGCTGGGGGAGGACCGAAGATTGGGTGGGCAGTGCAATTCAGCCTCAGGTAGGGGACCGGTGGATGGGAGGGCTGGACCTGAATGACCTGGGAATGGAGTCCGGAGGGCCGAGTCCGGTGGGAGTTAGAGTCACTACCCGGCAGGGAGTGGGATTTTGCTAGGGCCTTGGGGCTGGGGTCTTGTCAAAGCAGATGGCGAAGCCATTCCAGGGTCGGGGACCTCGGGGCCTGGGCCAACTGGGGCCAGAACTGTTATGTCCTGGGGGCGGGGCCACATTGAGCGCGGCAGGAGGTGGGGTGGGTGGGTAGGTTTCTGTAGGGTCTCTGAGCTGGGGGCCCCCGGTTTCGTCGGGGCGGAGTCTCCTCGAGGCAGAAGGCGGAGACTCGTCAGGGTCGCAGAGCTGGGGGATGGGGTGCACTTCCGGGTGGGCGGGGCCTCGCGCACCTGGAACTGCACGTAGTCCCAGCTCTCCTCCGCCTCCGTCTTCTCCGGGTCTGTGCGGTACATTTGGATCGTCTGCAGCACGATGTCCTTCACCCTCCGCTCCAGCTGAGAGGCTGAGAATGAGGCTGGCCCCCGCCCATGTCCCCACCTCCATCCGCCCCCGCCCACTCCAGCCACTCCCCAGTTGTCTCAGGGGAGTTGCCCGAAGGGTCCCTGAGCATATTTATGTCGGCCTTCTGTCCCTCCCCGAGTGTCTGGCTAGGTATGTGTCTGTTCCTTAGAACTTCTCTCTCTGACGGCTTCTACCATGTGTCTTTTCTCTCTCACGGTCTCATATTAGGTCTCTTATCTCTTCCTTGGAGACTTTCTGTTTCTCTGAGTTGTTTTTTTCCCCCTCTCTTATATTGTTTCCCTTTGTGTCTATGGCTGTCTTGCTGTGCCTGTCGTCCTCCATCGGCGTTGGTCTTTTTCTGACTCCCCATCTCCTTGTCTGTGTCTCTCTGCCATCTCTGTCTCAGTGTCTGTGTCTGTTTCCGTCTTCCTCTGCCTCCTTACGTTATTCTCTTTGTCTGTGTCAGCCCCTGTCTGCCCGTTTCCGGGTCTTTCCACCCCCTCCCACCCCTCCCACCCCCACCCACTAGCTGCGGGGGTTGGGGCTGGAGGGGGGGAAGGCAAGCCTACCCGGATCCGCTGAGTGGAGATGAGGATTCCCAGGGTGATCTGCGTGGCAAACAGGAGCAGCAGTATCCCAAAATACTGGGGGCAGAGTAGAGAGGTCAGGCTGAGCCCCTCCCCAAGATGCAGGGGCTGCCAGGGCCCTATCTGAGGCTGGCATAAGTAGTCCTAGAGAGGGAGAGAGGGAGGGGCACTCACCAGGCCCAGGAGGCAGCGTAGCTCCTTCAGGGCCCCCACACAGCCCAGGAGGGCAAGGCCCATGGTGAGGATTCCAGAGACGGCCAGGCCTTTGGACCAGATCTGCAGGGGCATGAAGGACAAGCCTGGGGGAGGTGAGAAGCAGTGACATTGGGCCCCGTGTTCACAGCTCCAGGTAGCCCAGTTCCCCAACCATGCAGCCACTCAAGTGGGGAGCCTCTTTCTGGGCTCCTGATACCCCCCCACCCTTTCTCTGGGTCTCTGGCTCTGCCCCACACTGAGTCTCTGTACCTCTCCTGAGAGTCTCTCCTCCTCTCTGAGTCTCTGTCCGCCTCTCTCTTGGGGCTCAGGTCCTCGTCTGAGCCTCCTTCCCTTTCTTTCCTCTAGGTCTCTGTTCCCTTCTTTCTGGATCTCTGTCCCTCTTTCTTCCTCGTCACTGTCTCTCCCTCTTTTTCTCAGTCTCTTTCCTCCTCCCCCCAGTAGTTTCAGTCCCATCCTTTGTTTGGTGACCTTAGATTAATCACTTAACCCTCCAGGAGGCCTAGGGAACAATGATACCTAGTTCCTAGGGTTGTTTTGAGAAACACATGGGAGGCATGTGTTCAACCCAGGCCAAACACTTATTAAATATGAGCTATTAGGATTTTGGCCATTTCCCTACTGTTATTATTAGTGTTACATCTGCTCTTAAGTGACTTCTCTCTGAACCTCGAGAGAGGGGAAGATTTGTGGGAAGACCTGATGCACCTTCACCAGATCTGACACCTAGGAAGTACCTGAGCAATGGCTATTATTATTATTATTAATTACTATTCATATGTACAATGCATTTGTCAGATGCTGCAGCTTAGAGAGGTGCGGCAGTGGTGAGCCGTGAGGTGGGGCCTGGGGCCTGCGGCCTGCTTAGGGAGTTGGGCACCCTGGGCCTTCCTGCGACAAGTGAGACTCCAGGAGGTTGCTTCCAGTGAGGCTGGGTACTGCCCCCCGCTCCAGGTAGGCCCTCCCCAGTTGCCCCAGCCCCCTCACCCACAAAGGACACGAAGCTGGTCTTGTCGATGAGTATCCAGATGCCGAAGCAGAAAATCAGGCTGCCTAGAACCTGGGGAGAGGAGGTGAGAATGTGGCGGTGGGCAAAGGGGGCTGTGAGGTTGGGTGGCGGCGGCGGAGGCTGGGCTGGCTCGGTCTGGGTAGCCATGAGGCGACTCACGAAGAAGAAGAGGTTGAAAACGAAGAGGAGGTACTTGGTGAAGCTGAGGCAGCTGTCCTGGGCCGACATCTTCTCCTAGAAGGGCGAGCGATCAGTGGGAGGGTCAGGACAGAAGAAGTGTTGGCAGTGGGGGAGACAGACAGAAAAACAGGCTGTGAGACAGGGAGAGAGAGAGAGAGCGAGCCCGCAAGAGAAAGGGAGAAAGGAAGAACACAGAGAAAGAGGAAGTTCCCTGGGGGGAGCCCCACCCCCTCCCTCTACCCACGAGTTGCCTTTCTTCTGTGCCTCTATCCCTGCCTCTCTCACCTACCCCACTGGGACCCACATACCAGTACCTGAGGGGCCTTGGAGTTTGCTGACACCAAGGACGCACCAGGTAGTCCCTCTCAGCTCTCCATGGCTCAGGCTGGGGGACCCACAGGGCCTCTGATCTACTCTGGGCACCTGGACCCTAGGGCAGCCCTGGACAGCGGCTGACATCGTAGACAAGACAGTCTGACCTCACCGCCTGCTAAGCTGGGACATCTATGCATCTATCTCTGTGCCCCTTTCCTGGCCCTGGGCCTCTTGTCCTCCCCGCTCTGGGTCTCTCTTCCCTTCTTTCTGGGTTCCTGTCCCCCTCTCTCTGGGTCTCTGTTCCTTTCTCTCTGGGTCAATGTCCCCCAACCCCTGTTCCCAGGTCTCTACACCTACCCTTGCTGGGTTTCTGGCCCTCTCTCTGCATGCTTGTCCTTCCTCTGTTTATCTCCCCGAACCTGCCACCTGGTCATTGCCCCTCACTTGCAGTTTGCATCTTGCTCTGTGGCAGGAGCTGGCACCTGGGGGAAGTGAAAGTGCTGCAGGCCCCCAGTGGGAAGGCCCCCGGAGTGGGGGGCTGCTGGGCCGTGCCAAAACACCCAGAGCGGAAGCTGAGTCTCAGGCAGTACTTCCTGCCTCTGCAGTGGGGCCCCAAAGGAGGAGGCCCCTGGGCAGCCAGGATTGGCCCTGGGATCTCAGCAGTTAGAGTGGGGTTTTTGCAGTATTTGATTGTCTCTAAGCCTAAGCTGCATACCCAGCAGCCTCTGAAGTCTCCTGTGATGTGCCACAGGCTCCCCACTCTTGTCAGGCCCTGAATTCCTTACAGATTTCCGATATCATGGGTGTTCCTACCATCCTGAAATCCACCCACGCCCTAGAAAACCAGCCCCTCCTTAGAGACCCTACACCCCCTCTGTCTTGAGAGTTTTCATCCACTATTTTATTTTTCAAGGCTCCAAGTGCAATTAATTTTCTTATTAGTGTCATAAAAACTCAATTCATATTAATACTCTTCTGATCTTTTTTTTACTCTGGGTCTTCTTTTCTTTCCCCCTTCCACTTTATTGAGGAATAATCGACAGATATAATTGTATGTATGTAAAGTATTCAACATGATTCGATACATATAATATTGTGGAATGATTACACATTCATCACCTTACATAGTTATACATAGTTATTCTTTTTTTTTTCTTTTCTGTCTTGTGGTGAGAATGCTTAAGAGATACTCTCAGCAACTGCCCATTGCCTGATACTGTGCTATTAACTATAGTCACCATGCTGTACGTTCCGTCCTCAGAACTTACTCCTCTTATAACTGAAAGTTTGTGCTTTTGACCAACAGCTCCCCATTCTGCCCACTTCCCAGCCTCTGGTAACCATTATTCTACACTATTTCTATGAAATCAACCTTAAAAAAAAACAGATTCCACACATAAATGATACTATACATACAGTATTCATCTTTCTCTGGCTAATTTCACCTACTATAATGTTTTCCAGGCTCATCCATGTTGTCATAAATAGCAGAGTTCCTTCTTTCTTATGGCTGAATAATATTCCACTTTTTTTTTTTGGTGGGTCACCTTTTTTTTTTTTTTGGAATCGTTTATCTACAATTACATGAGGAACATTATGTTTACTAGACTCCCCCCTTCACCAAGTCCCCCCCACATACCCCATTAGTCACTGTCCATCAGTGTAGTGAGATGCTGTAAAATCACTACTTGTCTTATCTGTGTTGCATAGCCCTCCCCGTGCCCCCCAACATTATACATGCTAATTGTAAGGCCCCCTTCTTCCCCTCCTTCTCCCTCCCTTCCCACCCATCCTCCCCAGTCCCTTTCCCTTTGGTAACTGTTTGTCCATTCTTGGGTTTTGTGATTCTGCTGCTGTTTTGTTCCTTCCATTTTTAATATTCCACATTTTTATATGTACCCCGTGTTTTCTTGATCCATTCACCCACAGAAGGACATTTAGTGGACATTTAGTTTCCATATCTTGGTTATTGTGAATACTGCTGCAGTGAACATGGATGTGCTGATATCTCTTCAAGACACTAATTTCATTTCCTTTGGATATGTACCCAGGAGTGGGATTGCTGGACCATTTGTTGGTTCTATTTTGAATTTTTGAGGATCTTCCTCCGTACTGTTTTCCACAGTGGCTGCACCAATTTGGCTTCCCACAGCAGTGCACAAAAGTTCCCTTCCCTCCACATTCTTGCCAACCCTTGATATCTTTTGACTTTTTGGTAACAGCCATCCTAAGGGGTGTGAGGTGACACCTCATTGTGGTTTTGACTTGCATTTCCCTGATGACTAGTGATGTTGAATACCTTTTCATGTATCTATTGGCCAGTTGTATGTCTTCTTTAGAAAATGTCTATTCAAGTCTGTTGCCCATTTAAAAATTGGATTATAGGTTTTTTTTGTGCTATTGAATTGTATGAGTTCTTTGTATATTTTGGATATTAACCCCTTATCAGATATGTGGTATGTAAATATTTTCTCCCATTCTCCACTGAAAAGGCTGCCTTTTTGGTTTATTGTTTCCTTTGCTGTGTAGAAGCTTTTGTTTGATGTAATCGCTCTTGTTTATTTTAGCGTTTGTTTCTTATGCTTTTGGTGTCTTAACCAATAAATTATTGCCAAGATCAACTTGGCAAAACTCAAGGAGCTGTTTTTCTGTGCTTTCTAGGAGTTTTCTGGTTTCAGGTCTTACATTTAAGTCTTTAATCCACTTCACGTTGATTTTTGTGAGTAGTGTATGACAGCGGTTCTTTTTCATTCATTTGCATGTGGGTATCCAGTTTTCCCAACACTGTTTATTGATGAGACCATCTTTTCCCCATTATGTGTTACTGGCACCCTTGTCAAAAATTAGTGGACTATATATGTATGTGGATATATTTCTGGCCTCTCTATTTCTCAATTCTGTTTCCTTGTTTTTATGCCAGTACCATATTGTTTTGATTACCGTAACTTTGTATAGAGTTTGAAATCAAGATGTGTTCTTTCCCAAGGTTGCTTTGGCTATTCAGGGTCCTTTGTAGTTCCATACAAATGTTAGGATGTTTTTTTCTATTTCTGTGAAAAATGCCATTATAATTTTGATAACGATTGCATCGAATCTATAGATTGCTTTGGGTAGCATGGACATTTTCACAACATTAATTCTTCCAATCTAAGAACACTGGATATCTTTCTCTTTATTTGTGTCTTCTTCAATTTCTTTTATCAGTGTCTTACATCTTTCAGGGTACAGATGTGTCACCTCCTAGATTAAATTTATTCCTAAGTATTTTATTGGTTTTGATGCTATTATAAATGGTATTGCTTTCTTAATCTCACATTCAGATAATTTATTGTTAGTGTGTAGAAACACAACTGATTCTTTCATGTTGATTTTGTATCCTGTAACTTTAGTGAATTCATTTATTAATTTTAACAGTTTTTTTTTATGGAATCTTTAGGGTTTTCTATGCAAGATCTATGTTGTCTGCAAACAGTTTGTTTTCTTCCTTTCCAACTTGGATGACTTTTCTTTCTTTTTTTTGCCTAATTGCTGTGGCTAGGACGCCAAATATTATGTTGAGTAAAAGTGGTGAGTGTGTATTTTGGTATTGTTCCTGATCTTAGAGGAAAGGCTCTTTAATCTTCCACTATTGAATATGATGTTAGCTGTGGGCTTGTCATATTGGCTTTTATTATGTTGAGTTACATGCTTGCTATACCTAATTTTTTTGAGAATTTTTACATGAGAATATGGTGAATTTGGTCAAATGTTTTCTCCATATCTATTGAAATGGTCATTTGATCCTTCGTCTGTTAATGTGGTGTATCAATCACATTTACTGATTTGCATGTGTTGAACCAACTTTGCATCCCAGGGATAAATCCCTCCCGATTGTGATGTATGATTCTTTCAATGTGCTTTTGAATTCAGTTTGCTAGTTTTTTGTTGAGGACTTTTACATCTATGTTCATCAGGGATATTGGCCTGTAATTTTCTTTACATGAAGTATCCTTGTCCGGCTTTGGTATCAGAGTAATGTGGGTCTCATAAGATGAGTTTGGAAGTCTTCTTTTTTCAATTTTTGCGAAGAGTTTGACAATGATCAGTCTTCCTTAAATGTCTGGTGGAAATCACCTATAAAGTCATCTGGCCCTGGAATTGTGTTTGTTGGGAGGTTTTTGATTCCTGATTCAATCTACTTGCTTGTTACCTGTCCAGGTTTACTTCGTGATTCAGTCTTGGTAAGTTGTATATGTTTCTAGGAATTTATCCAATTCTTCTAAGTTATCTAATTACTCGTAGTAGTTTCTTATAATCTTTTGTATTTCTGTGGTATCAGTTATTATGTCTCCTCTTTCATCTATAATTTTATTGAGTTATTTATTTTTTCATTAGCCTGACTAAAGGTTTTGTTTTTCAATTTTGTTTCTCTTTTAAAAAAACTTTGATCTTTTTTACTCTCTTTCTAGTCTCTAATTCATTTATTTTTGCTCTAATCATTATTATTTCCTTTCTTCTGCTACCTTTAGGCTTAGTTTGTTCTTCTTTTTCTAGTTTCTTGAGGTTTAAGGTTAGAACATAGATGCAAAAGTCCTCAACAAAATGGTAGTGAACTGAATTCACCCTTTTTCATTCTTATTTCTGTTTTTCCCCTCTGATTGGGTAATATCAAGAGATTTGTCTTCATGTTCTCCCTTTGAGCCCATCAGTCCCTAATCCAATCCATCCTTCCTCCTAATTCTCTACCCTGTCCCCTCCTCTCTGTCATCATGGCTCAGGCTGGCTCAGGACTTGTGCTGTCCCACCTGGATCCATACCTCAGGCTTCTCCCTGGCTTTAGTCTCCATGCTCCAGTACATTCCTTCCGTGGCCCTGAGGAGTCTTTTTGAATGCAGACCTGGGTTACACAGCTCTGTGTCCAAATTTCAGGACGCTGACTCACCACTCCTTCTCCCTCAGCTCCCACTTCTAAACCATCATGACATCTTCTTACGCGCTACCACTACTAGTATACTACTTCAAATCTATCCACTTCTCTCCAGCTTGCCACCAGCCCAATTCAGGCTCTCGTCATTTTCTACACAAATAATTATAATTGCCTCCAAACTGATTATAGTAGGTTGAATGTCATCCATGAAGAGATATGTCCTTGCCCTAATCCCTACAATGTGATTTTATTTGGGAAAAAGGTCTTTGCAGATGTAATTAACAATTTCAAGATGAGATTATCCTAGATTATCTGACTGGGCTCTTAAGTCTAAGGACAAGTGTCCTTATAAAACACAAGGAGAGGAGAGACACTCCTAGAAGAGAAGACCATGTGAAGACAGAGGCAGAGATTGTAGTTATGCGGACACAAGCCAAGGAATGCCCGGAGCCATCCGAATTTATCCTTAGCCCACACATCCTATTATCTGCCCAGAAGCCAGAAGGATCCATCCTCCTGTTTCAAGTCAGTCACTTCTTTACTCAAAACCTTATTTTCATCTCAAGAAAAATCCCAACTTTTTACCGTGATTTACAAGGGCCTGCATACTTCTCTGATCCCATCTATTACCACCCTTCCCCTCTGTCATTGGATCCAGCCACACTGGCTTCCTTGCTGTTTGAAGAACCTGTCCAGGGTACTGATTAAATATCTTTGCCATTGCTGTTCCTTCTGCCTGCAGTGCTCTTCCCTGTTCTGTTCATACTTCCTTCCTCATCTCCTTCATGACTGCTCCAGTGTTTTTTCTCTGAGAGGTCTCGCTTGATTACTCTGTCCATAGCTCCCTGCCTTGTCCCCTCGTAACACTCTGTTTTGCTTTTTTAACAGCACTCCCACTCTAGGAAATTCTTATTTATGTGTTTACTATCTTTTTGCAATCAGAATGTAAAATCTTTTTCATAACAATATCTGAGGGCCTAGGGAATTGTGGGGCACATCGTTCAATAAATATTTGACTGAAATTTTTCCTGATGTCTTGAGTTCACAGTTTCCTGCCTCAGGGCCTTTGCATAACCTTGGACCCTGAGATGCTCATACTCCATTTTTCACATAGTAAGACATCCTCCAAAGCTCAGCTTCAATGTTACTTTCTCAGAGAACTCCCCCATCTAAATTAGGTCTATGTGCTGAAGGAGTGAATAATTTCCACAGGTTGTGATGCTGTCTAATAGCACCTGGACATTTTCCTATTGTATCTCTTTGTTCGTCATAACAGTCTGAGCTTATGGTCTTCAACATGTAGCCTTGGAATCTCTGTAGGTTCCCGAGACACTTTCAGGCGTCCATGAGGTGAAAATTATCTTCATAATACTGTTAGGATGTTATTATTTGCCTTTTCTATTAGGATGTTATTATTTGCCTTTTCACTCTTATTTTCTCTTGAGTGTACAATGATGTTTTCCAGAAGCTGCAGGACATGAGGTATTTCAACAGACCCAGTGCAGAAGCAGATATGGAAATCCAACTGTGTTCTCTTAAGTCAGGCATTAAAGAGATTTGCAGAAATGTACAACATTCTTCTCAGTTATTTGTGGCATGGAAATTATAGTTATTTTTCAAAAAAAATTATTCATGTTAACACATAATGGATTTTTGATAACAATATATATCTAGAAATTTCTCAGTTTTAATAGATAGTGATGATGAAAAATTCTGAGATGTCCTAAAATTAAGTGACATAAAGGTCAGAGAATAGGGGAGGTAATCAGTCAATAGCCAAGGACTGTAGCTAAGCAGAGACTTCATGTTCCTGAATGAAATAATTTCAGCAATGATCTAGAAGGCTGCCAGAACCATTGTACCTCTCTTACACATGAACGGTTCCTGACTGTTGTAAACAACCAATCCACAAGCCTTCTCTATGCAATAATCACCTAGCCCTGGACTTTCCCAACTCATGTTTGCCAGCCTTTCTTATCTGTAGCCACTGTAAACTTGAACAACTTTCTTTTCTTGAGACCCCTTATAAATATCCTCTGATTCTTGAGTTTGATGAACAGGTTGTTTCTGTTAACTGGCCTTGCTGCTTGGTGAAGCAGAATCTGCCTGTCCCAGGACTCAGTTCTTTATCTGGTAGCATCTGTAATGGCTCAACAGACACTTCAGAGATTCAGAGATTTCTCAGTCTCTAGAGCTTTAGATTTGTCACTAGATATAACTTACATAAACATACAACCCACATAAATATAACCTATATAAATCATTGGGGTCTTTATCATTTTTAAGATTATAAAAGTGGCCCTAAGACCAAAGAGTTTGAGACCTGCTGACCTAAATAAATCTTTGGGTTTTTGATTCTTGTCTGCAATTGCAAAGATTTCCGAGCAATCTGATGGCAAGGTCCCTGTCTGTCTCACTGGACACATACTTAAGGTTTGTCTAGTAGCTGGGGAGCCTTAAGTAAGCGTCAAAGGTTCAAAGGCAAGAAGAAATGATTGGGAAAAACAACTCTTCCCCTGCATCCTCATCTCCACCTAAGGGGAGTGGAAGCAAAACGCACGCTCCACATCAAGGATGTGGCCAAGAGCCAGGACAGAGCAGGATTGGGGAAGGTGTGGAGGGGTAGGGGGTCCAAAGAAGAAATCGAAGAAGGCGGCGCATGCGCGGGCAGAGGGCGCGTGCGTGCGCGCACGTAAGGAGTGGGTATAGGAGAGGGCAGAGAGGCGGAATTATCCGTTAGGTCAGTAGGGGGCGCGCAGAGGAAGCTGAGGCGCATGCGCAGAGGAACGGCGGGAAAGGCGGCACCGGAGGCAGAGCAAGGAGCGGCGCGAGAGCGGGTCTGAAGAGGCCTAAGGTGTTCGGTGGGCATCTTAATTGAGGCTTCTTCACTCACCTTTTCGCTTGATTGACCAGACGGAAGAGCTCAGGCCTCAGGGCTAGGGTGGGGGTGACTTGGCCCCAAGAAACCCTGAAACGCTCGTAGATCTGGGGGCGTGTGGCAGGGTGTCGCTCGCAAGCCCTGGGGTCACGGGTCGCCCTCAGGGGTAACAGGCCGCCGGACGGGAGCCTCCTGGGCGTCCCGGACTCGGCGGAGCAGGGGGAGAAAACAGGCCTGAGAGGGCCCCCCTTTTTTATCCCCTGGGGCCCAGGAAACTGGCTTCAGCCCTGAGGCCCGGCCAGCACGGGGCTCGGCCGTCGGTCCCCGCTCGCTGGTCGGCAGAACTGGGTCCAGCCCCGTCACCCGCCTGTTAGGGACAGTTTCTTCCTGCTGCTTGGGGAACCTTGAGGGCAGCTCCCCCTTTAATTTTTGGACATTAGAGCTCTGGGGAAGGAGGTAAGCTGAGAGGCATGGGCTTTTGTGGGAGATCCCAGCACTCCGGGACGGCCTGGGGGCTGACGGGGAGGGTCCCCCACGTTGGGCCATCACCGGGGCCTCCCTAGCCTGGAAGACCTGCCAGGGATCTGAGGGCTTTATAGGTGTCGCAGTGGCCAGTGTTCAGAATGTCAGTTTGCCAAAAGTCAGGTCTCTCACAGAAGAGTCACATTTAACCCATTTACTTGCAGGAAACTTGTTTTAAGGACTACTCTTCTTGAATGTGTTCAGGAAAGGTGGATATGTTTTTCATGAACACAATTTCCTTTCTTTAGGTGGACCAGAGTCAGGGTTCGTGTTAACATCAATTATGAGAATCAGTAGTCTTGTTATTTTGAGGTATGTTACATTTCAGCTGCTGGCAAAATAGCTAGTACTAGTGAAGATTTGTGCTTCTGAGGTCAGTTGCCCACTATAAGATAAATGTCTCAAGCTTCCACAACTTGGTTAGCTTTTGAACAAACTGAATCAGATTTGTTTTTCTGTTTACTTTCCACTGCTCCCTTGCCCCCCAGTCTCCCAACCAAAGAAAAGAAAAACCCAAATGAGAAAAGTCACTATGGATACTTTTTAGAGTTTATTTGGTTTTGTGTTGATAACCCAAAGATCCTTGTTACTTTTTCTCTCTAGCTCTTGTGACACTGTTTTCTTCTGGCATTTCTCCTAATTCTCTGTCCATGTCTTCTTTTTCTTTATATTTTATTTTTAACATCCTAAGACATGAAATAGAATATGCATACACAAAAGTGCATGTAACATACAGAATTTTAAATGAGTAACTTTAAAGCTCTTATTTGTGTAACTGCTGCCCAAATCAAGAAATAGAACATTAAATAAAATACCTAGGAATAAACCTAACCAAGGAAGTGAAAGACCTATACCCTGAAAACTACAAGACACTCTTAAGAGAAATTAAAGAGGACACTAACAAATGGAAACTCATCCCATGCTCTTGAGTAGGAAGAATTAATATCGTCAAAATGGCCATCCTGCCTAAAGCCATCTACAGATTCAATGCAATCCCTATCAAAATACCAACAGCATTCTTCAATGAACTGCAACAAATAGTTATAAAATTCATATAGAACCACAAAGGACCCCGAATAGCCAAAGCAACCCTGAGAAGGAAGAATAAAGCAGGGGGAATTACACTCCCCACCTTCAAGCTCTACTACAGAGCCACAGTATTCAAGACAATTTGGTACTGGCACAAGAACAGACCCATAGACCAGTGGAACAGACTAGAGAGTCCAGATATTAACCTAAGCATATATGGTCAATTAATATACGATAAAGGAGCCATGGATATACAATGGGGAAATGACAGTCTCTTCAACAGCTAGTGTTGGCAAAACTGGACAGCTACATGTAAGAGAATGAAACTGGATTACTAACTCCATACACAAAAGTAAACTCGAAATGGATCAAAGACCTGAATGTAAATTATGAAACCATAAAACTCTTAGAAGAAAACATAGGCAAAACTCTCTTGAATATAAACATGAACAACTTCTTCATGAACATATCTCTACGGGCAAGGGAAACAAAAGCAAAAATGAACAAGTGGGACTATATCAAACCAAAAAGCTTCTGTACAGCAAAGGACACCATCAGTAGAACAAAAAGGCATCCTACAGTATGGGAGAATATATTCATAAATGACATACCCGATAAGGAGTCGACATCCAAAATATACAAAGACCTCATGTACCTCAACAAACAAATAGCAAATAATCCAATTAAAAAATGGGCAGAGGATCTGAACAGACACTTCTCCAAAGAAGAAATTCAGATGGCCAACAGACACTTGAAAAGATGCTCCACATCACTAATCATCAGAGAAATGCAAATTAAAACCACATTGAGATACCACCTCACACCAGTTAGGATGGCCACCATCCAAAAGACAAACAACGACAAATGTTGGTGAGGATGTGGTGAAAGGGGAACTCCCTCCTACACTGCTGGTGGGAATGTAAGCTAGTTCAACCATTGTGGAAAGCAATATGGAGGTTCCTCAAAAAACTAAAAATAGAAATACCATTTGACCCAGGAATTCCACTCCTAGGAATTTACCCAAAGAATACAAGCTCTCAGATTCAAAAAGACATATGCATCCTATGTTTATCACAGCACTGTTTACAATAGCCAAGAAATGGAAGCAACCCAAGTGTCCATCAGTAGATGAATGGATAAAGAAGAGGTGGTACATATACACAATGGAATACTATTCAGCCATAAGAAAGAAGCAAATCCTACTATTTGCAACAACATGGATGGAGCTAGAGGGTATTATGCTCAGGCAGAGAAAGACAAGTACCAAATGATTTCCCTCATTTGTGGAGTATAACAACGAAGCAAAACTGAAGGAACAAAATAGCAGCAGACTCACAGACTCCAAGAAGCGACTAGTGGTTACCAAAGGGGAGGGGTGTGGGAGGCGGGTGGGGAGGGAGGGAGAAGGGGATTGAGGGGTATCATGATTGGTGCACATAGTGTGTGTGGGGTTACGGGGAAGATAGTATAGCTCAGAGAAGACAAATAGGGACTCTGTGGCCTCTTACTAAACTGACGGACAGTGACTGCAATGAGGTATGGGGGAGACTCGATAATAAGGGTGAATGTAATAAACGCATTTTTTGTGAAACCTTCAGTACATATCAATGATACCTTAATAAAAAAAATAGTCTTTGTTTAATAATTCCATCATCTGGGTTATCTCAGGATTGCTATCTATTGATTGTCTTTTCCCCTGGGTAATGGTCAGAGTTGCATGTGTGAGTCTGTGTTTTGAGTGGTAAATAATTTTGGATTGTATCCTGGGAATTTGGAATGTTGTGAATTCTGTTTCCTGTTAATATGCTCTGGAGAATCTTGACTTTTATTTGCTTATTTGTTTTAGCAGGCAATCATCCTAGGGAGGTTCGGATGGCAAGTTTTGTTCTATTCTATGGGTGTTGGTTATTATGTTAACATTTTCAAAGTCTCAGCTATGCTATTTGGGTTAGGATGTGCTGCCCGGGATTAGTTTGTGACTTGGCCAGTGGTTTATATCATGGTTCAGTTTTCTAAGCCTTTGCTTCACTGTGTTTGTTGTGCGCTTGTGTCGTTCAGAGGTGAGCCTCTGAAGTAAGAAGGGAAAATTAGCATCCCCCCCACCCTGTTTGGTGCATAGGAGCTCTTTTCCTGGTCCTCTGGGAATGAGGGGTTTCTCCTGCAGTTTTAGCTTTTAGTGCTTGTTGTAGAGGGCCATAACTTGGCATATTTTTGCATCGAGAAACAAAGGAGGGAAAAGAATATGTGAAACTCGCTCCCCCCCATTATAAGTCATTATTCACGTTTTTACTTAAATCCCTAGTCTGACCACTATTGTTTACTTTTCAAAGACCTCCAGTAGTTGCTTTTAAAATTCTATCCAGAGATTTTAGTGTAATCAGTGAGAGAGACTGGCTGTATGTCATTAGCTCACTCCATTTTGGCCAGAACAGAAGACTAGTGGTGGTCTCTTCATTATTTTTGGCACTTAATTCTTCTAATAAATGATAAAATTGTGTTAGCTTTCATGAAAATGAATGTCGAGACTTTTATTGGAATTGCACTGAATCTATAAATCAATTTAGGGGAGGAATTCCATCTTTACAGTATTGAATACATCTGTCCATGAACGTGGATATTTCTGCATTTATTTAGGTCTGTTTTAATATGGCTTAGGTTTATTTCTTCATGCCATAGAGGTTGTTTTATTGTAAGTGCTATCGTTCTATTTTTTTAAATTCACTTTCTGTTTATTTTTACTGTATAGAAATCCAGGTTTTTTTCCCCCAATGTTTATTTTTAACTTAAACTTTCATTGAATATTCACATATTGAATCATGCACAGATGATAATTCCTGCTAAATAAATCATCGCAATGTGAGCCCACTATCCTGGCTTCTGACACCATGGATTTCTTTTGCTTATTCTTGAACTTCATATAAGTGGAATTATATACTATTTTGTATTCTAGCCTGGCTTCTTTTATTCAAAGTAATGTTTCTGAGATCCATCCAGGTTGCGCATATCAGTAATTCACTCTTTTTATTGTTGTATAACCATTATACAAAGATACCATCCCTTATATTTCTGTTGAATGCTATTCGGGGTGTTTTGAGGTTTTGGCAGTTATGAATAATGCAGCTATTCGCATGCTTGCACATGATTGTGTACTTACATAAACATTTGGTTAGATAATCACTTTGGAGTGGGTCATAAAATATGAAAATACCTATAATATGTAGTTACATTCAACTAGTTTTCTGAAGTAGTTAATCAATCTATGTTCCTCCCAAAAGTGTGAGTCCCATCCTTTGGTTTAATTAGTTTTTTTCATGTTAGCTTGTCTAGTGCGTATATAATGGTATCTCACTGTGGCTTCCTCCCAACATTTTATTATGAAAAAACATTTAAGCATACAGAAAAGTTGAAAAACTTATACAGTGACCATCCATGTACCCATCAACCTAGATTCTACAATTAACATTTTACGATACTGATTTATCTCGTATATATTCATCTACTCTCATTGTGGTTTTAATTTACATTTTCTTCTTGACCAGCGGAAATGAGTACTGTGTACCTTTTCATATGTTCCTGACTATTTGTATATCTGTTTTTGTAATATGCTTGTTCAAACTTTCTGTTTCCTTCCCTCCCCTTGTTAGGTGGTCTGTGTTTTAAAATGTATTTAAACGTTTTTTTTTTTGGTTATATATTTTGTTAGTTTCCTACTGTTGCTCTAACTGTAACTACAAAACTTGTGGCTTAAAACAACATGAATTTATTGTCTTACAGTTCTGGAGGTCAGAAATCTGGAATCAGTTTCACTGGGCTAAAAGAAGGTGTTGGCAGGCCCATGTTCTTCACATAGCATCTCAGGGAGAATCCATTTCCTAACCTTTTACAGCTACTAGAAACCATCTGCATTCTTTCAATCGCGTCCCTTCCTTCTCAGTCAGAGAGTGTCCTCCTCCTCTAATTCTGACTCTCCTGTCTCCATCTGTCCCTTATTAGGATCAATTACAGGGCTCATCATAGATAATCCAGGATAGTCTCCCCATTTCAAAATCCATAACAACCACATTGAAAAGTCACTTTTGCCATGTGAGGTACCACTCAGCAGTTCTAGGGATTAGGACGTGGATGTCTTGGAGGCCATTATTCTGTCTAGCATGTATGTTGCAAATATCTTCCGCTACTCTATGGCTTGTCTGCTCATTCAGTTAATGGCAACTTCTGATTGCTTATCAAACTTTCCCTTCGTGACTGATGCTCTTTGTGTCCTATTTAAGAAATCTGGGCCTACCCCCAAGTCAGGCAGATATTCTCCTAGGTTTTTTCATCTAGAAATGTTATTGTTTTTCCTTTCATATTTAGAACTACAGTCTGCTCTGAAGAGATTTTTGTTTAATATGTGAAGCTGGGGAGGCCAACGTTCATTTATTTCTATATAGCTACCCAATTGCCCTAACAACTAGATTTATTGAAAAGAATGTCCTTTCTCTACAGCTTTGCAGTGCCCTCTTTGTTGTAAATCAGTTATCCATGTATGTATGTGTTTCTGAATTCTCCCAGTGGCATCCAAAGAACTTCCTGCAATAATGGAAATGTTATGTATCTGTTCTACCAATATGGTAGCCATGTGGCTGCCAAGCACTTGATATGTAGCTAGTGTGACTTAGGAACTAAATTGTTAATGTTATTTAATTTTAATTTACATAGCCATATGTTATTTAATTTTAATTTACATAGTAGCTACCACAGGGGCAGCACAGCATATTGCTCCAGTGATCTATTTGTGCCACAGATCCTGGCACCAACACCGTACTCTCTTCATTATTGTAACTTTACAATTAGTCTACATTTTGTTCTTCTCCAGCAAGACTGTGTTAACCATTGTAGACCTTTTGTTTCTTTGTGTACCTTTTAGAATCAAGATTGTAAGTTTCCACAAAAACCCTGCTGTGACTTTAGGAGGGTTTTGCACTGAGTCTATAGATCATATTAGGGAAACTTGACCTTGTTATACTATTAAGATTTCCAATTCATGAGCATGTCATATCTCTTTATTTAGGGCTTTTTTATCACCTCTCAATACTATTTTATAATTCGTGTATGTGTGTAAAGATTTTGTTCTTCGTTTGTTAAAATTACTCTTAGACGATATCTTCTGGTATTGTTGTGGATGGTATTGTTTTCCAGTTGTTATGTGGTAGAGACAGGCATTTTCTTGGTATCTTTTCCAGGGTGGGCACTCTATGTTCTTATCCACATAAGGATAAGAGGGGTGGGGAGGCCTCAAGAGTTCGTGTAGGATTAGGTTTGTCTCTTCCTTAGCTCATATGCCTAAAAGCTGCAGTTTCTGATGTCCTTAAGGTCAACAAGGAAGAAGGCTGCATCCCTGCAGTTGCAGGAACTCAAGTCCACCCAGGATGACGACTGTTAATAAAAGCATGGAGGCCCAGGATAAGGAACCCTGGATGTCTGGGACTTCGGATTCCAAATACCTGACTGCTACTACCTCAGTTTCCCCAGTCTTAAAGTCCGAGTTGTTGTCTGCTGAGGAACTGAATGGGGAGAAAGAGAAGGTTGACACTCTGTCATCACACAGTTGGTTTGATGAAGATAATGATGAAGCACTGGAGACCACAGACAAAGATGAGCCAAAGGATGAAGCCCCCACTGACCGGCCATCCTGGGCCAGTAAAACTGAGTACCTCCTGGCCCAGGTGGGCTTCTCTGTGGGGCTGAACACCACCTGGCGCTTTCCTTATCTGTGTTTTCACAATGGAGGTGGTAAGCCTGGGGACCAGGAATCATGGATGCACAGGGGTTGGGGAGCTGGAGGCCTGTTCTGGCTACTCTGGGGTCCCTGAGATAGGCAGGAACTAAGGATTTGGGATCGTTGGGCAGGAGCCAGGTGCCTGAACACCTAGATGTTTGGAACATGGGAGCAGGATAGCTGAATATTTTGGTTCATAAAGATGGTGAGGGTAGGAGTGGAAACTGGGTACCTGGGTCTTCCAGGAATTGGAGGCCAAGGGACTGGACATTGGAACTGTGAGGGACATGGAAGTAATTGAGTCCTAAAGCCTGAGGCCCTGGGAGAGGTCACTGATGGGGAGCATGTTTTCCTGGAACCCCAAAGAGGCCCTGGCCCTGAAAAGCCAGATGGTTCTCAGAGCCCCTCCCTGGATCCCCTGCACAGGCAGCTTTCTCATCATCTACGTCCTCATGCTGCTCTTGGTCGGGGTTCCGCTTCTCCTGCTGGAGATGGCAGCCGGTCCGAGGATGCATCAGGGCAGCTTGGGTGTGTGGACGGCCGTCAGCCCCTGGACTGGCGGTTTGGGGTATACCAGCCTCACAGTGAGGAGCCCGGGCTGCCCTGGCCTGCCCTCTGCTCCCCACCCCGATTCCAGCCCTAGTCCTGGGATGGGTCCAGTGGCTTTGCTTATATGGGTCCAGGCCTGTCAGGTCCCCAGTCCTTGGGCCAAGTTCCCCTCCTTTTGTTGGCCTCCTTCCTTCCCCTACTTCCGGATTCTCCCTGTCCCCCAGGTGTGCTTCATCGCGGGCTTGTACTACAGCGTGCTCATGGCCTGGGGTGCCTTCTATTTGGTTCAGTCTTTGCAGTCTCCACTGCCTTGGGCATCATGTCCCTTACTGAGAAATTCCAGTGATTTTGGTGAGAAGAGAGGGAAAAGGGCAGGTGGGAGGGCTGAGAAAAGTACAAAGCAATGAAGAAGGAAGAGGATCATTGCTAGGATGGGGATGAATGGGAAGGTGATGAAAGGGGTATGAAGGAGGGGGGAGATGCGGAGAAGAGGGGAGGCACCTGGTCTTGCAGTTTCCTCCATGGTCAGTTCACCTCAGATCCTGAGTGTGCACAGACAACATCCACCACGTACTTCTGGTACCGGCATGTACTGAAGGCCGGAGACGAGATTGAGATGGGTGGGCCGCCAGTAGTGCATCTCAGTGTCTGTCTCTTTGCGTCTGGTTCATTATCTGCGTCTCCATGATCAGAGGGCCCAGGGCCACTGGGAAGGTGAGCAGCCCTTTGACTTACTGATCCGATGGGCCCCTTCTGTTTGAGACCCCTGATGCTCTCCTAACTTGATGGCTGTTGGTCTCCCAACTTCTCCCTCCTTCTAATATGCCTTCTGATTCCCAATAGCCATGTGTCTCACTATCTCAAGTTCTGCCTATGCTGAATTCTATGTCTGAACCATACTTCCTACTCAGGTGCTGTATGTCTCAGTGACCCTTCCCTACATCTGCCTTTCCTGTCTCCTTATCCGGAGCATCATGCTGGAAGGCGCACATTTTGGTCTCAAGAGTCTGTTGGCTGCCAAGGTGAGGTGACCCCTGCCCTTTAACCCTCTTACCCAAGTGGGGGTGTCAAGGGCATTTATTGTTGTCTGTCTGATAGAGGCTGTCTTCTCTCCCTCTTTTTTATTCCCTGCCTCTTATCTCCCATCTCAGCCACGGTTTACGCCCCTCACTTTATATCCCAATTTGCACAATCCTTCTCCTCAGGTGCCAGCCCTGTACTCCGCGTAAGTGTGGCGCCGGGCAGGGAACCAGCTCTTTCTGTCCGTAGGCTCTGGCTTCAGCAGCTTCACCGCAATAAGCTCGTACACCCCGCAGCCCAACAACTGTGTCACTGATGCTGTCACTGTGGCTCTTCTCAGCCTGACCTCCTCGCTGGTGGTCATGTTATTTGTATTTGCCATAATAGGCCACTTGGCTACAGAGACCAGCAAAAAATGCTGCCTGAAGTGAGCCTACTATTTCATATGGAGATCACGATAAGGATCAAGGTCTTAGGAATAGCCCACAGAAGTCCAGCCTAGCCCCCCACCCCCGGAATATTGGCTCAGTCAATACAGGGCCCTAAAATCCGAGCATCCTAAACCTTAGAAACACCTGAATCTCTTCAACCCTATTTCTTTTAGAGCTACCTTTCTAAAGTAGGAAAGCCCCAAACGGCAGAGGTTTTCAAGGGTGTGTTTACCCCATTCTTAACTGGGGGCTGCCATGGAAGACATTAGGGGATACCTTCAGCTGAACCATTAGACAAAAAACTGGGGGGACCCCCAGGGCCAAAGCCCTTATAGTCTGTTCCCCATTGTCTTCTCCTGTGACAGTCGTTCCAAAAATATTCCTTGGACACTTAAAAAATATCTATTTACCAACCCCTGTGTTGTGTTCTGGAACCCCGGCTAATGGTGAAGCACCACCCTTGCCCTCATGAAAGCCACAGTCTTTTGAGGAAGCAGATACAGAGCAGACAGTCCCAAACTAGATGAGAACTGGTAGTAGGCACGATGTGAGACAGAGGAGGGAGCTGCTAGCTTCCACGGGCAGTCAGAGGTGGCTTCCTAGTGGAGGCGGTCCCGGGCTGAGTTTGCCGCCTGAGAAATCACCCCTGCAACCATTCTTTCAGATATTTCCCATTCGTACACCTATATATGAAAACATACCATTTTTAAAAAGTTGGATCATACCATACTGCTTTTCTTCAGTTTGTTTATTTGCCCTTATGAAAATAGATTTTGAGCAATTTTCCATGGCAGCGAGTAGAATTTAGTAAACTGAGTAGGGGTTGACGGGTATTTGCTATCTGGAGAATGGGTGTGGGGGCACAACTGGGGGTGGAGTGGGGCAGTTCTAGGCAGAGAGAACGTCGGGCACCAAAGACACTGAGGCAAGAGAGCGGAGCACGTGGAGGAATGTTTACTAGTTGAATATGGCTGAGCAGAGGGGGCGAGGAGAGTTGTGAGTGATGAGGCTGGAGTGGATAGCAGGTCCAGAAAGCCGAGAAGCCCTGATGTCCTGACATGGTCTGGTAGGAGGTCAGGGTCCTAACATCCTCAGTGATACTGCAGCAAAGGCCCCTGCGGGTGTCCACAGAAGTCAGAAGTTCTCTGGTCTCACACAGACACTTCTGTGATGGTGACAGTAGGTGTCAGGCAGTGGTCCCGAGGGTCCTGGAAACTGAAGTTTCAGTGCAAGCTCTACTTTAAATGAGATTGAAAACGTTATGTTAATGATTTCCGTTCTCATCTGGAAGATGAGGGAGGAAAAGCTATCTTAAAAAGCCAAATGGTTTATATGATTCTACCCCTGTCCCCAGGAATGCTGAGACAGTGATGAGACTGGTAGCAATGTAGGTGCTACCTCCTGAGGTCCGGCCCCCGGATAGTCTGTCTCATCATCCAGACCCCATCTACTCCATGTGGCTTAGCAACCTCCCTGAACAAGTCAGAAGCATAGTCCTACCATATTTGTCCAATTGCAGCTTATCTGAGCAGTTGAAGGAGGTAGGTAATGGTGGGGAATGGGGGCCTAGAGATCCCCTCAATGTGCATTAACCATGCTACCAATAGTTTCCTAGGGGAGGGGACCACAACAGAGTTAGGACTCTACAGACTGAGCTCAGAGCCCTCACCATCCCTCCCTTCATTCACAGGTCATGGAGGGTCAGGTTTGGTCCTTGTGGCATTTACTGACGTCATCTTCTCTGTGTTTTCTGGATCCACCTTCTGGTCCATCATCATCTTCCTATTGCTGGTGAACCTGGGGCTGTGCACCATGACAGGGGTCATGCAGGGTATCATTACCCCACTCCAGGACACCTTCTCTTCCCTCAGGAAATACACAAAGCTGCTCACAGGTACTCTGACCTCTGACTGCCCTCCCACCTATGGCCATTGTTTACCTTAACTCCACTGAAGCTCTTACCCAGCTGAGCTTGGATTCTGACCTTGACCCAAATCTGTTGTTTTCCTCCAGTGGGGGTCTGTATGTGTGTGTGTTCCTGTGCAGCCTTATTTCTGCATGGCCCTCTGGCAGCTACTATGTGAACCTGCTGGATGAATACTGGGCATCTCTGTGCCTCTTCTTCATTCTCATCTTGGAGAACGTGGCCATGGCCTGGATCTATGGAGCCAGAAGGTGTTGCCTTCAGCCCAGGATCTTCTGCCATGTGCCCACACAGCCAGGGTCCCTAGGGAGCTTTGGCCTCTCCTGTGAGGTCTCCAATCCCAGGGCCTATGGAGAGCCCCATAGGTGGGAGGGGGGAGGGCATGGGCTGGCTCCTGGAGAAAGCAGTTGCAGAGTGGAAAAGTGGTGAACAGTCCATGTCAAGTCCCAGGGGCTCCTGAGCCCTGCTTTTAACCAGGGTAGTGCTGAACATCTGAGACATGTAATCCTGTGCTTTTCAAAGTGTGCCCTGTGGCCCAGCAATATTGGTATCACCTGGAAGCTTATCAGAAATGCAGACCCCCAGGCTCCACCCAAGACCTTTGAATCTATACCTGCATTTTAGCAGGAATCCCAAGTGATGCTTATGCACACTAGTATTTGAGAACCACCATGTAATCCAAGGGTGACAGCATTTCCAGGTGAAAGCTGTTCCTGGCATCAGTTTGCTGATCCATACGCTCACTTCCAAATACCTCTTAGGGCCTCCCTATGTGTCAGGCAGGCCTGTGGTGAGGAGTGGGGATGCTGGGATGAATTATATTTAGTTTCTGCTTTCAGAGCACACTGAAGAAAACATACATAAGCAGATTCTTGGGCAGTGTGAAAAGCCAATGATAGAGGCAACTGAGGACTACAGAAACCCAGCTAGTTATCTAAAGAAGACTGAGGAGTCAGGCAAGGATGCCTGCCCAGAGTGTAGACAGATGAAGGGAAGCTTGTCAAGGGAGAGAAAGAAGGGCATTCCAGGCAGAAGGAAACTGCTTTGCATATATATTGGGGTTATGAAAGTGTACAAAGAAGGCCATAGATGTGGGCTTGAAGAAACTACACTAAGGAGCTTGGCTTCTCTCCTGTGAGTGATGGTGAGAAAAATGTTTAACAAAATCCCGGGGCTGGGACAGAAATCAGACTGAAAGGGGATGAATTAGAGGCGAGAAGACTGGTTGCAGAGGTGAGCGGGAAGATTTACGAAATGTTAAGGGCTCTGTTCCAGCCGAGGCTAGGATTGAGCCCTCCCCCAAGGCTGGGTAGGCCTGGCTGGGCGTCCCGGAGCGCCGCGGCTCTTCCTCCCAGGTTCCTCGCAGACCTCAGCGTCATGCTGGGCCGCCCCGTCTCCCCGTCTGTCGCTGGCTGTGGTGCTGCCTGTCTCCCGCCGTGCTGCTGGTCCTGTTTGTAACTGCCCTGACTCATCTGTCTCTGAAGACCATCAGCTGCTTGGCGTGGGACTCAAGCACTGTGAGCCTCCCTCCCAGACCCCATGGCCTCTAGGGAGTGGGAACAAGCCTTAGACCCGCCCTTGCCTCCAGGACTCAGTCATCTCATTCCCTGACCCCCTGGGGATTCAGTCATTTGCTCTCCCCGCTGGGTTTGTCTCCCCCTGCCCTCTGCAGCCTTTCGCTCCGGAGAACCTGGGCAGTTTAAGCCTTCCTCCCCTTTCTCCGCAGTCCAATGAGGAGATCCGAACTTACCCGTCATGGGCGAAAGGCTTGCTTGTCGTCCTCGTCGTCGTGCCCGTCTTTCCCGTCCCTGCCTACTTCCTGTACACCCTCGCCGGGTGGCTTTTCCAGTCTCCATGGTCTGCAGCAGGACCTTCACTCCCCTCAAACCCGAAGCTACAGTGGGCTCGCCGGAGGCCCTTCCACAGGTCCAAGTGAGGCAAAGCCTGAGGAAGACTATTAAAATGGATGAATTACCGGGGAAAGAACTCGCTGACATGTGATTCCTCTTGGAAATGAAGACTTGGTTCATTTGGCAAAACATCACTTCTGTTTCAAAATGTAACTCCCTGGCTGGCACTGTAGCATTAGAAGAGGTAAACATAGCAACTGCTAATATAACTTGACCCAAAGACCTTTTGTTTTCCTGGATTGGGGACGTTTTTCTGGCCTGATGGGGATTAACATAGTCATTCCACTCATCTCCCACACTTTCCGTCACCAGATGCGGAATAATGGTGTTCTTTGACTTCCAGGATTTGGTTGATAGTGACTGCTGACCCTGCTTCTTCTAGGCTACCTTCCTCTTTGAATTGGTTCTGTGAGATCTCCTCCCAACGAAAGTAGGGCAGAAATGGTGCTGGTAAACAAATCAGTTCGGTGGAGTTTTGCTTTTGTCATAAAAAAAAAAGGGTGCAACTCCCAGTCTTGACTTCCATGGACTCTGTCAGATCCAAATGCTGGAATCCCAGGTCTTCACTGCCTAGTGCTTCCTGTAAGTAAACTGGATCAGATAGACACAATTTGCTCAGAAAATAGTGGATTCATTGATTATGGCAGAGTGGTTAACTGTTTGTTAATTGGTGACCTCCTCCTATTTCTTAAAAACTTGAAATAGTTGATTACTTTACCAAGTCTACTAAGGGGCTTAAAACTTTATACAACATCTTTATTTTTACTAAGGTGGTTCAGGAGCCTGCAGGAAGGATATTGGCAGGAAATGAGGGGGAGAGAAGAGGTTGTCTGCAGACATTGAACAAGACCCAAGGAGGATTTCATCTGGGGCAATGTGACATATAAATAAAATAAGACCAACCAAATACACCATATTATAAGATGCCTAAAATGTAACCCAAGATATATCTCAACAATCCTCTTTAAATGCATAGATGAGTTTAGGAGAAACTAAGGGCAATCTCAAAGAGGCCTCCTATTACCTAAACTTAAATTCAGGTAGGTAACCAAGTGTTAATGCTGTTAACAGTTTTGGGGCAAATGCCACTCCCCCATAACTTTTGGTTTTAAAGGCTAAGCAAGACAAAGCCTCTGCGAAGACAAAGTCCAGGAAACAAAAGGACCTCCCCCTAAATGAAAGCTGGAGGCTACCCTCTGTGAAAGAGTTTGATAACAATAAAATGTATATGTCTTGGTCCTGTCTCTGATAAGAGGGAAGTAGTGTCTTTTTTGAGAATTTGTAACCCAAAACCTCTTATGGGATTTTGGTTGAAATTCATTCAACCTACACACCTTGAAAAACCCAAGTAGAGATTAATATTAAAGGTGCTGGTGGATAGCAGCTTGCCCCCTGTTGCCTGTCATTAGTAAATATAAATAATCTCTGGAGGAAACACACCCTCCACCAGGCCTCAGAATTCCCACAGGTAAACTCTCAATGAACATGAGGTCACAAGAAGAAATAGCAAAACCCACAAGGAAACCAGGAACGCTCAGGGAGGATTAGCAGAAACAAAGTAGCATAATCAGACCTGTGAAGATCTAATAGCTAATATAAATATGCTTAATATGTTAAAGACAAACAGAGGGAGTTGGAATTAAGAGCAAGAGAAAAAAAAGACTCCAAGAAATGATTAGGGTATTTGAAGAAGAACTTTTAAAAATGAACAAATCATGAAGACTAAAAACATCAGTGGATGGGTTAAACAAGCAGTTAGAAAACCAGGAAGAGACAAAGCTGAAGATATTACCAATAATGTAGTACAGAGAAACTACAGTATTCAAAAGATGAAGTTGCGAGACCTGGAGGATAGCGGGAGAAAGTTCCAGAAAGAGATCAAGATTCATGGAAGGATAGGGGAGAGGCAATATGCAAAGAGAAAAATGCTGAACATTTTCCAAAAATCAAGGAAAAACAAATCCTTGGACTGGGGAGGCACATCTAATCCCAAGGAGAATAAATAAAAAGAAACTGCAGCACAACAAAAACAGATCTCAGGAGCAATTGGGCAGAAAAGACATCCCCACAAAGGAGCAATGACCTCGCATCTGGTTTCTTATCAACAGCAAGAGAAGCCAGGAGACAGTGGGAAGTATGTGCCAAGGGGGAGAGAAAGTCACCGTCCACTTAGAATTGTAAATCCAACACAAACTATCTCTCAGGCACAGAGCCAAATAGATACTCGGGCAAATAGAACAGTTTTTCACCCACAAATCTTTGGTAAACAATATACTTCAAAAGAGATGTAAAATAAGCCCAGAGGAAAAATCCAAGACTTGAGACAGAAGAAACGCTGAGCCAAGGAGATGATAATGTGAGTAAACATAAGCACATACTCCACAAAGCACCAGTAACTGTGGTTAATTTGTAAGGTTAAAAGACTGACAACTGAAATACTGAACAACAGTAACATATAAACTAGAGCATTCATCTCAGCAGGATGGTAAACGTAATACTGATCTTTGAACCTGGTTAAGGATGCATGTTAAAATTTCAAGGGTGACTACTGAAAAAGAGCCAATCTATAATTTCTATACTAGTTAAGGTAACTAATGCTAGGTTCTCTTAACACATGAAATACAAAATCTCTGACTTTATACAATCAAATTTTATTCCTTGCTTGCATCAGAATATAGGGGGCGGAAGCGCTCTGCCTCATTCAGTCATGGAGGAACCCAGACCTCTTGAATCTTGGGGCTTTTCCCAACTTTAGATTCTGGATTCTTGCCAATAAGCTGGTGGATGGGGAAAGAGAATGAGTTTTATAGGACAGGTTTGAAAGTGGAGCACATCACTTCTGCTCACATTCCAGCGGCCAGAATAAAAATGCTGAAAGAATAGGGAAACACAGTTACTACACTCACAGTCTGCTGCTTTCACAAATAAGCAGAGGAAAAAAATAAAGAAAAATCATCCCGAAAGAATGCAAACCAAAATGTAAAAGGTTAATGTAGAAAAAAAGGTGGGACAAGTAGAAGATAAAATTTGGGAATAAATTCACATATACTAATAATCACAATTACATAAAAAGACTAAACATACTTGTTAAGAGACAAATATTGACTAAATTGTTTAAATCCAGCTATCTGCTGTTTATGTAAGATGAGAACACAAGGACACAGGAGATTTAAAGTTGGAAGAAGGAAGCTATACAGGGCAAAGAGTAAACAGAAGACAAAATACACATTTAGGCAATAAAATATTTGAGTTAAAGTTAAAAGATTATCTTTTATAAGGAAGATAGAAAAATTACAAATTGCATGAACCTAATATAGCTTCAAAAGTATAAAACTGGCAGAACTATAAGGAGAAATTGAAAAATCCAAAATTTTTGTGGAAAATTAACTCACCTTTATCAGGAACCCATAGGCAAACCAGGAAACAGTAAGTATATAGATTCGCACACACTTAGCAAGTTTGATGTGATGGATGTACATTGAACCCTGTATTCAATAATTAGAGAATACCTATCTTCTCAAGTCCACAGAATATAAAACTGATTGCACAGTAATCCACAGCACAAGACTCAACAAATTTCAAATAATTATACAGCCCCCACATTCTATGACTGCAGTGCAATTAAGTCAGATTTTAATGAAAATAAAAGAAAAAGCCATATGATTGGACACTGAAAAAATCACACTAAAAAGAATTCATGGATCAAGGACTATATCATGATAAAAACTAGAAACTACATAAAAGTTAAGCAATAAAAACTACATATCAAATTGGAAGAGAACTAAATGGGTAAATTTTAAACTATATTATAAAAGAAGGCTGAAAATTAGTGTGAGCTAAACACCCAATTTTAAAAAGTAGAAAAAAATGGATAAATCTGAAATTAAGAAAATAATCAGCAGAAATTAGTGATATAGAATATAGGATCAACAAAGCCCAAAGCTGATTTTCAAACTAAAATCAAATCTGTGTTTTTATATATGCAACAGAAACTTGAAAAAAGAGAATTTATTTATTATTTTTTATTAAGGTATTATTGATATACACTCTTATGAAGGCTTCACATGAAAAAACAATGTGGCTACTACATTCACCCACATTATCAAGTCCCCACCCATACCCCAGTGCAGTCACTGTCCGTCAGTGCAGCAAGATGCCACAAATTCACTATTTGCCTTCTCTGTGCTACACTGTTTTCCCCGTGACCCCCCACACCATGTGTACTAAACATACTATCCCTCAATCCCCTTCTCCCTCCCTCCCCACCCCTCCCCTTTGGTAACATCTAGTCCCTTCTTGGAGTCTGTGAGTCTGCTGCTATTTTGTTCCTTCAGTTTTGCTTCGTTGTTATACTCCGCAGATGAGGGAAATCATTTGGCACTTGTCTTTCTCCACCTGGCTTATTTCACTGAGCATAATGTCCTCCAGCTCCATCCATGTTGTTGCAAATGGTAGGATTTGTTTTCTTCTATGGCTGAATAATATTCCATTGTGTATATGTACCACATCTTCTTTTTTATTTTGAGAGGGCATCTCTCATATTTATTGATCAATTGGTTAACAACAATAAAATTCTGTATTGGGGGGTCAATGCTCAATGCACAGTCATTAATCCATCTCAAGCCTAATTCTCATCAGTCTCCAATGTTCTGAAGCATAACGAACAAGTTCTTAGATGGTGAACGAATTCTTACATAGTGAATAAGTTCTTACATGGTGAACAGTACAAGGGCAGTCATCACAGAAACTTTCGGTTTTGATCACGCATTATGAACTATAAACAGTCAGGTCAAATATGAATATTCGTTTGATTTTTATACTTGATTTATATGTGGATCCCACATTTCTCCCTTTATTATTATTTTTATTTTTATTTTTAATAAAATGCTGAAGTGTACCACATCTTCTTTATCCATTTATCTACTGATGGACACTTAGGTTGCTTTCATATCTTGGCTATTGTAAAAAGTGCTGCAATAAACATAGGGGTGCATATGTCTTTTTAAATCTGAGAAATTGTATTCTTTGGGTAAATTTCTAGGAGTGGAATTCCCAGGTTGAATGGTATTTCTATTTTTCACTTTTTGAGGAACCTCCATACTGCTTTCCACAATGGTTGAACTAGCTTACATTCCCACCAGCAGTGTAGGAGGGTTCCCCTTTCTCCACATCCTCCCCAGCATTTGTTGTTCTTTGTCTTTTCCATGCTGGCCATCCTTACTGGTGTGAGGTGATATCTCATTGTGGTTTTAATTTGCGTTTCCCTGATGATTCGTGATGTGGAGCATCTTTTCATGTGCCTGTTGGCATCTGAATTTCTTCTTTCGAGAACTGCCTCTTCATATCCTCTGCCCATTTGTTAATCGGGTTATTTGCTTTTTGGGTGTTGAGGAGTCTAAGTTCTTTATATATTTTGGATATTAACCCCTGGTCAGATATGTCAATCACAAATATATTGTCCCATACTGTAGGATGCCTTTTTGTTCTGTTGATGGTGTCCTTTGCCATACAGAAACTTAAAAGTAAGAGAATTTAATAAACAATTTTAAGGCTTGCAAAATCTGAATGATCAAATTCCTACAAGACAAGACAGCCCTTAGCTGGAGGTCCAGGATGTCAGATTGCCTAATAATTGTGGATAAAATGCCCTTGAGAAAGTTGTGGTCGTGGGGGATGGATTTGGAGTTTGGGGTGGCTCGTCCAAGGAGCCATTTTCTCTGGACGTCTTCATTTCCTCCTGCTGAGAAGAGGTTGATTTGGCCACGGGAAGAACCTACCTAATTTTGGAGGAGTCAGGGAGCGCTGCACACTCTGAGGGTGTGGTCCCCCTTCTTGGTGTCCATTGGCTCTTACCTCCTCTCTTGGCCCCGCCCACTCACTCACCTATTGGCTTCCCCACGACAAGACAAAGCAGGACAGTGAGTTAAGAGTGGGAGACTACAGTCTCTCTGGTTTGCCCTCTCTCCACAGGATACCCCAAGTCCAGTCGTTAATTCCGTGTGCTTTCTACCTTGCCTCCCATGCATCCTGTGTCCAGAGGTCTAAGATTTTCTTTTATTAACGGCTTTATTGAAATGCAATCCATATACCTTCCAGCACATTTTCCTTCGCACAGGGCCACCTTTTGAAAGCTTACAGTTCATTGTGTTGCAGTCATATTCATAGAGCTGCTGAATTTTACCAAATACTTTTTCACCTTGTTGATAAATTCTATTTTTTTCTTCCTGCATCCCATGTAATGGCTTCTTCAACCCTAGTTGGAGAGCCCTGAAGAGGTCAGAGACAGGGAGGAGCCCCTCGGCCCCTCCAGAGACTCGCACACCTCCTGGCCTCCCCCTCCTCCCTCGTTCTCCTGGAGAGCCCTGGGGTCTGGGACGACTCAGCTCAGGGAAACCAGAGCCGGGTGCACTGGGCCTGTCCCGTTCCCCTTCATCCTCCCTTCTGTATCTCTCTTGCCCTCTCAGAGCCAGGATGGGCCATCGTAAAACGCGTATGACCAAGTGTCTGGTGGGGATACAATATAAACCAGTGTAGACAGTGCGTCCTAAACCACACAGCTCCAGCTCTCAGGTCATTTCTGTGTGAGGTTGGCCAGTGAGAATTCCTGGCAGAGAGGCCATCATCCCAGGGGCTGTGAGAAGCCCCCAGGCCCTTGTAGATTCTTGGACGAGGCACCGGCAGGCCCTTTGCTGGGCTCCTTCACCCACCGCCCCTTTCGGGGAGTGGATACTGCAGGAGGCTTGGAGGAGAGAAAGAGCTGCCCTCAGGTCAAGCAACCAGTCAGTGGCTGGGGTGGAAGCAGAATCGAGGTCTCCCAGCTCCAAGTCTGGGATCCCTTCACTTTTCACTTCCCCTCCAGCTGAAACAGATCTTGACCTCTGCAGGCAGGGGCACAGTATGTGACCTGCATGTCCCAGTCTGAGGTGCTGTGGGGAAAACAAGGACATTGAAGTGACCTCCGTGCATGGGGAGCTGGTCCCTGTGAGCGTGCAGTGGAAGCGCTGCCCCCTGCTGTGGGCTGTGTAGAATAGATTTCTGCGAAGGGAGTCTTGCAGCCCGGGCGCGTGGGTTTTGGCGTCAGCCTTGACGTGGATGACCACCACGGTGGCTTGGTTAAGCCCCGCAAGTAATGTCAGCACACTTCCTATGAAGGGCCAGATATAAATATTTTTGGCTTTGCAGAATGTATAGTACCTATGGTATATTCTCTTCTGTTGTTTTTTACAACTCTTAAAAAATATAAGAGCTGTTCTTAGCTCACCAGATTTACCCCACAGGCCACAGTTTGCCAACCCCCGATCTAGGGCTGTGTGAGTCCCACGAGAGAATGCTGGTGGCTAAACCAGAATTTAGTTTGAACTCTGGTTGGCCCCCTTCAGGCCAGGCTGCCACCTGGAGGGTGTAACCGGCCGCCTGTCCAGCAGAAAGGTGACCCAAGAATGGTCAAGGGGTAAAGTCCTTAATTTTCAAAGCAGGTCTGTATAAGTCCTCCACCCTTCAGTCTCAGCCATTACGTAGGAGGCAGCCAAAAACAGATGAAGCCGCTGGAAGCACCACATTCAGTGACCAAAGTGCCCAACGAAGGTCTGTGAACCAGGAGGAGCTGAGGAAGGTAGAGTCAGAAATACATTAGAACTCACTTCAAGGACACTCTCCCAGCAATAATACCAGATGCCCATGGATGGTAGGGAAATTAGAAGGGCCCATCCAATACCTTAGCTGTCAGCTGATGCAATGTGTCTTCCAGGGTCAGCTCCGGGTTTGGATGGCTGCTGCCAAGTGGGCCCACCAGCTTTTAGCCCAACGAGCAGTGAGCCAGGCCGTCTTTATGGGAAGCCCTGCAGATTGAGGGCTCCGTTGAACCAGCGGCTTTACTTCAGGCAGTGGAGTGGGGGATGGTTTCCTCCGAAGGACTAGCTGCTACTTTTCACAAAACAGATGACATGGAGACCAGGCCGGCTGTGCTCTTGACTATAACACTTACATTTAATTATTTAGACCTTACTAGCTCAAGTTCGAGTTGACCTGCCCCTAAATGGAGATGTGAACCTAGGGAGTCACCAGGCCTCCCTGAGTTAGACCTTCCCTTGCAAGGAGAGCTTAATATGAATAGCGGCCTTTTCTTCAAAGGAGTGTACGTGGCGGCTGCGTCAGGCAGGTGGCGCTGTTGTACCGGGAAACGGCCCGAGAACTCGAGCAGCCATGAAGCCGTTGAAGCTGTGATTTCCTTTTCTCCTTCAGGGACGGCCGTGGAGAGGACCACACAGACTACAGCCCCTGGATGGGAGAACACCTGGCACCTGGGGGACATCCACAGCGCGAACATCAACAGTGGATGCCACAGCGGCACACTGAATTGGGCCAAACGTCCCTCTCCCACAGGTGTCAGTTCCCTGCCCCCACTGTGGGCCTTATCAGTTGAATTCAGGTGTGTTTTCCTCCCAGGGGAGCATGAACCAAGCAGTCTAACACCTGTGAGTCAGGGACTCAGCTTCAGCGAAACCCCGTAAAAGGTGGAGGCCTGTTGGACCTCCTTTGTAGTTAGAGGTTGCAGGACCATCAGTTTATCTTCTCTAAGCTATGAAATGGCTATCTGAACCCAGACAGTCCTCAAGATGACACGGACAGCAGCGCCTTCATTTTTGTCCTCATTCAAGGCCCATCCATCCTTAATTAACTGTAATTGGGTGTCAGGAAAGGCAGCACAAGTTAATAAAAAAGAAGCCATTCCTTCCAAAGGTACAAATGAGAAGGTCCATGTCATTCATCAGGGCAATGTAAATGTAAATCAAACCCACAATGAGATGCCACTTCATGCGCACCAGGGTGATCAATAAACAAAAAATAGGGGGTGGGGGAGCACCAAGTGTCGGTGTAGTGCTGAAGAAATTGTAACCTCATACATTGCTGGTGGGAATGTGAAGCAGTGCAGCCACTGTGAAAATCAGTCTGGCAGTTCCTCAGAAAGTTAAACAGAAATAGCAGCAATTCCACTCCTGGGTATATACCAGAAAGAACCAAAGCAGGCATTAAAAAAAAAAAAACACAAACATTCATAGTAGCATTATTCACAATTGCCAAAAAGTAGCAACGATTCAAATGTTCATCAACAAATGAAGGGATCAAATAAAGAAATGAATGAATGAATGAATAAATAAATATATGTATATGTATGAATATATATATCATACTAGGGATATTATTCACTCACAGTAAGGATGTTCTGATACCTTGAAAACATCGTGCTGAGTGAAAGACATTAGACACAAAAGACCACATATTTTATTATTCCATTTATATGAAATACCACAATAGGCATATCCATAGAAACAGAGAACAGAATATTGGGGACGGTGGTTGCCAGGGGGTGGGGAGAGAGGAGAATTAGAAGTTCTTTAATAGGTACATGGTAGCTGTTTGGAGTGAAGAAAACTTCTGGAACTAGATAGTGGTAATGATCGTATAACACTGTGAATATACTAAATGCCACTGAATTGTACACTTAAAAGGGGTTAAAATGGTCAATTTTATATTTATGTGTACATTGCCACAATAAAAAAATAAAAATTGGAAACAGTGAAATAACATTGCCTCTATTTACAGACAGCAACAGTCTCAAGATAGCAAAGAATATATAGAAAATAGCAAAGAATCTGCAAAAATTACACTAGAATAAAATGAGTTTGGCAAATCCATAGAATACAAGGTCAATATACAAAAAAAGATCAGCAGTATTTCTGTGTACTAGCAATAAGCAACTAGAAATTAAACTTTGTTTAAACAGTATCATATACAACAAAAATCTGTATAGGAATAAATCTAATAAGATACGTGCAAGATTTGTATGCTGAAAACTACAAACATTCATAACAGAAGTCAAAGAAGAGCTAACTAAATTTAGAGATATACAATGTTCATGCATCAGAAGATGCAATCAAGCCAGTCACCTCAAACTAATCTGTAGATTCAACACAACCCCAAACAAAATTTCAGCAGGTTTTATGGAGAAACGGACAGATTCCAAAATTTATATAAAAAATCAAAGGAACTAGAATAACTAGAACAATTTTGACTAAAGAAAACAAAGTTGGAGGAATGACATTACCTGATTTTAAGATTTAGCATGAAACTACAATAACCAAAACAGTATGTTTTTGTGAAAAGACAGACATATAGACGTACTGAGTAGTATAAAAGGCCCAGAAATAGACCCCACATATATGCAATTGATTTTCAACAAAGATGCCAATATAATTCAATGGAGGAAAAAACAGTCTTTTCAACCAGTGGTACTGGAACAATCAGACTACCCATATGCAAACAACCAAACCTTGACTCTAACATTATATACAAATATGAACTCAAAATAAATTGCAGATTTAAATATAAAACCTAAAATTATAAAACTTCAAGGAGAAAATCTTTGTGACCTTGGGTTAGTCAAAGATTTATCAGATAGGACAACAAAAGCATGAACCATCAAAGAAGATGTTAATAAAATCTCATTGTTAATTTTAAAATTCTCATTTCCAAAAGACACTATTAAGAAAATGAAAAGATAAGTTGCCTACTGAGTGAAAAATGTTTGCAAAACACAAATCTGATAAAGGACTATCCAGAATATGTTAAATTTTACAGTTCAATGATAAAACAACCCATCATTTTTTATGGTTGAAAGATTTGAACTGGCACTTCACCAAACAAGCTATACAGATGGCAATAAGCACATGAGAAGATGCTCAACATCATTAGTCATTAGGGAAATGAAAATTAAAATCAGACACCATTTCAAACCTATTTAAATGGCTAATTAAAAACTGATAATAGCAAGTGTTGGTGTGGATGCAGAGCAACTGGAACTGTCTCATGCATTGCTAATGGAAATGCAAAATACAAAAGGTACAAACAGGAACAGAGCTGGGCAGTTTTATATAAAGCTATACATACACTTATACAATCCAGACATCCCAATCTTAGGTATTTACCCAAGAGAAATAAAAACATGTCCAACATCTAGTTTTCTCAAGTCTAACCTGAGTTTATTTACCACGCCCTTGGGTTGTCTAAGTTTTTGCTACACAGGAGCAACCAAATCCACTCCAGGTGTTGGCTGCAGCTTTGAGCAGCCTTTATAGTTACATCTCCAGCCCCACACATCCCTTTACCATTTCCTCCGCCTTTGGTCCTAAAGTAAATGCTTTCTTGAGTCCTCACTCCACCGCACACTCTCCTTTTCTCTGACAGCCGGCAGCCTGTCTATGTGCAGGTTTCTTTTTTGTAGAACATATACCTCTCTTTCAAATGACCTGCTTGTTTAGGGTTTTAGTGGGTTACATATTCCTCTACCAATGGTTACTCCCTCTGTCACACATTGAGAGCTGGAGCAGATCCCCTTGGGGCCTTGCTGGAATCCAGGCTAGTGGATGCCGCAGCTCTCCCAGGCCCTCAGCAGGCCCTCCTGAGGACCCTGGACCGGCAGCTCATGGCTATGATGTCCACTCTTGATTAAGGGACACCCAGACACTTTCTGGCCTTGCTGATGACCTGCCGTCATTCCTAAGGATTATCTTCCACCTTCACCATGGCCCCATTAAACTTTGTGTAGCTTAGCTTTCAAAAACACACCACCAGGGCAGGTGGAGAATTTCCTTTGTGGTCACCAATTGTTATGCACAAGGGTCAGAATACCCACAACTAGGGTTATGCAATAGAGAAGTGAATAGGTTCACTGAGGGAACACATACAAGTAGGGAAAATTTTAAATATAAACTTACAGCAGTATTTTGGTTAATTCCTCAAGAGTACCCAGCTTCACCTTCAATTAAGGTACTTTTGGTTTCCAAATTGGCTTATGTGTAGAAATGAATTGAGAGGTTATAATTATCCATTTAGGTTGTAATTCTCCATTTGTATGACTCATGTCAGATTTCTACTCGCAAGACCTGGGGTTTTCCTGATATATAGTTATTTCAACACAGATAAATTAATGCAAAGGTCTCGGATAAATTTAAATAGTCTCAGAAAACTGAGAAAGGGGTAGAAACACAGAGTTGACACCGAAATAGTGTCTGCACAGAGCAGATGCCACCCCCAGGTCTGGGGAGACAAAGGGAAGAGAACAGTTACCAGAACTAAACTCTTGGAGAAGCGACCCGGTAGAGCTGAAACCCACACTAGAAAAGGGGGCGGCCTGGACGGAGCTGGTGCGACTGAGGACATAAAACGAAGGTACCTCTGGGAGCGCTGGGTGGGGGAAAGCTGCAAGCTGCAAACTACAACCGCCTGCTGCAGAGGACGCACTGTTCTGGGGGACGCTCAGGAACCAGGAGCACAGAGGGAGCGAGTTCCTTCTTCCTCCTCGTAGCCAGGCTCCCTATAGCGCCCCCTTCAGGCATAGCCGAATAGGAACCCATCTGGCAAAGCGAACCGTGGCCTGCGGAAGCCCCAGCCCCCACCGCATCAGCAGAGTGTAGAGGTGGGATTTGGAGCTGAGAAACAACAGCTTAAAAAACCGGCGTGTCGGTAGCGCGACTTCCAGGGCTCTATCTCATTTGACATTTCTAGAAATAAATTCGTGTTTTACAAAGGCTCCGGATCCAGACTGCTTAGAAATCTATTCAAACACGTTCTAGCTTGTGCCTGACCCCGTGAGTCACTTATCGCGCCTCCCGTTTTCTTACCTGCAAGGTGTAGCTAGTAGTATCTGCTTATATGGTTGTCCTGAGGACTCACTGATTTAGTACGTGTGAACCACTTATCATAATGCCAGACACACAGAAAGCACTCTGTGAGAGCTGCTATTGTTACGTTTTATTTATTGCCACCATCGTGGTTTATATTATTATTGCCACTTGGGTTGGTGAGAACTAATATAGCATCTCGCAGAGAAATCAGGTTGCCACACAACACTTGGCAATGTTCCGAGGCTGCTCTGCAGCAAAAGCGGCCGATAGTTGGAACTCCTCCAACTTGGGGGAAGGATGTTTGGATTTTGGTTTTTGGATGTGTTGGTTGTTGGTGGTTTTCTTGCTGTTTAACTAATAACTACTGTCAGCTCAGCCTTGTCATTACCAGTTTAGTTTGTTATGGGTTGTTTAGTTAAACTGCATGTATAATGATGCATATTTGCCTCAATTCTGTGCTTGCGTGGCCTGCAATTTTCCACTAATTAGACTCTTAAAAGACACATATGCAGTTATCTACTCAAATTTGCATAATCTGTTCCCCTCTTGCCAAAGCAGATGTACACAGCGCCCACCCACCCCCACTCCAGGAAATAATTTGCTTATTATTAGAGTTCTTTTTCCACTGGAAAGTAAAAGCTAGGGAGGGTGCAGATGGTTGAGGCTCCTGTCCCAGGGCAGTTACAGCCATCAAAATAGCACAGACAAGAGGGCTGGACCTAAGCTTCACAGGAACAGCAGGGCTGACAGGAGGCGACAGACCTGAAGATACCTGAAATAGGGCAGCAAAGCGACCAAGGATTCCACGCCCACCACCAGTTCCAGCCCCCATCTCGAAGGATCTAGATACCCACTGGCTCCTGAAGAATCAAGCGTCCGGATCCTACTCCTTTCAAATGGCTTTATTTCCCCAGTGTGGGGAGCTGCGAGTGGGGTCTGTGGTCCCTGCACCCCAATAACCCTGTAGCATTCCCCTGCCCGGCGGGCTGCGGCACAGCCTCCTAAGGGGCAATGCCTGGGCTCCAGAGGCCGATCCGCCCAGAGGAGGCCTGGTTCCCGCTGTGGTTCACAGAGATGACACTCCCTGTGGTGGTCCCAATAGCGGCCCAGCTGCTAGTCCATCGGCATGGGGCCCGCTTCAAGGACAAGGTCATCAGGTGAAGGGAATGAAGACCAGCTAGGCCTTACTTGGGAGCAAAAACTCCCCTTGGGGGCTACTCCTTCAGGTCTGCCAGCCGGGCTTAGTCTAGGGGGAAGAGAGAAGAGAAAATGGATGGCAGGGAGAGAAGAGACAGAAAAAAAGGAGAAAATGGCAAAAAACAAGGAGAAGAAGCATAAAAAGCCCAGAGACTGAAATACTGACCCAGGGACAAAGGAAGGGCAAGTGAAAAGAGAGGAAAACACTCAAGACATAGGGGAACAGAGATCTGGAAAGCAGGGACACAGATGTAGGTGATCACAGAGGCCAGAGACACACACAGGTGGACCCTACACACTGACCTCTGGGCTCAGGTGGGACTGGGGGAGGTGGTTCCCCTGGGGGCAGCAACGCAGAGCGGCTCAGGGTCTGGGCCACCCATTCCAGGACACGGCTACAGTGCTGGACCTGGGGAGCAGGAGAGACATTAGGGCACCAGACCAGAACCCCACTGTTCCCAGCCTGGCGCACTCCCCCAGCCTGACCCGGAGTCCTCACCTCCTGTTCCAGCCCCTTCAGACGCTGCTGCTCGTACTCGCGAATCTGTCTCAGCTGCTTCAAGGCCATGTCCACCCTGCAGACCTGGGGCTTCAGGCGGTGCCCCTAGCTCGGAAGCCCCGCCCCTAGGAAGCCCCGCCCCTAGGGGTCCGCTCTCCTTCCTAGCATTCCTGGACCCCACCCCGCAGGCTCCGCCTCTAGCCCGGCCCCTGGCAAGCGATAGCCCCAAGTCTCGGTATCCTCACTGGAGGCTGGAAGCCCCGCCCCCGGACAGGCCCCGCCCTCACTTCTGCGACGTGCGCTTCAGACGCTCGGAGTCGCTCTCCCGCTTGTCCCGCGCGCGCGCCAGCAGGAAATTCTCCTTCTGCACCGACTCCCACGTCAACAGTCTCCGCTCTGCTTTCTTTGACAGGTGGATCCCTGGAGGGCCGGGTCAGATGCAGTCAAAGGGCCCGACCCCTCGAGTCACGCTCCTTCCAGGCCCAGCCTCCACCCAAAACACCAGAGCAATTCCAGGCCACTCCCCTAACATCCACGCTCCACCCCTCGCATCCTAATCCCCGCCCATTATTGTTTCTGGGCATCCCCCCAACCTATTCAAGCGCTTCTTTTTCTCCGGGTCCCAACACCCTGTGTTTCTTTTGAGCCAAGACCCTCTCTCACGAAAATGCTCGAAGGCCGGGAAGGACGACGTGCTGGCTCGGCGCCTGCGCAATCGTCGAACGAGGAGACGCACATGTGAGATGACAATGAGCGGTGGGGCCAGCGCAGGACGGGAATGAAATTCCCGGATAAGGCTGTAGCGCTGCGCCTTCCAGTAGAGGTCGCTGTTGCCCTGTACTTTGCCGAAGGTGTAGCTGTAGAGAACCGAAGACGAAGGGTCACCAGAAGTCAAGGCCCAGTCAGGCGCGGAGGATCAAGGACAGATGTCAGGCAGTATCTGTTTGAAGTTCAAGGCAGCAGGCGGATGTCAAGATCAATAAAGTCAGAGTTTATTAGAGGATTAGATTAGAAATTGGGTTAGGAAGGCCAAGGGTCAGATGTCGGAGGTCAAGTTGTGAACAGTGTCATGAAACTAGGTAGAGGTTAGGAGTCAGGTTCAAAAGTCAGCCTGAACACAAATAATCAAATCAGAAATGAAAATGGGGACATTACTACTGACTTTACAGAAGTAAACAGGATTATAAAATAATACTATCAACAACTGCATACCAGCAAATTAGATGACCTAGATGAAATGGACAAATGCCTAAAAACACACAAATTACCTAAACTGACTCAGGAAGAAAAATGTCCCAACAATAACAACAACGAAATGCTAGGACCAGATGGCTCCACTGGTAAATCCTACCAAACATGTTTAAAAGAATTAACAGCAGTTCTTAAATTATTCCCAAAAAATGGAGAGAACACTTCCTGACTCATTCTAAGGGGCCAGCATTACCATGACATCAAAGTCAGATAAAGATATCACAAAAAAAGAAAATTACAGACCAGTATCGTGCATGAATATACATGCAAAAATCCTCAACAAAATACTAGCAAATCTACCTTAGCAGCATATTGAAAGAATTTATCCCAAGAATGCAAGGGTAGTTCAACATACAAAAATCACTCAATGAAATACACCACCTAAATAGAACAAAGTTGGAAATAACCACATGATCATCTCAATTGTTACAGAGAAGGCATTTGACAAAATCTAACACCCTTTTGTGATGTTAAAAAAAGAAAGAAAAACTTGGAAAAGTAGTAATAGAAGGAAACGTCAACATGAAAAACACACAGCTAACATCATATTCAATGAAGAAAGACTGAAAACTTTCCCCTAAGGTCAGGGATGCCCACTTTCACCACTGCTATTCATCATTGTACTGGAAGGTCTAGCCAAAGCAATTAAACAAGAAAAAGAAATAAAAAGCATCCAAATTGGAAAGGAAGAATACAGATGAGATGATCCTATATATAGAAAATCCAAGAGAATTCCAGGAAAGCTACTACAGCTAATAAATGAATTCAGCAAAGTTGCAGGGTGCAAGATAATAGACAAAAACCAACTGTGTTTCTATACACCTGCAATGAACAGTCAAAATAAAATAAAAAAAGCTACCCATTTACAACAGAATCTAAAAGAATAAAGCACCTAGGGATAAATTTAACCAAGAAGGTGAAAGACCTGTATATTGAAAACTACAAAACAATGCTGAAAGAATACCTAAGTAAATGGCAAAACATCCTGTGTTCATGAGTACAAAGATTTAATATTGTTATAATGGCAATATTATGCAAAGCAATCTATAAATTTGATACGATTCCAATATTCCAATGACTGTTCTTACAGAAACTTTTCAAATTTCTCAAATGGAGAAATTTCCTCAAATTCATATGAAATTGCAAGAAGTCCTCAACAATTTTGAAAAAGACAAAGTCAGAGGACTCACTTTCCAACTTCAAAATTTGCTATAAAACCAAGACAATGTGATACTGCAGAAAATAGACATGCCGAGTAATGGAGAACTGAGAATCCAGAAATAAACCTCCTACATCTATGAGTGTTATGAGTTGAATTGTGTCCCCCCAAAAAGGGTAAGTTGAAGTACTAATCCCTAATACCTCAGAATGTGACCTTATTGAAACAGGGTCTTGACAAAAGTAATCAAGTTAAAATGAAGTCTTGAGGGTAGGCCTTTAATTCAGTACAACTGCTTTCTTTATAAAAAGTGACATATGAAACAGACATGCACACGAGGAGGTAAGATGAAGATGGAAACAGAGATTGCAATGATGCATCTACAAGCCAAAGACTGCCAGCAATGCACCATAAACTAGGAAAGAGGCATGGAAAAGATTTTCCCTCAGAGGCCTCAGAAAGAACCTACCCTGTCCATACCTTGACTTTGGACTTCAAGCTTCCAGAACTGTGAGACAATAAATATCTGTTATTTCAAGCAATCCATTGTTTTGGTACTTTGTTAGGGAAGCCCGAGGAAACTACTACAATGGCCAACGGATTTTCAGCAAGGATGCCAAGTCCACTGAAAGGGGGAAAAACAGTGCCTTCAACAAATAGGCCTGGAACAATGGGATTTCCACATATAAAAAGAATGAAGTTGAACCCCTACCTCACTTCACATACAAAACTTAAGTCAAAACGGACCGACAACCTGATATAAGAGCTAAAACCATAAAACACAGGAGTGAATCTTCATGATTTTGGATTTGGCAGTGGGTCCCTAGGTATGACACCAAAAGTCCAAGAACAAAAGAAAACACAGGTAAACTGGACTTCATCAAAATTTAAGACTTTTGTGCACCAAAGGATTTTATTTAAAAAAAAGGAAAAGACAACCAAGAGAATGGGAGAAAACATTTGTAAATCATATACCTGATAGTTTAAAATCCAGAATATATAAAGAACTGCCACAATTCAATAACAAAAACACAACCCAATTAAAAAATGGGCAAGGACTTGAACAGACATTTCTCCAAAGAAGATGTACAATGGGCAATAAGCACATTGTAAAGCTCAACATCATTAGTCCTTAAATGCAAATCAAAACCACAATGAAATACCAGTTCATACCCACTAGGATGGCTATAATGTCTTCAAAAAAATAACCACTGTTGGCAAGGATGTGGAGAAATTGTAACCTCATATATCCCTAATGGGAAGGTAAAAAGGGTAAAATTTTCTACAGCCACTATAGAAAACAGTTCAGTGGTTCCTCAAAACACTAAACAAAAAATTACTATATGACTCAGCATTCTATTTTAGAAATATACCTCAAAATTAAAACAGATTCAAACAGAGATGTGTGAACACCAATGTTCATTATTCCACTTGCCAAAAGACGGAAACAATCCAAGTTGCCATCAACAGATGCCTGGATAAATAAAATGTCTTAGATGCACACTATGGAATATTATTCAGCCAAAAAAAGGAATGAAGTACTGACACAGGATACAACATGGGTGAACCCTGAAAACGTTATGCTAAGGGAAATAAGCCAGACACAAAAGGACATAGAGTGTGTGAGTCCATTTATACAAAACATCTAGAAGAGACAAATTCATGGAGACAGAAAGTAGATTAGAGGTTACCAGGGACTGGGGGAGACGGAATGGGGAGTTAACATTTACGTAATGGGTACACTCTCTCTGGAATGATGAAAATATTTGGGAAATAGATAATGGTGACGGTTGTATGACACTATGAATGTAAGCAATGCCACTGAGTCATACATTTAAAAATACCAAAATGGCGAATTTTATGTTATATATGTTGTCAACGTAAAAAAGTGAATGTCTAGCCTTGAGCTGAGCGAGAAGATCAGAGTCCAAAGTCCAGGTCAGGAGCAGCATCTGGCTGGGTTTGGAGACAAGCCTGTGTTAGATCTGAGTCAGAGTTCAGCGACTAAAGATAGAATTGATTAGGCTGGGGTCAGGGTCAAGCTGGGATCAAGAGTCACGCTGGGGTCAAGGGTCATGCTGGCAGAGGTCCGATCCGACAGCAGTCGGGCCTCACCTGAACATGGCGATGAGCAAATTGAGCAGCAGGATGTTGGCCACGAGCAGGAAGACGATGAGGAGGAGCACCACCAGCCAGTTGGCATAGAGCGAGACGCAGGAGCCCGCCTGGACCCCGGGTGGGCGCGCCCAGATGCCCTGCTCCGACGAGCAGTTGATATGCTCCATGAGGGCCACTGTGAAGGGGGACACTCAGAGACGGGCCAGACAGAGACCCAGGGCGGGCGCACAGAGAGGTGCAGTCGGGCCCAATCATCCCTCCTAACCGTCCATGTCCTCCTGGGGGATCTGCCCAAAGATCTGCAGGTAGGGCCGGTAGAAGACGCGGCGCAGGATATTCGGGAGGTCACGGTCCTGGGGCCTGAGGAGCCCCTCCGTGGCCACCCCGTAGGCAACCAGCCACACGCCCAGGAAGAAGAGGAAGAAGAACACGTCCTTCACCTGTGGGAAAGGACGTGAGACAGGCCGACCCCGCCCATCCCGCTCTAGCCCCGCCCCCGAGCCCAAAGCCCCGCCCCTACCAGCCCGCGCAATGCGTGTCCACCCGCTCTGGCCCCGCCCCTGTCCTCCTCTGGCCCCGCCCCCTCACCATCTTGCTCACGATGACGATCTTGGGCCCTAGCTGTTTGTTGACCGTGAAGATGTGAAGCAGTCGCAACGTGAAGACCATGAAGTCGAGGCAGAGAACAGTGCGGCCCAGGTCATACAGGCCGGGGGTCAGCCTGGGGTGGGGGAGACGCAGCAGGGGTCACTCAAGGCTCAAAGGATGCAAAGAAAATCTCGAGTCTTCCAGGAAATCACGAGGCGAAGCGTGAGCTGAAGCTGTGGCTTCCTGGGGCTGGAACCAGGACCTTTGGATCCACCTGGGGTTTACTCAGATTTCAGTGCTAAGCTGGGCCTCGCAGGGCGCTGGCACCTATTTAAAAAGGGCTGCATAAAGACAGATGCACCCCTATGTTTATCGCAGCACTATTTACAATAGCCAAGAAATGGAAGCAACCTAAGTGTCCATCAGTAGATGAATGGATAAAGAAGAGGTGGTACAGATACACAATGGAGTATTATTCAGCCATAAGAAGAAAACAAATCCTACCATTTGCAACAACATGGATGGAGCTAGAGGGTATTATGCTCAGTGAAATAAGCCAGGTGGAGAAAGACAAGTACCAAATGATTTCACTCATATGTGGAGTATAAGAACAAAGAAAAACTGAAGGAACAAAACAGCAGCAGAATCACAGAACCCAAGAATGGACTAATAGTTACCAAAGGGAAAGTGACTGTGGAGGATGGGTGGGAAGGGAGGGATAAGGGCAGGGAAAAAGAGAGGGGGCATTATGATTAGCATGTTTAATTTGGGGGAGGCACACGGGGAGGGCTGTACAACACAGAAGACAGTAATTCTACGGCATCTTAGTACGCTGATGGACAGTGACTGTAATGGGGATTGTGGGGGAGACTTGGCGAAGGGGGGAGGGAGCCTAGTAAACATAATGTTCAGCATGTAATTGTAGATTAATGATAAAAAAAAAAATGGCTGCATGAACGACGACCTTAGCAAAAAACAGAGAGGTCCATGTAACAATCAAGTTGAGAAAAATGCCAGAAACTGTCCAACCTATAAAAGGCAAAATAGAGTTCCAGCAACCCAATAAGCAGAAGACAAAGGACCTAACTGGAAGGCAAGCAGATAAAGGGGTAACAATTCACAAAGAAGGTCAAATAATATCAGCAATCTCTATGGGGAAAATTAAAATTATATCCCTATTAAATCATCATGTATTTAAACTCTGGATAGGTTAAAAACCTACAACAAAAGACAAAAATGCTAAACTCTTCAAAAGAAAATGTAGAATTTCTTCATGAGCTTGAGACAAAGTAAGATGTCATGTAAGAAAAAAAGTCATATACAAATCACAAGATTACAATAAAGGAAAACGTTGATGAAGTTAACTACTTTAAAATATAAAATTTCTGTGCATCAAAAGAACATAAATATGATGGACAGAGCAAGGCAAAAACCTCTGTCAAAAATGCTTACCCTTAATTTGATAATAAGGGAACATTAGACAAACCCAAGTTGAAGCAATTTCTACAAAATAACTGTCTTGGAATGTTCAAGAGTCAAGGTCATAGTAGCCAAATAGTTGAATTACTGTCCCAGATCAGAGAGGATTACAACTAAGGTAACATGGGGTCCTGGACTAGCTCCTGGACAAGACAATGGGCATCGGTGGACAGTTGGTAAAATTTGAAGATTTCCTGGTTTTGATAATGTAGGATGTTAAAAATTTGGGATATCTGGGTGAAAAGTATACCAGAATTGTTTGTCCTGATTTTGCAGCATTTTTAATAAATCTCAGGTTACTTTAAAAGGAAAAGTTAAAGAAGACTAGGTCATATGTCTAAGATAACATACAAAAGTGGAAAGACAAGCTGCAGACTGTGAAAGGGTATTTAGAACAAAACCACCAACCATTAGGTTCTAGAAAATAAGGAGAGTATTTACAAAACACACACACGCGCGTGCGCGCGCACACACACGATTTATAAATAAAAATGGGGGCAAAGGCTATAAAAATACAATGACAGAAGTACATACGGTCATTAGCTATCAAAAGAGTCCAAACTAACTAGTACTCTGAGATGCATATTTAAAAAGATGAGGTCATTTCTGCCCATCAGATTGGCAAAAAAATTTGAAAGTTATTGAGTTACAATTTTAGATTCAAAGTATCAGTAATTGCCCAGCATTTCCTCCAGGGGGCACTCTCTTACCTTGCTGGTAGGTGTGTATAAACAGGAGAAGCTATTTTACAAGGAAATCTAAACATGTCAAGAATATATGTACCCTTTGACCCACAAAGTTTAAATCCGGGATGTAAAATTTTATTACTTTAGAATAATAAAAAACTAGAAGCAACTGAAATGTCTATCCAGAAGAGACTGGTGAAACAAAATGATTCATCCATTCATTTTTTTTAAGATCATTAGAAATTTCTCTTTTGTAAACCAAGATGTTTGGATTTTTTTCCCATGCAATAATTCTTCCCTAACCTAGAAAATGGTGATCTTGAAAAAATATCTAAAATATCACTGGCATTCCTAAAGCATGGTAGTACATGGACTTAGCTCTTTCATCGCAAAGATACTATATACAAAATACAAGCGATAAACAGAAGCACAGAGTTCTACAAACTCTCTTATCTTGCTGTTTGAATAAATTATTCACGTAGAATTACTCTGTAGCATTTCTAAAGCAGCAAAGAAGAAACGTGACTCTCAATAAGTCAACTGAGAAAAGAGTATGGGGTCACTGCTTTCAGCCATCTAGCTTATCAAAGGGGGTGTCAGGTCCCTTCAACCCTTGTAAATAGTCACTAGGTTGTGCTCACAAATCTCTCTGCTCTCATCAAAAAGAGCTATATCCTAACTCCTAGGCCTCTGTAAAAAAAAGAAAAAGAAAAAGAAACATGACCAACAGGGTCCTGGACCCAGAGCAGCTACTATCTGATCATAACTTCATGTTATCTTGAGTAGAAAATGAAAGAGACTTTGGGGAGAAACTTTTTGCCTGATTTTTATCTCTTGAAGTTCAGAATTTTTGTCACACTGCCTTATGAAAAGAATTCATTCATTCATTAAATTCTGGCAAGGAGAAGCCTGTTTTGACTGATCTTTAGCCAGTGAGGGCTAAAACCTCTTCTCTAGAACCTGATGCAGCATTTCCAAAGAATAAGTTATGTGCAAATACTGACATGGAAACAATGCCAGGACATATTGTAGAGAAAAGGAAAAAGCTGCAGAAGAATGCATAAAATATAATGTCATTTGTGTGTAGAAGTATGTGTGTCTGTCCACACAAATGCATAGAAAGAGAGCAGACAGAATGGGCACCAAACTGTTGACGGAGGTGACTACAGTGAAGCGGGGAGTGCTGGGAAGGGCTGAGGAAAATCATTACTTTCTGTTCTATGGCCTTCTCCATTCGTTCGGTCTAGTTCATGGGGGACATAGTTCTGCATTTATTTGACAACAGACTATATTTCAAAGATGTTTTACGTTGCCAGGAGATGAGATAGATGTGGCTTGAGGAGTTTATGATCCAGTGTGAGGTGAGAGATAGTACGAGCCATATTCAGAGCACCATTGGGGGTGATCTTGGGACATTCGGGGAGCACACAGGAGGGACCCAGAGTCTGGGAAGGATAAAAGAAAGACCCTCAGAGACAGAGACAGCAAAGATGAGGCCCAAAGGAAGTGTTAAGACTTAGCTGGGCCCAAGAGAGGAGGGAAAAGTGTTTCAGAAAGGGGGACAAGGACATTTCGACACGTCCTCTGCCCTCTGAACACCACACAGCATGATCTGGAAACTGCAAGAAATGAACTAATATTCTGCAGCTCAGTTGTGGCAACAGGATATATTTGAGGGGAATTCCTCACACAATTTCTTTGAATTAGCTAAGAAATAAATAGACAGAAATGGTCTTCATTTTCATAGACTAAAAGGCCAACAGAACATTCAAGGCTCCCTGATGAAATCTGAACCTAAGAAATTCGACCCAGGAAAGCGATATGAACAAAATAAAAGCCATAGAGAAAAATTCACAAACACCCTAGACTTTGGCCAAAATTTGATACAGACAAAAACACGAATGATGCACCAAATATTTGTTGTAAAACTTCATCCAAATAATAATTAACCAAGTTGAAATCATTTCAGAGACTGAAAATGAAAATAACTGAAGTTAGTGTGCCTGCCCTGCATATGAAACCGACCAAGGAAGTTTAAAGCACCTGGTAAGAATTCATCAGTACTAATAAAATTCTGATTATTATTTTATAACTATGCAATTCAGAATATCTAGGATCAAGGTCATGTCCCCGTGTGGAATGAACTGCAAGCAGCACTCAAAGAGGCTGGAGTATGGATGAAAGACAGAAATGGGAGCAGCTCTGCAGAAATGGGTGAGCCTGTTTCTCCGTGGGTAGGGGCTCCACTGCCAGCTCCAGGGGCTGGGCTCTGTCCAGGGGAACTGGGGAGCCACAGGAAGGGAGGTCAGCTCTAGGTGTAGGAAGACCCTTGTGGCGCCTGGGAGAGAATGGACTGGAGGGAAAAGACAGGAGTCCAGGAGGCTGGGGAGAGGGCCCAGTGATGAAGAGGGGATGGGACAGAGAGAGTTGGGGGGTAGAACAGGACCAGGGACTGTGAACGGCAGAGGCGGAGGTGGGAGGAGGTGAGGGTGGCCCGGCGTCTGGCCTGGTGTCTGGGGGAAGAAAGTAAGCTCAGCTAGGACAGTCGTGCAGCTACAGGGCCAGGTTTAAGAGCTCGAGAAACATCTGGCACCCTCCAGACCTAAAATAAACAGCAGCAGAGGCAGTGGGGTTCTCACTTCAGTCCCACTAGCCCTGAAGCCAATTACCATGTGTGAGCAAACTGCTTCTAGAACATCTTTATGCAGTACTTTCAACCAGGAGTGGATTTTGTTTGTGTTTTAAGAATAAGCGGAGTCGGTTTTAGCTGCAATCCACCAGAGAAGCAGAGAGCGGAGCCGCTCCCGGATAGGAAGGGTCAGAGGTCGTCGTGGGCCAGGGGTTCGAAGGTCACAGGAGCACTCACCGGCAGCCCACACCCAGGAGGAAGCAGGTGAGAGCCACCAGGTCACACTGGTTCCAGGTGTCAGTGAGGTAGAGATGCAGTCGGCGGCGCAGCGGGGCCCGGCCGGGGCCTGGCCCGGACCCCCCCGTGACCAGGCCGCCCCAGCCACTGCCCAGGCCCTGGCGGAACTCCTCGCAGAGCAGGGTGAAGGCCCAGAAGTAGAGCAGCAGCTCCAGGGCGCAGGGTGGCGCAGGCTGGGAGTCGATGAGCAGCACGCGGGCGAAGAGCAGCAGGAAGAGGAGGTAGCTGACCACGTTGCCCATGAAGACCGTCACCGGCGCGCCCCAGAACTGGGGCCAGCGGCGCAGGCGTGGGGGACACCCCCCGCGGCGGGCCCCGTGGCCGGGCTGCCGTGACACCCTTGAGGGCGTCTTCTCAGGGGGCTCTGCCAGCCTGTGGGACAGACGGAGGAGGGAGAGGAGGGCTCCGCCTGACCTCTGCACCTGGCTTGCCCATTATCAAGGCTTCTGGTCGTTCACACCTGACCCCCGCACCTTCACGACTTCTGACCCTGCTTGACCTGAAACTACATCTGCCATCTGCCATGTTTTAGACTTCTGACCTAACCTCTGACCTCTGAAATCTATCATCGACACTGCTGACTTTCCACCTCTGCCTTCCTCCACCCTCTGACCTCTGGCCCCTGGGCTTACCCTCCCATGTGACCTCTGACCCCCTCACTTTCATGACCTTGGCTCCCAAGCTTGACAGCTCTGTCCCTCAATATTAACTTCTGACTGACAAATGCTCATACCAGATTATCCAGCCCAGTTGTTCTCATATAGCTCCTCCTTCCCTGTATCTGATCCCTGACCATGGCAACCATATTTGGCTTCCGAACTCTGACCTTTTTGGTCTCGTATCTCTGACCCCTCTCATCCGAGTTCTGATCCTCTGTCGCAGTTTTTCATCCTGACTCTTAATTCTGACCTCTCATCAGACACGCCAAAATAAATAATGCTAGTGATAATAAATCCAGTAAGTTAACAGGAAAAACAAACTGGCTTGGAGAGGCATCCTCTCTTTATAAACCAGACAGAAAGATGATAATCCAAAAGTGGAAACAACCCAAAAGTCCATCAGTTGATGAATGGATAGACACCATGTGGCATATCCATACAGTGGAATATTATTCAGCCATAAAAAGAATGAAGCACTGCTACATGCTACAATGTACTAGTGATAACAATTCCCATTAATTGAGCACTTACCATGCGCCAGGAACTAGGATATGCATTTTACACACACTATGTCCACGAAGCTTTCCCCCAGCTCTCTGACACTGTGACACATTGTATTACTCTGCACCAGACATTTTGGTTCCCATCCAGTGGGAGAATTAGGAGCTAAGGAATTGCCATGTGACTTGCTTTTGCTAATGAAATGAGGGCAAAAGTGACACATGTCACTTCCACGTGGAGGCCTAAAGAGCCAGTGTGTGGTCCGCCAGGGCTCTCTTTCCTTTGCCACGAGACCAGCAGCATCTCAGCTGGGAGGTACTCACTTACCTCCAAGCAGAGACCAGGTGGAGCAGAGCCATGGCCAAGTCACAGATGGCATGTGAGTGGAAGGAAACCTTTGTTATTGCCAGCCACTGGCAGATTTAGAGTGTTGTTATGGCAGCATGCCTGGCCTAACCTAACACAAGTACAACCTCTAATGTGCCTTCATTTTACAGAAAAGGAAACTGAGGCTCAGGGGTGAGTATCTTCCAAGGTCAAAGCCAAGATTTGAACTCGGGTCCAAACTTGACGCAGAGCCAAATCCCCCAGATAATCCCCCTGCCCCTCGGCATTATCTGAAGTTCCGTACACTATTTGCTTAGGCCTGTGGCCCCCAGCACAGAGGTGAAGAACAAAGGTCTTGGAGTCAGAAAAGAAACAGATGACAGATCCCTAAATGAACCAAATTCGCTAATTCCACTTGCCCTATCGAGATGGACACATGCGCAGCATGAGACCAACTGATCCCCAGTGAGGACCTCCTCGGCCACAGCACCACACCTTGACCCAAGCCTGAGTGTGTTGTGGGACACTCCTGGGTATCTTCAGCAGATCCACTAAACCACTACCTCCTGAAGCCCAACTTCTCCCCTCCGCCTTGCTCTCTGTACCTCCCACGGTGCAGGGGCTTCACTTACCCGGCAGGCCCTTCTCCATTGATGTCCCTCTCCACTCCCAACACCAGGTCCTTCTGTATGGACTCGTCATCCGACCTCCTGGCATGGAGGGAAGCACAGTGAGAAATGGGGGGAGGAGAGAGAGGAGTTCTCCCAGGAAACCCACACTTCTTCACCCAGACTTGGCAGGGAGACAGACAGGGGCTCCCCTAGAGTCACCCCAGAAGTACCTTTCCCCAGAGCACTGGCCAGACAACCCCACCCCTGAGATTCCACAGAGAGCCCCCAAAGGCTCACCTCCTAGAACATGCCACCAGGGAGGGGGCACTGGACAAAGCAGGAAGGCGCCGGAGGTGAGCAGGAAAGAGAAAGTGAGGACCCACTCCTGCCCATCTAACCCCAGCGCACTGACCTGAAGGCGATGAGGTTGGTGTAGATGAGTGGGGGGCAAAAGAAGGCGAGAACCAGGGCCCAGATGGGTGTGGTGCTGTCCATCTCCCCCCACCACTTCTGTGTCAGCAGAGACTGTGGGGTGTGGGAAGGATTAGCAGCCTGGCCCTCCCCACTGCTCCCTCCTGGAGAACCCAGGCAGAAACTGGGCCACAGCTCCAAGCCCAGAGCAAATGCTCCATGGGGCACCCAGAACTCCTGGGGGTGCAGGGACCACCTGTCCCAGGTCTCAGCTAGTAGAGTTGAGCAGCCCCCATTTAGGAGCACAATATGCCGGATACTGGGCTGTGCACTTTCCACAGAGCAGCTCACTTAACCCTCACCACACCCACAGGAGGACAGGTAGGAATTCCCCACCCCTGTTCAGACAGGGAACCAGGCTGGAACCCGTGCATTTAACCGCTATTCAAACCAATGGACTGTGGGTAATTATCTGAAATGTCAGCCAAACCATTCCAACAGGTGAGTTGGGACTTCCTGCTGGGATAACCTGGACTTCCTGCTGGATGGGAAGAACTTCCGGTACTGAGGGGGGAATCCTGAACCCATCAGATGTAGATTAAGGATACTGAGAAAGTTTTCGAAACAAAAGAATGGGAGAGACTGGAAGGGCAAGCAGGGCTTCCCAAAGGAGAGGACTCCCTACAGGAAGGGTGGATTTCCTAAACTGGAGTCTGTCCAAAACACTAGGTAATTGTCCAGGAAGGCCACTCTAGTGTGGAGACCTGTAACTGGGGGACTCTTAAGGAAGTGGGAAGGACTTCCGGTGGGGGAGGCGGGCCCTCCCTTGGGAGGAATGGGATCCCCTATGGGACTGGGAAGGACTTCCTGTGAGAGGAATTCCTGTACCTGGAATGGAACTTGTAGCGGGGCAGACTGTGCTGTGGGAAGGCTGCCTTTCCTGTGGCGGGGCTGGGGCTGGGGCTGGGGCTTCCAACGGGAAGAGCACCCTTCCTGGGAGAGGGCTGAGAACTTCTGCAGGGGGAGCGGTAGGGGCTTATCCTCCAAACTCCCCGGAAGCCAGCTGGGGACAGAAGGGGCGCTGATGCCCCAGAAACTCACCTGTACCCCATCCTGAGCAAAGAAGGCACGGGCATCAGCCTGCATGGCAAGCTGGAGGCAGGTGGCATCTCCCCAGAGTGGGCAGCGACGGATGAGCAGGCGAGCTGCCCGGTGCTCGCTGCTGCGGTAGCACTCCCCGAATAGGTCTGGGGGCAGGGATGCCCGTGAGAGGGAGGGAAAGGAGGGGGAGAGGGTGCGTGGGGAGCTCCAGACCCTGCCCCCAGGCACCCGTGCCCCGCGCACCAACACCCAGCCCCTCAAACTTGGCCGCCAGGTCCTTCCTCCGTGCTGCCTCCTCAGCCTCAGACTCCATGCGCGCCAGCACTCGGAGCAGCAGACAGGCCCCAAGAGCTGAGGCCACAGCATTGGAGCCCTGGAGAGAGAGAGTGGGGTTGGATCATGGACAGGGTCAGAGCTTGGAGTGAGGTTCTCAGAGGGGTGAAAAAAGAGAGAAAAACCTGTGACCAAGAGAAGGGACAGAGCCAGGGGTCAGAAATTAACCAGGGTCATCAGAGGTCAAGTATGTGATGTTTGCAGATGGATCTGGAAGAAACTGAACATCAGGTGAAATGTGAGAAGGCAAGTGGCTCAGACTGGTTGTTAGAACAGGCTGAGGAGGAGTTAGAATGACATCAGAGGCTACAGGCAGGCCGAGCAGCAGCCGGAGATGTCCCCCTGCAATGGCGGGGTAGAGAACTTCAAAACTCCATCCCTCCGCAAAAGCAACAAAGAAGCTGAAAAACTGTCAGAATCAACTTTTTCAGAATTTTCTGGAATCTAATATAAAATCTACAACAAAGAGAAGAGTGCCTGATGAAGAAAGAAAATGCTAAATTTCAGTAGAACACTGACATTTTCACTAACGTGTCTCAGAACCACCTACTCCCCAGCACAGTGGCGGCCTGGAAGGCAGGAGCTCACATTCCTGGTTGTTGGTGCCGAAGGGAGCAATTCAGATCCTCCTCTTAGGTAACTGCCTGTGTGTGTGGATACAGCAGGGGGCCCCCTGAGAGAGCAGTTCAGGGGCTCGCCTTTGCTCTACGGTTCTTGGAGCTTCCCCAGAGCAGAAGTGGCTTCCCAGGTGATGTTTGAAAGCATTTAAGGACAAATGTTACATGAATTTTATCTCAATAGGGAAAAAATCTACATTTAACCGACGACCTGATGGGCTGAAAACAATCCAAGGCAGGTCCTATCAAGATAATTCTTCGGCATAAACATAGTTCTATCTTAGATCCTATTCAAGTCCCATGACTTTTTTTTTTTTTAACTTTTCAAGCTTCTTAAATGTGTCCCAACACCTCCATCCTGCCTGCTTTGGTGCAGGCCCTCCTCTTGGCTGCCTGGAGGACACCACCGTTACCTTCTTACTGGGCACCCTTGCCTCTAGTCTAGTCCCCTTCTGCACTGCAACTAGGGCAATGCGTCTAATTTGCAAATGTACCTGTGTTTAAAAGACTCCCCATCAGCCACAGGAGAACGTCTAACTCCCCCATACAAGCAACCGTTTTGTAAGAATAAGACTGATTCATCAGATGTATGAACGAGGGAAAACACCCAATACATATTATTAACGGAAAGGCAGGTTATAAAAAGTACATGATATAGGAAGAGAAGGAAGGAGGGAAAGAAAGGAGGAAGGAAGGAAAGTAAGAAGTAGTAGTCGGAGGCATTGGTCAGGAATGGAGGACGGGGTGGGGGTCGGGGTGACGTCAGTGGCTAGGGGACCTTGCCACCAGGGCACTGGACCCCAGTGGAAGTAAAGGACAGGGAGGTAGGAGAGAGCAGAACCAGAGAACAGGTCAGCACTCACTATCTCCCAGAAGTACATGGCTGTCTGAGCCCTGTTCAGGAGCAGTGCCCAGAGCAGCAGGTCACTCCAAGGGGCCTGCCCGAGGACAGCGTCCAGGGCGAGTTCCGAGGTAGCCCTTTCCGAGAGCAGATTCGTCTGCAGGCAAGGGGGCGTGGTGAGGCTTGGCCCCGCCCGGGGCCCGCCTGACCCCGCCCCTACCGTCGATCCCCACCCCCGTTCGCTCACACGCCCCGCCCCCATGGCCCCGCCCCCGGGATCTTGGGTGCTCACGCTTTCCTTGCAGCCGGAGCCTTGGTGGGGATCCTCGGCGCTCACCGCGTAGTACCTCGGCGCGCACGTCTCCCCCAGCAGCATCCGCAGCACCTTCCCCACGTCAGGGACCTGGGGCTCCGCAGAGGGTTTATGAACTGGGGTTTTGTTGCCTGCGCCGTGAGACGCCTGGTCCAAAAGGCTGCGGATGAGTGAGTTGGGAGGCGCCGCGCTGTAGAGCTGGGCCAGGCGCGTCGGAGTCAGGAAGTGGCCCAGGCTAAGGCCGTGGGAGATGAGCAAGCGCACGAAGTCGGGCCGGTCATTCAGTAGCGCGTCCATGAGAGAGGCCTCCAGGTGGAAGGACTGGCGGCAGTGGGATGAATGGGGAAAGAGATGAGCCCAGAGACAGACAGGAGGCCTGGTGAGGTCAGAGGTTAAGGACAAGCAATGGGGGTAGAACTGTGGGTGACAAATGGATGGACGGATGGATGGGGAGAGAGGGTACAAGATGGGGACAGACAGACAATCAGGTGGATGGACAATAAGAGAAGGCTTGACAGGCCATCATGGAAGATGGAACCAGCTGTCGGAGATGTCAGGAAGGAAGGAGAGTGCAACTCCTTGTCGTCCCCAACTCCCAGGCCCTGACCCCTCACCCGCCACTGGATGTCCCCCCGGAAGAGTTCACTCTGGGCAATGTCCACGCGGTTCCAAGCCACGGCTAAACGCAACTCGTCCAGGTAGGCTGAGGCTTCAGAGCTCCCGCAGGCTGCAAAGGGAGGGGGCAGAGGTCAGGGGACTGCGATGCTTGAGGGAGAGCTCCTTCCCTTCCTTATGGGACGCCTGACATTCACTCCTACAAAAGGGTCTGGGAATTTAAGAAATCAGGCTGTTATGGAGAAAGACAAACACCCTAGGATTTCACTTATTTGTGGAATAAAAAAAAGAAAAGGAAAAACAAAATAGCAGTCGACTCATAGACACTGAGAAGTGACTGGTGGTTACATGGGCGACAAGTTGGGTTTGGTGGGCAGGGAAGGAGAAGGGGATATAGGAGCACAAAAATTCTCAGTCATAATGTAAGTTGGTCACGGGGATGGTAGGTAGCACAGCCTGGAGAATACAGTCAATGATTCTGTAACATCTCCCTATGTGGACAGATAGTAACCGCACTAGTCGGGGTGAGGCGTTAACATGGGTCACTGTTGAGCCACTGTGTTGTATACTTGAAACCAATATAAGATTGTGTATCAATGACACTGCAATAAAGAAACATCAGGCTATTACAAGCATAAAGTCATTTGGCTCAGGGGCAGAAGGGTTTAGAGCCCCCAGGAAGGAAAGGCATCATTTATTCACTTAACATCCACTGGGGAGGGTTCTGGACAAGCAGCGGGAGGGATGGAGGGAGAAACCGGATACAGTCCCTGCTCCTGAAGGGGCCCACTCTGGGGCGCGGCGTCCTGGAACCGCACAACTACATTCCGAAGCGAGCACAGAATGTGCCGGGGCCTCGGGGAGGCTACAATCTCAGGGGGAGGGGGTGACCCAAGGGCCCCTCCTAGGGAGGGCTTTTGAAGGACCGGTGGGGTTTGGAGGCACATCTAAGGTGAGAAAAGAACCTTCAAGGCAGCAGGAGCCGCGGAACAAAGGCCTGGTGCAGGAAAACACAGGATGAGAGCAATCGGGAGTCACTCGGATTTCCTGAAACTTAGGGTATTTGTGAGAAGAGGAGGCAGTAGCAGAAAATGAGGTTGGAAAAAATCCAGACATTAGAGGGGCTCTGGAGGACCCCAGTGGTCATTTTAAAAAGCAAGAGGGAAAGAGGCCTTTAAACCTTGGATCTGGCGATTTCAGGGATATGAACATGTGCAGTCAGTGGGGCTGGGAAGTCGGAAGCAGCCAGTGGCTCCAAGGAGGAGCACAGCAAAGCTGAGGCGCTGCTGGTCGCAGAGCCCCGGCACCGTGGAGTGAGTTCTCCCTTCCGGCTCCACCTGCTCACATCTCTCTCCAAAGGGGGACTTTCATCTCACTTTGGTTGTTCCAAAACTTGGTGTGGCAGAACCAGGTAATCTAGAGGAGCGGGCAATGGGCCCTGCGGCAGGCAGACTTGGGTTCTGATCCCGGCTCCCCAAACACCACCTGCATGACTTCAGGTGAGCCACAGTGGGCACCTCAGTTTCCTCATCTGTAAAACGGGACTAGTGAGGCCACCCACGTTGCAGCGCTGTTATCTGTCCTCACCGTAGGAGGAAGTTCCGAGCTGGGAGGAATCCACAGCTTGACCAGCCCAACCTCCAAGGCTGAAGGCTGAGGAAACAGGTGCAGGCAGACGCAGGAACATGCCTAGGACCACAGAACTGACTACTTCTTTTCAAAACCCAGAAACAAATTCAGAGTGGGATTTTCTAAGATTCTGTGAATCTCCTCTACTTTCCTCATAGTTTCAAGAGAAGGAAAGAAAAAAAGATTTCTAAGATCTTGCTTTACATTCTGCTTTAACATGTCACCCCTTATCCCCTGGGTCTCCCCCCACCAGGCCCTCACGCTCACCATGCACCATAATGAGCTCAGCCTCCTTCCCCAAAACCCACCTTCCCTTGGGTCCCCATCTCAGGGACGTCTCCTTTGTCACTTCGTCAGTGACAGACCCCAGGTGCTGTCCTCGCCCCTCCCTAACCTTCACGTCCCACAGCTCCTCAGCCCCCAAGCCCCGCCTCTCTCTGCCCAGCCTCCTTACAGTCCCCAGGCCCCGCCCTGCCCCAGCCTGTCCCACCACTGCCACTGCAGCCCTCTCTCTTTCCTCTCGGGTTCTCTCTCCTCTAGTCCACCCCTGCCTGACCCCAGAGGCTCCCTGTGTACACAGAGCTAGCCCTCCAGTGCCTGTCCCAGCAAAGTCTCAGGGGGTCTGGTCCTGCCCACCTCACTCACTGGCCCTCTCTGCAATGCTCCCTGCATGCTGTCCACATGGGCCTCTTGTCCCCACCAAAAGGTGCCCCGTGCAGCGGGCTTGAGAAGTGGACAGACCGGAATTAAAAGCCTGACCCCTGTTCCTTGTGTGACCTTGGGCAGGTCATTTCCCCCCACTCTGCACCTCAGTTTCTCCATCTGCAAAACTGGGACAACAATCCTCGCAGTCAGGGGTGGAGGACCGAGGCAGAAACACACACCGAGTGCCCCGTGCAGTGCCTGACTCATACCAGGCTCCTAAGGAGCATTCATCCCTCTGTCAACATAGAAAGATATTACCCTCCCCCATTCCTTCTTCGCCTGCTGCAACCCCATCCTTGCTATCACCGAGCCCGCTGGCCATCTCCAGTTTCCCTGGCTGTGTGATCCCTTCTCCGCTTCCGCAGGCAATGGACTTCAGTTCCATCCCTTCAAACCCCACCTTACAGAGCTGCTGTGTTTTTCTCGCAGGCTGGTGTGTTAACTTATGTACAGTGAATCAGACTTGCCCACTGTTATTCTCTGTTTGAGAATGTGTCTGCACAAGAAACAGGCTCTCAGTAAGAACAGGTCCCATTTACTGCCTCCACCCCACCACCCGACCTGCCCGGAGACCAGGCACAGCTCATAAGCTGCCTCTGAGGCTTACAATGCTCCTGCAATATTATCTCCATTTTTCAGAAAAGAGACTGAGGCTCAGAGAGGGAAAGTCTCTTTCTCAGGGTCACACAGCAAGGGAGGGACCGAGGTGATATGCTCTTCCTGCCACACGACAGCATGTGATGGACACAACTGGGGTGGGGAGCAGGCTGAGAATGCATTTATAAACTGATACTCTGCCTCTTGGGAGTTTTTTTTTAATCAAAGTAGGTGTTTTCCCTGTAAAATTCTTCTGACACCAAAAATAACCCTTCCCACCCTCACCCCACAGAACTCTGGGAACCCTCCTCGCCACTAATTTACCCTACCTCCCCATCTTACTAAGTCAAAACTACTGGCTCTTCAGGGCCCGATTTAAATACCACCTCCTCCTGGAATATTCTCCCCTGACAGCAGTTGCTCCCCATGCTTCTGTCTTAAATTTTACTTAAGCTTGTGTCCAAACAACCCTGGTAGGATCTAGGGTTCTTGAGAGAACGAAATAGGTCAGCTTTAAATCTCTGGAGCTTAGGATGATGTTTGTTGAATGAATAAATGAGCCCTACCCCAGGGGTCATTCTGCTCCCTACCTTGGTTTCTGTCATTCATCCTTCTAGTGAACTATCAGGAGTCCCTCACTGACAGGTAGCACTCTGGTTCACCTCTGACTTGCTCACCCCCAGTGCTTAAAATATATTAGAGGCAAGTAGGAAGAGAAGAAAGGACAAATGGGTGGATAGATGGAAGATGGATGACGGGTAGGTGGGTGGATGAATGGAAGAATGAAGGGAGGAATAATGGGTAGATGGAAAGGGCAATGCACATATGGGTGGATGGATGGATGGACAGAAGGATGGACGGATGGATGGACGGATGGAAGGACGAATGCATGGACGGATGGATGGATGGATGGATGGATGGCTGGAAGGATGGATGGATGGATGGATGGATGGATGGATTAATGGAGGGATGGATGGATGGAAGGATGGATGGATGGAAGGAAGGATGGATGGATGGAAGGATGGATGGATGGAAGGAAGGATGGATGGATGGATGGAAGGAAGGATGGATGGATGGATGGAAGGAAGGATGGATGGAAGGAAGGATGGATGGATGGAAGGAAGGATGGATGGATGGATGGATGGATGGATGGATGGATGGATGGAAGGATGGATGGATGGATGGAAGGAAGGATGGAAGGATGGATGGATGGAAGGATGGATGGATGGATGGATGGAAGGATGGATGGATGGATGGATGGATGGATGGATAGAAGGAAGGATGGATGGATGGATGGATGGATGGATTGATGGAGGGATGGATGGATGGAAGGATGGATGGATGGAAGGATAGATGGATGGATGGATGGAAGGAAGGATGGATGGAGGGATGGATGGATGGAAGGATGGATGGATGGAAGGATAGATGGGTGGATGGATGGAAGGAAGGATGGATGGATGGATGGAAGGAAGGATGGATGGATGGATGGAAGGAAGGATGGATGGAAGGAAGGATGGATGGATGGAAGGATGGATGGATGGATGGATGGAAGGATGGATGGATGCAAGGATGGATGGAAGGATGGATGAATGGATGGATGGATGGATCCAACAGAAAGAAAACAATATTGGAACATAATGAAAGTTCTTGGGAAAAATGTCCAAATGTCCAAAAAGCACCATGTGAAGCCCCCAACAAATACCCAAAAGGGTGATGGCAAAAGGGAAGGGCTAAGACGGGGCACAACCTGAGATTAGAAAGGATGGATAGAAAGCCCGGGCTGGGAAACGTGCCCAAAGCTGAGCTGAGTGAGGGGGAGAATTGGGAGTCCCGGTCTTACCCTTGACAAGGGCCTTCAAAACGATGGTCTCAAATTCCTCAGGGCCATCGTCAGATGAATACACTGTCAGCAGCTCCTTCCGGGTCATGATCCTCTCCACCTGCAGAAAACCAAATTCTGTATCCCTGGCCCAGCTCCACCTGGACCCTGTTCACAGCAACACAGCAGACCATTCCCTCCAGGACTTAGCGGTCCAGGTGCTCAGCACCTTCCACCCCGGGAACCTAGGAAGCCAGACCCCTAGGCCTCTCCTCCCTCAGTCAGGAGTCCAGACCCCCAGCCCTTTCTCCCGCAAATCCACGAGTCTGGACCCCCATTCCTCTCTTCCCTTGGATCCAGGACTCCAAGTCCTCAGCACCCTGATCTCTCAAGACCCAGGAACCCAGGGCCCCATCTCCTCGCCATCTCAGTATCCAGAGTTGGGCCCCCAGCGTCATACCTGGGCCTGCAGGGCTTCCGGGTCCCCTTTGGGGAAGAAACGCCTGATCTGATCTTGGGCTTTCCCTCTCCTGCTTCCCCCTTCCGCCGGAGCCTGGGTGTCTTCCAGGATCTCTGCCAGGCAGTCCGCAGCTCCCCCAGACCCGGCCACCAGGAGGCAGGGGAGCTGAGCCTTGGTGGCATTCTCTATCCGCTGCAGGATAAAGGGAGGAGTCAGGTCAGGGAAGGCCGGCGTTCACTCCCTCTAGGGTCCACATCCCCAGCCCCTCCTCCCTTAGAGCCAGCCGTCCGGACCCCTATACCTTCAGCATCTTCTCATCACCACCGATCAGGAGGAGGAGGACAGGGATGTCAATTCCAGTCCCTGAGGGGAGAAGAGAGCTGGGGGCTAGGTCACCTCCCATCAGCCTTTGCCAGGGAAGGGAGAGAACATTTCCCAGGAGTCCCTGGGGCAAACTCTGGCTTCGGGCTAATCCTCTGTCCTGAGGCTCTCGGGAATTGTCATGTCTCCGAGCACGCTGGCAGGGGCCAGATTCCCCAGACAGCAATGCTCAACTTCCCAAGGGAGGAGGAGGCTGGGAGCCCGGGCTCCTGGGTTCCTGCATGAGGCAGGTATTTATGGCATGAGTCAATCCTATAATTGATTAACCACCCAGGAGACAGGAGAAAATGAAAGTTCAAACAGAATGAAGGAACTAAGGAATAAAAAGGACTATCCAAACACAGTAAAGGTATTTACCAAAGCCCAATAGCAAAATCATATAAAGTCATTTTCTACTAACTCTGTTCCCACTAAGCAAGAAACGATGCTATTCACACTCATCCAGGAGTTTCATGCTAACATAATGATGCAAGAAAACTAATTAACTGAAGGGAAAACCGGTATTTTTTTAAACTGGAGGAGACAAATGTATCTATTTGAAGAAAACATGATTTATATTCTCAGAAATTTGGAGCGACTCCACTCAAAATAAGTAAATATTAATAAGGGAATTTGGTGAGAGGATTGATACAAGAAAAATACACAAAAATCAAAAACTTCTCTCCAAACTAGTAATAATACAGATTTTATCCATGTTTGCATACAAATGATACAATACTTGGGAATTAATTCATCCAGAAAAATTTGAGGTTTTTATAAGGAAATTGACAGACTTTATTTAAGGACAAGGCCAGAATAAATGGAAAATATTAATACCTTGTTGATCTGTCATAAAGCAACACATAAATTCAAGGCAGCTCAGGGAAAGAAAGGGCATAGGAGGAGTTTGGAAAAGCTTTCCTTTTTTTTTTTTTCAAATGAAAGAAAGTAATTTAAATATAAAGGAATAATTATCAGAGAGGAGCTAAGAAGTTTTTGAGGAAGAACAGTGGGGTGGAACTTTCCCTAATTACATTCAAATGTCCTTAAACTGCTGTAATCAAAACATAGTTTTGGCACAGGGATAGATGGAAGGAGAAGAGAGAAAAAGGTTGAGAAACAGATTTCCATGTATAAAGGAACTGAGTATATAATTGATGTGGCTTCAATTCACCTGGGAAAAGATGGTTTATTTATTAAATGGTCAAGAAGGACACAGGTCTTTCCATTTGGAAGAAATGCAGACTCCCTACCTTAAAACATGTAAAAAATCCTTTCCAGATAGAATAAACATTTAAATATAAAAACACAAGATATTAAAAAGAAGACAGAATATTTGTATGGCATTGAGTGGGGTGGACTTTTCTTAAAAAAACAAGAAACTAAGGGTCTATAAAAGAAGCAAGAAATATATCTAACTACATACAAATGCTAGACTTTTTATGGAAACAGACATCATAAAAGTATCTTTCAAACATTTCACACTACATCTAACAGTTAAAGCATTACTATAGACAGGATACAAAGAATTCCTACAAAAAGATAAGATAGGAATAACCTGGCTGAAATATTTGCAAAAGATATGAACAGACGATTCAGAAATGAGGAAATCTGACTAGTCAATAAAATATGTCTTTATTTTTTAATAGTAGTTAGAAAAAGTAAAAGCGAGGTATCACTTTTACCCATCGGATTGGCCAAACTTAAAGCAAAAATATCCAGAGCAGGTCGAGACTGGATGAGAAAGGACATTCTCACACATTCTTGATAAGAGTGAAAATTGGCACAAAATTTTAGAAAGTTATCTAGTACTCTCTGTTAATATACACACACCCAGCGAAATCACTTGGGGAAACTACTGTAGAGAATTTAAAATTCCTGTACATAATTATGAATGTCCAACAAAGATATTTAGTGCCAAACACTGGTAACATTTTTAAGTATCCATCAGTTGAGAAAATTTAAAACAAGAGGTGGTATAACCATTACCAAGGTATATCATGCAACTATTACTAGGAGATGCAAGCTAGAGAAGTGTGGGATGATTATAAACAAATGTAATATGTATATGTATAGTATAAAACAAAAAGACAGCAATACCATATAAGTGGAAATAATAATTGCATAGGATTTTATAAGCATAGAGAAAGGTGTAAAAGGATAAACTCCAAATTGTGTAACACTGTTTATCCCAGTAGAGGGGGTTGGACCTGGGAAGGGAAGATAATTCATTTTTTCTTTATATACCTTCATATGGTTTTACTTGTTGCAATTAGTACATATTAAAACTGCCATAATATATTATGCTGAGGGAAAGAAGCCAGTCTCAAAAGGTCATGTATTATATTATTCCATTTATATAACCTCCTGGAAAATAAAAACTAGAGCAGCAAGAAGACCCATGGTTGCCAGGAGTTGGGTACAAAAAGAATGCCTTTGGGGTAACAGAATGGGTCTCTGTCCTCATGGTGGAAGTGGTCACATGAATCTATAATCATAGAACTATGTCCCCAAAAAGTCAGTTTCACTGTATGGTAATTCAAAAAATGAGATGAAAGTTGCCAAAAAGCTAAGTAAAACTGAAGAATTAAGTGGCTACTTTTAAGAATATAGAAACTGTTTACAAAGAAGCAGCTTTTGGTTTAGTTGACTTTCTCCACTGCACGTTTGTTTTTATTTTATGGATTTCTGCCCTTGTCTTTATTATTTCTTTGCATCCACTTTCCCTAAATTTGATTTGCTATTCTGTTTCCAGATTGTTTTCTAATGGGAGGCTTAAATTACAGATTTTCAGCCTTTCTTCCCTTTTTTTTGGTATATGCATTGAAGTCTACACATTTCCCTCGGGATATTGCTTTGGCTGCATCCCAAAAACATTGGTGTGTTGTATATGTCTTATCACTCAGTTAAGAATAGTTTTTAGCTTCTTTTCTTTCTTCTTTGACCCATAGGTATTTACAAACGAAAAAGCATGCAACCATATGTATGAATCTCACAAAAATACTTCGAATAGAGAAAGCCAGGCTCAGAAACATGCAGACGGTAGGATTCTATTCTTATGAAGCACAAACGGGGTCAGAATTACTCCATGTTGTTACATGCAGGAGAAGGGTGAGGGCAGGAGGCTTCTGGGGGCTGTACTATTGTTTCTTGATCTGGGTGCTGCTTGCATGAGGAGATTCAGTTTGCTAAAAATGCATCAAGTAGTCTCCTGTCCATTTTAGATTTCCAGATAAAGATTTTTTAAAACACAGCGAATGACGGGAGAAGGCCCTTGACCACAGGGCACTCCTCCTTGCCCCACTCCCCAAACTCTGCCCAGACCAGCCCACTGAGACCCTGGGCCGTGGAAGAAGCCACTCACCTCCCACGCCCGTCTTCTGCTGAGCGATGTGGGACTCGAAGCTCAAGCGGAAGCGGTTCTCGCCGCCCAGGCAGCCGTGCGTGCCGTCGTCGACCAGGAAAAAGGCTGAGTAGTTGTAGTCGAGCGGAAACTGGACCCCGTCCTCAGGGTCACCACGCCACGGGTACCTCGCAGGGAATGAGCCCTGGGGAACAAGCGGCCCGACCAGGAGTGTTTGCATCAGGGCCAGGAGGGCGGACACCAGTCACTCACCCAGACCCAGAATCCTGACTCCCCGCGCCCTCCTCCCTGAGACCCAGGACCCACAGCCCCCAGGCCCTCCTTTTCCAGGACCCTGGGTCCCACCTTGGGGTTGGTGAGGGCCTTTCTATTCCGAACCACACCCCAGGGGGCCACACCCATGGCCACCACCTTGGTGCCCCCAGTGCTGGCTGTCTGGTGGTCCCGCACAGCTGCACCAACATGCCGGCCAATGCTCCTGTGCAGCCCCCCGGTGACGATCCAGGCCCCTACACAGAGACGGAGAGAGTGCTGGTTAGGCCCAGAGACACACAGGGCTGTAGAGACAGAGAAGGGAGAGTGAGACAAGGACCCACATGCAGGGCCGGGAGAGAGCATACCAGAGAAATGCGGAGGAGGGGCGGTCGCCCGGGCCCAGAAGGCGCAGCCTCCCCACTTCAGTCACCTGTGCTCTGGGCAGCCCGCACCAGCCCTCGTCGCAGCAGGTCCTGCAGCCAGGTCTGGAGGACGGGGTCCCCCGACCCCCCCAGCACTGACACCACCAGGTTCGGGGCCCGGAAGCCCCATGTGCGCGTGACCAGATTATAAACTGTAGCTGGATCCGTGCGGTCAGAGAGCCGGAGGAACTGTGGACACACAGGTGGAGGGGACACGGGGAGGGGGATGGAGACAAAGAAGGGGACAGAGACACAAGGAGAAAGGGAGAGACAGAGGAAGGCGCAGAGACACAGATCCGGAGACAGGTGAGGTCAGAGAACCAGGGGGAAGAGACAGGAACCCAGAGAGAAAGGGACAGACTTAGAGAAGACAGACGGGGGTGGAGGGCAGAGAGATCCAGGGAGAGGTAAGGATGGGGATGGGCAAGTGGGGAGACACAGCGTTCAGCTGGGGCGCCCCCAGACGCTGGCTCTGGGAGTCCGAGGCATGCAGTCCCGCTCACAGACCCTGGCCCTGCCCAGACATGCAGGCCTCACATTGCTGGCCTTACGGCCAACGCCCACGAAGTCCACGTCCCCGTAGGCATCAGTGGGCTTCTCCGTGGTGTGCAAGTCACTGTCCCACACGGTCACCACGGCTGCCCCGAATGCATCCTCTACAGCCACTGATGGGTGCTCACTGCGAGGACGGCCACACTGGCACAAGGTCCCTCTGGTGGGGAGAAGGAGGAGTATGAACTCCCGCCCCCAGCATCCTGTGTTAGGGCCACACTTCTGCACGGCCCTCAGAGGCAGTCACAGCCCATGCTGCCCCTGGCACCACCCCACCCTGGCTGCAGCGGGAGCACCACCAGTCTCCTTGCCCACCGGAAGGAAGCGTGGTGGCCCCAGGAAGCCTGAGCAGGGAGGCCTACAGGGCCCACCCTCATGTTGCCAGCAGGGCCTGCAATGGAAAAGCACAGGGGGCCATCAAGGGGTGTCCTCATTGCCCCTATTCCAAACAGATAATATTTATCATGAAAAGGAAAATCCAGGGTGATTCAGGAGTGCTGGGGGCACCCAGAGGGGAAGGCAGCTGTGTGACTTTGGGCAAGTGGCTTCCCCTCTCTGAGCCTAAATTTCCCCCCCCAAATGAAAAGACAGTGGCACAGCCTACTTCACAGAACTATGAGGAGCCAATGAAATAATGCAATGCTTCCTGAAACGAGGGTGCATGCCAGACCCAGATGACTGTGAACTCCACGTGGAGCTTTAAATAACTTTGCATAACACAGTGAGAAAGTCATTCCTTTTTTGTCTCCTGTTAAGGAGAGAGGCTCAGCTGGGTGCTGGAACATCTGTAATGCCTAATTCTTTGCTACCTTTTTTTTTTTTAACAGAGAAAAGCAAGCCTTAGGCTCAGAAAACTGGACTGGCAGTAACACCCAGTTAGACAGGTAAAAATTCCTATTTGCTTTCACTGTAACTGTCTTTCATGGCTTGTTTTTTTCCTTTTGTGACAAATGGAATAGGTCCCATTTATGGTGAGCATACATGAGACTTTTTTTTTACCCTAAATAAATGTACAAGTATTCCTTGCTATCTAAATGCAACTGGCACTTGAGTTTTAAAGAGCAAGCAAAACGGGTTCCGGGAATGAGGGATTTATTTGAAACTGTATCTTAATCGTTGGCCCTTGATTCCTGAAGGGATTCAGATACTGGGGGAAGACACGCATTTACGTAAATGGAGTTAGCCTCGATTTAAGGATTGGTTGTCAAGAATGCCATGGTGGTCCAAGGATTTGGCAAATGCTGCGAAGACACTAAAAGAATGATCTGATCACACACAGGATGAACAGAATACACTCAGCCCAGCTCCTGGCAGAATGAGAACCACAGTGAAGGACACCCCCTTCCTTCCTCCTGAGCCTATCTCAAGAGTCCTGGTATGCCTCAGTTTACCCACTTGATCCTTTCCTGCATCCCAACCCCCTCCCTGTATCCCCTTGTTCCCTTCCATCTACTTCCCACTAGCCCTTCCTGCAAAACTTCTTCATAGAATGTTCCAGAACTTTATCCAATATGGTAGCCCCTAGCCACATGGGACATTTTATATTCAAATAAATGAAAATCAAATACAGCGAAAAATTCAGTTCCTTCATCATTCTGGCCACATTTCAAGTTCCTGGGAGCCACGTGTGGCCAGTGGCTGCCATGTTGGACATGGATATGGAGCATTTCCTCCACTGCAGAAAGTTCTGGTGGACGGAACCCAGACTCCCCCTCAGCACTTCTCGCCTCCTCCCCCGCTTCCTCAGTGTGGGCCCTGAGACCGAAAAGATCAGCCATTACCTGCGCATCCCAAATTCCACGGCCACTTTCAGGACTTATATGATTCTATCACAAAGTGGCACCGGTCACAGCTGAAAGGCTCCAGTTCTAGAAAATCATTTCCTCGGCAGAGCACACCTGCCCACTCGGCTGCTCTGTCCCTGCCTCGTCAGGGGCTTTCTCTCCCTCTGTGCCTCTCCCGAGTGGTGTTCCCAGAGCCAGGACCACGGGGCCTCTCCTCAGGGGTCTCCAACTCGATGCCCCCGGGGGCGAAGCAAGTGACTTACAGGAAAGGAGCAGGTGGAAAACAAGTGGGTGTGCCACACGCTATGGCAACTTAAAGAGGCATGTTTGTTGTGAAGCACTGAGAATGGGTTTTCAAAAAAAAAGAAATCAGTCATGGAAATGCCAGTTTGCAACCTCCCTGACTACACATTTTTCCCCCATGACATCTCAGCTCATTCCACAGTTTCTGTTACCATCTACAGCTAAGACTTCTCCAGTTCTGGACGGAAGTCCCAGACCTTTCTCTGAGCCCCAAACCCAAGTTGGCAACACCCCCTGGTGTTCTGGGGTCCTCTGACCCAGCAAGTCCCCCACTTTGCTCTGTAACATTTCCCACACCTGCTCATCCTCTTGGGCTCCCCACCTCGGGGACAACCCTGCTGTCTCCCAGGCCCCAGATCAGATGTCCAGGAGCTGTCCTCCCCCCATTCCCCAAATGCATCAGTCTGCAAGCTCCAGCCCTTTCCCCCCACCATGTCCCCACAGCCCTGGCCCAGCTGGGACTCTTCCCCTCCCATCTGGGCCCTCACCCAGCCTCCTCCCTGGTTTCCTGAACTCCTATTCATCCTCACACAGCCCCCAGAGCGTCTTTCCATGCCTAGAGCTGACCCCGCCCCTCCTGTGGCTCCCCAGCACCCCAGGACAAGGTCCAGCCTGTCAGGGTGCCGTCTTGAGGCCCTGTGAGGTCTGGCCCTGCTCTCTCTCGACAGCGCTCTCTGCACCCTGAACTTTGCTCCATCTTCTGCCACACCACACTGTCGATAAGGGGCACCTCGCACATGCTGTGCCCGATCCTGGAATCACTTTCCACGCTCCTCTCTCCAGCCTGCCTTCAACCGTCAAACTCCAAGTGGTCCTTCAAATGTCCTCTCACTGGCTGTTCCTCCTCCAGAAGTCATTAGTGACACCCTGGGTCGCCTCCCCAGCCCTAGCCAGACACCCCCTCACTCCCACGGGGCCCAGTGAGACCTCACGGCTCCCATCTCTTTGCCTTACAAATCATCATCCCTGCAGGCCTGAGATTCCCAAACTTTGTTGACCACCTTCCCCATCACTAAAAAGGTTTTGAAGACTCACCCCCAATAATGTATATCTGTTTATTTATGCATAATTGTAAGCCATACTGCACTAATACATTCATAACAAAACACACACAAAATTAGGAATGTTGATATTTCCCATACCCCAGAGATTGTTTTAAGAACAACTAGAAAGCCAGGACCCACTTGAGAGACCCTCACTGAAGACCAGGATTACTCCTCGAGGGTGGAAAACCCCCAACCTGGCTCATGTGGTGTTCCTGGCCACCCAGCACAAGTCCAGGGCCTTCACACAACAGTAATTGGTATCCTCGGATGGGAACTGTGGTTATTTCCCTGGGATTCTAGGTGCCGGGCACTGTTCCAGGAAATATCATAAGCATTAACTTGTTTAATTTGGTATAACCCCAGGAGGTAGGGCCTGTTTTTACGCTCAGATGGTAGATGAGGCCCCAAGACGTGAAATGATTTACCCAAAGACACACAGCATGTGTCCCAGGTGAAATCTGAACCCAGCAGAGCTTGTGCTCCTGAAAATTATGCTCCTTTGGGGGAGCTGAGGAAGATCTCATAGGTGAATGAATGAATGAATGAATGATGAATGAATGAAACAGCAACAAGAGAAAGAGAGAAACTGAGGAAAGGAGACAGAGACACAAGGCTAAGACACAGGAAGGAAAGAATCAGAACCGAGTCCTGGGGCTTTAACGCTGACTCTGAGCCAGAGAGTGGGAAGCTGGAAGCATCCGCACAGACCCAAATCCTCCCGAGGGAGCGCGCCACCAGGGAACGCCCTTGGGAGTGTCCGCAGGGACACCGTAGGGGAAGGGGAGGGGCCAAGGGCCGGGTCTGTGGTGGGCGGGGCCAGCGGACCTCGGGCGCTCCGGGGTCGGTCCCCGGGGCGAACTCCTCACCCCGGATCTGTGGGGTCAACGATGAACGTCGTGCACGTCTTCTTCTTGAAGATCTTGGGGATCCAGCTCTGGGACCATGAACAAGGGATCGGGGGTTCCAGTTCAGTCCTATGGGACACGGAGTCACCCACCCCACGCCCTACCCCGGGAACCAGGAGTCCGGGACCCCCGAGCCCTCCTCTCCTATACCCAGAGGTCTCGACCCCTATCAACCCCTTCCCACCGTCCCAAAGGACCCAGGATTCCGCGTCCCGCAGCCCCCTCCTTTCTATGACCGGGAATCTGGGTCTCCAGCAACCTCCTCTCTGCGAACCAGGAGGCCAGGACCCCAGCTCCCAGTTCCCTCAGACCCGGGGGCCCGGCCGCTGTACCTGCTCCTTCTCCGGGCCCACCATGCCGCCGCAGCTGCCGCAACCTGCCGCAACAGAGGTCCCTACATTCGCCCCGCCAGCCCTGGTTCCAGACCCGCCCGGGACAAACCGGCTCCGCCACTTTCCGGCGCAGCCTAGGGCGGGGCGAAGTCTGGGGGGCGGGGAGTCGCGGAGACGCAGGGCAGGAGGCGGGGCAGGGGCCGGACAGGTCTGCCGGACAGAGACCGGGAGAGCGACATGCACCCGGAGGGAGGCGGACTGGGACCCAGAGGCAGAAGGAAAGAGACCAGAAAGAGGGACAGAGACCAAAGAGAAGGGGCAGAGACCTAGGACGCGTGGGACAGAGACTCAGAGAGGGACAGAGATCCAGCGAGAGGGGACAGGGACAGCGGGGGAGACTCACAAAGGGGGATGACAGACATGGGAGAAGGTGGCACTCTGACTCTGAGTGGAGGACACAAAGACTTAGGTGGAATGCAGAGAATCAGAAAGGGGGGCACAGAGAACTTGGTGGGGCAGTACACTGATCCAGAGAGAGACAAAGACTGGGGTGAGGAGCAGACACTCAGAGGGAGAAGGGGAGATAGAAGCCCAAGAGTGACAGGGGGACAGAATGCTTGGGAGGAGGGACAGGGATTCTGAGAGAGTGGGTGACAGAAACCTCAAGAGAGGGAGACTACTAAAGAGGGATGCATGGTGACAGGCTGAGGAGTGGGAGATACTGACACCCAGATAGGCCACGTGTCCCCTGCCACCTCTCTCTGACAGGGACAGCTGCGGCTGCTGGGTAATCTGAGTCCCCCATCCCCCTCACCACATTTATAGCCCTGGCCCGGCCCTGGCCCCTGCCCTCAGATCTGAGCTCCAGGGCCTGCAGGTCATGGGTGCGTGTGCTGGGGCGGATTGCTTCCATCCCTCTCCAGGGCCTCCATGTCGGCAGCCACCATCTCAGCAGAGGATCCCATTCCAGCCAGAAACTCCCCATAATCTAACCGCCAATCCTCCCATGGCAGGGGTCTCTCCCCTCAGACACGACCCTCCTGTCCCCCCCCAAGTGCCCCAGGCGCCCCCAACTTGGCCCACTAAAAGTTTAGCTGTTGTCTGGGCAGCTGCCAAGCATGAACTTGTTGGCAGTCCAGTGTCAAGTCCTTTGGCCACTCTCTCCTGGACAAGGAGAGACCCCTTCGCCCACCTCCTCCCCAGCCGGGAGGAGCAGGACGGCAGGGGAAGGCGGGGACTGACCCAGAATAACTCAGGGCTGAAAGTAAATTTAGCCACAGAGAAGGGAGGGGAGAGACCCTATTGGCTGTAAAGTGGGGAGGAGGGCCAGAGAGGGAGGTCAAGGGGGCTCCTGAGACTGCCTCAGAGGGGTGTCCAGCGCCAGGACCAGAGAAAGGCAGAGACGAGAGAGACACGGCAAAGGGAAGTCACAGACAGAAAGAAAGAGAAAGACCCAAAAGGGACAAGGACCTCAACATTTATCTACACAGCCACAGAGGCAGCTGGAGCGAGCCCTGGGAGAAGCTCGGCTGCCTATCTGTCCCCATGGGCCACCTTGGGCCATGGCTGCACACCTCTGTCCTCTGGGCTGCTGCGGCCAGCCTGCTCCTCCCCCCGGCCATGACCCAGCAGCTGAGAGGGGCCGGGCCAGGCCCCAGCAACTGGAACAACAATGCAGGCGTCCCAGGGCCCTCAGAGGACACGTCCGGCAAGTTTGGCCACCCCATCCACAGCCATAGAGGCCAAGTAGATGAGAACAAGGGTGTTTCCACAGAGGGTGGGCATCAATTTCAGAGCCACAGAGACCACGGAGAAGAGGATGAAGATGTCTCCAGGGAATATGGTCACAGTCACGGACTCCAAGGCCACAGGTACCAAGGGCATGAGGTCGGAGACGAGAACGTCTCTGATGAGGAGGTCTTCACAGAGCGTGCGTGGCAGGCCCACGGGCACAGAGGCCATGTGAATGAAGACACGGACGATTCAGCTGAGCATGGCCACCACGTCCCTAGCCACAGGACTCATGGCCATCGAGATGAGGATGAAGATGAGGACGAAGTTGTGTCCAGTGAGCATCACCATCATATCATCAGGCATGTACACGGAGGCCACAGAGAGGAAGAGGGTGATGAAGATGAGGAGGAGGAGGGTGTCTCCACTGAGTACAGACACTACACTCACAAGCACCAAGGCCACGGGAAGGAAGAGGCGGAGGATGTCTCAGATGAGCATCACCATCATGTCCCTGGCCACGGACATCAAGGCCACTTAAAAGAAGAAGAAGAAGATGTATTCTCTACTGAGTATAGATACCAGGCCCACAGGCACGGAGGCCACGGGGAGGAAGGGGATGGCATCTCCGAGGAACACCATCACCACATCCTCAGCCACAGACACCAAGACCGTGGAGACACGGAAAATGAGGCTGGGCCCCCTGAGCGCTGGCACCAGGGTCCCGGACATACCCACGACCTTGGAGATGAGGAGGAGGAGGAGGAGGAGATCACAGTCAAGTTCCGCCACCATGTCGCAAGCTACCAACCCCACGCCCACAAGAGCTGGGGGGAGGAGGGCTTCCCAGGCGAGGCCGACGCACCGATCCCCGGCCCTCAGCAGCATGGAGACGCCGAGGAGGAGGGGGAGGACTTCTCTGTCAGGCTGGGCCACCAGGCTGCCAGCCGCAGGGAACGAGGCCACAGAGATGAAGGGACTGGCCACAGAGGGTCCACCAAAGAGGTTAGCCCCCAGCCCCCGGAACATACGGAGGTTAAGGGTAAAGATAATTTGAAGGATAGAGATTCCGAGGAGGAATCAGAAGAGGAGAAGGAAGAGGAGCGCGGCTCCCATGAGCAAGATGAGGATGGTCCAGAGCAGGGAGAAGGCCCCCGCCATGGCAGGCGGGACCAGGAGGATGCGGAAGACGAGGAGGAAGGTCATGGTCTCAGCCTCTTCCAGGGGGAGCAGGAGCGGGAGGAGGAAGGGGGCGATGGGGAGAGGCGGGGAGAGAGGGCTGAGGTTCACGCCCCCCTGAGCCAAGGCCAACAGGAGGAGGAAGAAGAGGAGGGGCTGGAGGAAGAGCTCCCCTTCACCATCATCCCCAACCCACTGGCCAGGAAGGAGGTGGCTGGAGGGGGCAGCAGTGAGGAGCGTGGTGAGGACGCTGGTAAGCGATCCGGCAGGTGGGGGTGGGCAGGAGCGGAGCCGGCCCGGGTCACTGCGGCCCTCCTGTGCCTACAGGTCCGCAGGACGCCCAGGAGTACGAGAACTACCAGCCGGGGTCCCTGTGTGGCTACTGCACCTTCTGCAACGTGAGTCTCCTGCCCAGATCCGTCCACCAGCTCCCCCAGGAATCTGCCCCGGGGCTCAGGGGTGCCTTGGGAGGGCCCTGAGCAATGGGGTCGGGAGGGAGGCCAGGGGCAGTTCCTGGTGAAGAAACACACTTCTGGGGCCACACGGGGAACAGACTTGGAGGCCAGGAGGCGGGGGAGGAGGCTGGGCCAATGGTCCAGGAAGGAGTGAGGCCTGAGCTGCCCCTGAGGACACAGGATAGAGACAGACAGGAGGCTCCGAGGCTGAGAGGAGGGGGGATGGGACTGGCGGCGGACAGGCTGTAGGGACGACTGGGGAGAACAGTGAAGGGTCCGGCCGGCAACAACGCACAGTGACGGGGATGTGGTCGCCCTGTTATAGGGAAAGGAGGTAGGAGGAAGGCGACTTCTGGGAGGTAAGCTAAGCTCAGTGTTGGAGGCAATGAGAATGAGGACTTGGGAACATGTCCACAGGGTAGGATGGGGGACTGGTGGTGGCCCCAAACGGGGGCAGAGTTTCCATCCTAACCAGGGTCCTCCGGTCCCCAGAGATGCACTGAATGTGAAAACTGTCACTGCGATGAGGAGAACATGGGAGAGCACTGCGACCAGTGCCAGGTGAGACTTCCCCGGTCACAAGGCTCCACGAGCCCCGGAGATGGCCGGGACCACCTGAGCACCTCCAGTCCCAGATCCTGGCGTCTGTCCTCAGACTGACCCAACCCCAATCCCCAAACCCCCTATGCAGCCTAGATTCCACACAGCTCCTTCCTCTGACCCCCGTACGGCCCCGCCCCTGACACGTTATTAACCCCTCACTCTCTCGCCATCCCGCCCCCAGCACTGCCAGTTCTGCTACCTCTGCCCGCTGGTCTGCGAAACTGTCTGCTCACCCGGTGAGCGTGGGCGGGGCCCAGAGAGACGACCCTCTGGTGGGGGCGGAGCAAAACCTGAGGGTTGGGACCGAAAGTTTGTCGGGCGGAGCTAGGCCCGTGGAGGCGAGGCCAAGGCTGGGAGTCAATAGGTGGAGCGGGGTGAGCACGGAGAGGCGGAACCTGAATTGGGGAAAGGTTTGGGTTAGATGCTGAAGCTTGGAGACAGTGGTGAAGGATTGAGGGGTGGGCCTTGAACGGAGCGGGCGGGGCCAAAGCTAGGTCGAAGAATGGGAACACCCACAGCAAGGAGTAAGGAGCGGAACCTTGAAGGGAGTTCCAGAAGGAATTCATTAGGGGAGGGACTAGGAAAAGGGGTGGAGCTAATCCTGACCAGAGGCTCCCTAATTTCGCTCACGGAGTACCCAAACCCCTTTCTCACAGGAAGCTACGTCGACTATTTCTCCTCGTCCCTATACCAGTAAGTGCGTGTGTGTTGGGAGGGTGAGGGCCCTGTTTAGAGAGGCACTGAGAATTGGACACCTTGTACTCCACTTACCAGTGGTAAAATGGGCAGGGTAACGATCTCTGAGCGTCCCAGGGTGAGTTTTGGACGCTTCGGCTGTCTAACCTCTGTCCTCCTTTCCAGGGCCCTAGCGGACATGCTGGAAACTCCAGAATCCTGACCCGGCCGCGCGGCTGCGGCGCAGACGCACCTCCCTGGCCATCCAACCCTTCCCACGAGCCATATTTATTTCTCTGAATAAACGCGCTCCCCAAAACTTGATTGTCGGGCGTGGGGGGCTCTTAAAGATTAGGGAACATGGGTGGGGATGGGGACTTAGACTCGTGGGTCTGAAGTTGAAGGGGCCTGGACTCCTGCGTCGTCGAGGTGGTTGGCTTGCTTCCCTAGGGTCCTGACAAATCAGTCAACACGGGAGCTTTTTGAAACAGTTCTCTTTACCCGTGATCACTTGAGTGACGCCTGGGGCAGGAAGGCCGACCAAGAGTCGCGGTCGAGGGCTCCCGTGGCCCACCGTCCTCCCTCCACACCGTCGCCCAGTGGCATCATGAAAAGAGGATTCTCCCATGCAAACCCCGGAGCCAGAGGGGAACAGGGAGCGTAGTCTGCACCCGCTACCCCCGGGGCACAGACACGGCCACAGCACTGAGGGCGGAGGGGCCCCGGGGACACGAGACACTGGGTAGAGGAGACCCTGCCCGCAGCGGACCTCAGGCTCCGGCTACCCGATGCGTGGGGGCGGGGCTGAATGGCACAGGAAGCGAGGCTTGTAGCAGCGAGTCCACCCACCCTCCTTTTGGACGAAGGGGGAAGACTTGGGCCCCGCGACTGGGGAAGGGAAAAGGGGGCAGCCCCTCTTCGCATGCGGCCGGGGAGGGAAGCCCCGCCCCTCTCCCGCGGGAAAAGGGCACCCGTCTCCCATCGGAAACTGATCAATAAATTACAAAGCTGAGAAAAGGGAGGCGGAAGTTTGGGGCAGGATTTCTTCCTGCCCTCTTCTTTCCCCCTCTCAATCCAGTTCCTGTGGTTTGGTCCAGGCCCAGTCCATTTGTGAGGCGGCGACGTGCACTCCCTGCTTGTCTGTACAGATGGTCCAGCCGGCGGCGCGAGCTCCCCCTTCCTCTCTCCCCGGCGAGACCATAACTCTGGGCAGAAGGGGGAACAGCCCAGCCTCTGGAAGATTCTTCCATCCGAGTGAGGTCACCTGCATTGAGCAGTGCGTGGAGCAGTGAAGATCCATTGTGCGGCCCCGAAACCCCCAAGATCGCCCTGTACAGTCCTCACCTGGAGGCCTACACTAGCAGGAATAGGTTCTCACCGAAACGCCGTCTGCCCGGGAACTCCCAGAAGTCTGGCCTGGAAGGAGAGCAAGTAGCGGTTCAGCCTGGAGCTTGCGCGCGCACACCGCCCAGTTCCTCCCCAGGGTTTCTCCGATCCTCAACCCCAAGCGTCCTTCCTTGGATTTCCCCTCCCTAGATGACAACGACCTCCCGCTTCCACGCCGGTTTCCCTTCCTTTCGGTTGCCTTAAATTCATCCAAGGTGCCCCCAGGTGACAGTGGGCGAGTTCATTTCCCACCCTGGAAAGGGGGTGCGGGATTAATCCATTCTACACGGGAAGGAGTTGTCTTATTGGAGCGGCCCGTTTGTCATGGGTGGGGAAGAAAGGACTAGGCCATTCCAGAGCTTGGACAGGGAGACTTCTGGGAGGGGAAGGGAAGAGGAGCTGTCTCATTTCGGAGCCGTCCACCTTCCGGCTGCAGCTTGCGGAGGGGGAGCCCCGGCGAGCCCAAGGCGCCTGCTGCGGCCGAACGAAAGTTGGGGGGTAACATCTCAGCGGAATCGGGGGTTACGCCCCGCAGGTCTTTCTCTCGGAACATTTTTCTCCAAGACGGCGAGCGGCTGAAGGACTTGGCGCTGTCCTAGGTATAGGACCCGGGTAGCCCGTGAGGGACCAGGGCCTGACCTGACTCCGCCCCTTCATCTGACTCCACCCCTGCTCCGTCTCTTCCCTCCCTTAACCCCGCCCCACGGCCCCGCCTCCAATCACTACTCGGCGGAGTCAAGCCCCACCACCGCAGAACCGACCCTTCAGGCGCCGCTAGGAGCGGAGCCTTCTTAGCTGCTGCTGCTCCCACCTCATCCAGCCGCCTGTCTGTGCCCAGGGAGATAAGGTTGCTGAATTCCTTCTCCAAGAGCTGCCGAGCCTGGGGAGGAGAGGTGGGGAGGGGTTGCAACGTGCAGTCTGAGAGGTGGGGGTGCCCAGTATGCCCCGGGCCAAGCGGCAGCTCACCTGCGCATTCTGCGTGGGTATCTGTAGGAGCAAGGCCAGGTCGGAGTAGTCGAAGGTCTCGTCCAGGGCAAGCAGCGCCCCATGCACCCCGCTTTCCGTGAGGTTCGTGGCGAATTCCTTCAGGCCCAGCCCGGACACCCAACCCATGACCCGCTCATTGGACCACACCATCACGTCTGGGATGGAAGGGACCCTCAGCCTCCGTCCAGTTTAGCCCATGCCCCCACCCCCATTTCCTCTTTCCTGGCCACACCCCTATGCTGGCTCCATTCCCACATTTATGGTGAGGCTCTTCTTCCCTGGCCTCTCTCCTCTCCCCTCACCATGCTGGCTCCAGCCCAGCCCCAAACCCCTCCGTCTCCCAGCCAGAGTCATACTCTTCTACTCACCTCGGATCTGGGTCTGACTCTCTTCCCGCCTCCGCTCCAAGTCCTTTCGGTCATAGTTGAGCCGTTTCAGGCACATGATCCCATAATGCAGACTCACTCTGAGCAGCGGGGAAAGTGGAGTCACAGATGAGCTTTCACCACCTCAGCGGCTGATGCTCCTATGGGACCCTCCCCGTTGGCTGTGATCTTCTGGGAGATGTCAGTGTAAGGTCAACTAGCCAAACTGCCTCGTGACTTGGACTTCTCCCAGTGGCGTCTAATTAGTGGCAGGGGCACAGGAGTCAGGATCTGAGAATCCAGGCGGAAGTGCCAACGACAGTCCCAGGAATTTTCCATCACCCGTCCCAGTGGCCAAAAACTCTAGAAGCGGACTTCCCCTTGGACTGTCCCCATTGGCCAGGCAGCCCCACCTGTGGAAGCTGTCCACCATCTTGAGTTGGCCCCGGAGCTCCTTCTTGTTAAGATGATCTAACATGCGGGCATCCACTAGCGACTCCATGAAGTAGCTGCGGTATTGGGGTAGCCCCAGGCTGGGCAGCCAGTCGTTCCCAACCCACTCGTGGTTCATGTCGCCATATGCCAGGATCTGGGGCCATGGGCAGGTAAGGGAAGGGTCAGGCCTTCTGACCCCTTCCCATGTATTAATGAAGGGGTACAGTCCAACCCCCCAGCCCAGGGTTGTTCTTTTTTCTCCCTACAGCAGGACAATGGCCAACCTCTGCTCAGGGCAGAAACCAATCCAAAGTTATCTTCTACTCTCATGATGACAGAACAGACCCTTGTCTACTCAAAGTATGGTCCTTGGACCACAGCTGTGAACTACAAGATCTCAGACCCCATCCTAGGCTGCTGGAACAGAATCTACATTTTTCAAGATCGTCAGGTGATTTGAACTGTACATTCAAGTCTGAGAAGCTCCAGTCTAGCATCGTCCCAGCTCAGAACAGCGCATCAGACCAACATCACTACTCCTCCAAGTCAGGACAATGGATTCCTCCAACGTAGCTCTCCCTCCAACAAAGAATAACGGATCCATCCATCACACTTCACTGTCTCGAAAATACTAGTCTAACGCTAGTCCAACGATATTCTGTATCAAGCCACAGTCCTTCATTTCTTTTAGCAGAAGTAAACAATGCACACTTCCCCCTGACCAGAAACAAAGACCTCTGTCCCCTGTAGTTCCTTCACCTCGGGCGAGCTCACCCCTCCGCTTTCCAGAGAATAAAGTGCGCTTCTCCTCCCCTACTCCTCCGCCTGTGGCCGCCCCTCCCCGAATGCTTTCCCCTTTGCCCGGTACACTGAAACAGTCGCACATCCCCCTCAAGCACAGGGCAAACGGGCTGCCCGGCGTCTCCCTCTAGTTATAGCAATGGAACAGCCCCAGAGCCCCGGCACCCGTGGTAATGGAACGGCTGGAGCAGCACTCTTAACAATCACACAGTCCGAGCCGCTACACCGACCCCCACCAAGCCACAAAGATAGTCCAGAGCAGCTCCGCGCAGCGCCCCCGCGCGGTGGTGATGGAATGTTCCGGCGGGGGCGGGGCTCGGAGAGGGAGGGGCGTCCATGCAGCGTGCACAGCCTGTTCATGCTCCCACGTCCCGCCCCGCGCCCCCTACCTGCTCCCAGCTGATCTCCTTGGTCTCCTGACCCGTTAGTGGGAAGAGGGGAGAGAAGGGGTGGGTTAAGGGGCAGGCGGAGGAGGGCGGGAGGGACAAACAGACGGACAGACAGCCACAGATTCACACCCCCGCCCCGTCCCAGAGAGAGTTAGTGTCACCCCAAAGGCTGCCCGCAGGGGGCACTCACAGGCTTGGTCGTGGCTGTAAGGGACTCCATTTCCTCATGTGTCATCCACACGTTTCCTGTGGACTGAGGAGCGAGGGGTGTTATGGAGATGGAGGCCCTCCGGATAGGGTTGGGGAAGCGGGTAGTGCTTCTGGAGGCCCAGGCTATGTATATTTATGTACATCTGCTTTCTTGCTCAGAAAGGCCAGTCACTGATGTGGGCCAGGCAATGACAGAGAAAAGGGAATGAGCATTTATTGAGCACCTGCTGTGTACCAGGCAAAAGAACATGAGCTTTGAAGTTCGGCAAATTTCGGGCCCTTCTGGGCATTTTGCTGTGTGGCCTGTGCAAAGCACGGCACCTCTCTGACCTCACACAGAGGTAGAGTGAGAATTCAGAATGAGGTGGCAGATACAGCACTGGGGTGAATGTTTGGGGGAGGGGTCGTGTATTCACATTAACTGAGCACCTGCTCCCAACAACCCCTCCAAGAGTTGAATTAGGAATTCAGACATTGACTCAAACATTATCTGTAGCTCCTCATGAGTGTCAGGCACAATTGTAGGGTCTGATACCCAAGGAGCAATTTAAACATAGACTGAATAGTAGATGAGATGAACCATGTTAATGTCCTTAGGTATGATAAAGGCATGGTGGCTACCTAAGAGAATGTTATTTTTAGAAGATGCCTGCTGAAGTAATTTTCTGGGCTAACCTGCTACATCTGCAAATTACATTCAAGTGTTTCAGATACACACACATACACACACACACAGACACATACACGTGTAAACAGCAAGAATGGCGAAACGTTAACAACTGCTGAATTAGGCATGGGTACATATAAATATCTGTGTGGAACAAGAAGAAATATTAGAAGGCAGTGAATGTTATGGGGAAAATTAGGTGTAAATGTGCTAGGATAGTGGGGTGGGTGACTAGTTCAACTGTTGATTAGGGAGACCTCTTAGAGGAGGTGACATCTGAGCTCAGACCTCAAGAATGAGAAGCAGCCGGCCTTAGGGGACACGGGGGGGGGGATGCTCCAAGGAAAGGAAGCAAGAAGTGCCAAGGAGCAGAATTAGGGGGGGTGCGGGGCGGGGCCTCATAGGGAACCAGATGGATTTGGCTTTTTCTCCAGGATGGGGCCCCTCTGGCTGCAGTGTGTAAGACAGTCTGAGGAATACGTGAGGGGAGAACCCTACACACACATAGTCCAGGGGGGAGACGGTGGGAACAGTATCTAGGGGACAGCGCTGGAGTGAACCGGCCCCGGATAGGTCAGTCTGAGGACAAGCGGGGCCCTGGCAGCAAGGGCTGGGATTGGCTTCTGGACACTCACCGTGCGGGAGGAGGCGGGCGCTGAGGGTGAGGTGAGTGAGACCATCTCCTGGATGGCGAGGCGCAGCTTGAGCCTGTGCAGCGGGTTGCTGATGCCAATCTCACGCTGGATCTCCGTGTCTGATAAATTGGCCATGATGGCACCACTCTTGACGTTGGCTCGGCAGGCGGCCACATACCACGCAGGCATGCCTACCCACAGCTGGACCAGAGAGAGGCAGGGAGGGAAGAAGAGGGAAGAGAGAGACACACAGAGACAGAGACAGAGGAGAGACAGGTGATATTGGAGGAAACACGGGAGAGAGACAGAGAGAAAGGGAAGGAGAGAGAGATGGGGAAAAGTAAGTGGGGGAGAAACAAAGACATGGGAGAGTTAGTAGTGAGAAGAAACAGGGCAGAGAGACAAAACAGTGTTAGAGGGAGACACAGGGGGACAAAAGAGAGTCAGAGATGGAAAATGCCAGGGTCAAGGGGAAAGAGAAAGATGGGGAGACACAGAGATAAGGAAAGACACATGGAGATGAGAGAGACAGATGGGGAGAGACAGGAGCAAAAGACATGGGGAGAGAGGCATGGGAAGACCCACAGACATGGGAAGAAGCAGAAGGAACAACAAAAGCACAGAGACAGCAAGGGAGGCAGAAAAATAGAGGCCAATAATTCCACAGAGAGAGGACATGGGGAGACACAAAGAGACAGAGAGACCACAGGAGACCGGGACCCAAGTGGGCATGCCAGAGGACGCAGGTCGGGAGGAGAAAGCAGCTGTTGAGATCAATAGGAAGCCCAATGTCTTGCAGGGCTCTCCGACCCCCACCCCAACTCCACTTCCACCTCTGGGTTAGGAGGATGGTGCTGGGAGGACCCAGCCAGACCCTAAGGGTGGGGGTTTCAGAAGGTTAGGGGATCAAGAGTCAGGGAATTTCTGGGCCCTAGTACCTCCAGCCAGGAGACCACCGTGGGCCCATCCCAGGCAGCAAAGGGCAGGCCTTGGCGGCAGGCCTCTTCCAGAAGTTCATGCCTGGGGAGAGGGGGCCAGGGCAGGGGCTCTCAGGGTAGAGACGCCCAGCCCTCATGGATGGCCCCCTTCACCACAGTTCCCCCCTCCTCCAGAGCACTTTTTACAAAGATAGAAAATATGGCAGAAGGTTAAAAAAAATGTGAATCTAAGTACACTCTCCTGACCCCCAATCAAGAGAGAAGAGAAAAAAAAATTAAGAGAAACTCTAGGGGTTCCCAAGTTTCCAGGCAAGCAAGTTCAGGATCCGGACACCGCCTCCCAACATTTCTCCCACGTGACCACAACCCGCCCCCATATATACACACACTCACTTCCTCTTGTTCCTTCGGTCCTTGTCTCCCGGGCCTGTCAGCTTGGCTAGCCCCAGAGGGTCAGCGGCCAAGGTCTCATCGGAGGGTGTTCCAGCTGGAGTCAGGGAGGGGCCAAAATTTGGAGAGTCTCAAGGGGGAGGCAGAATCTTTGATGCTGAGGGTGGTAAGAAGGACGCCACAGTGGGAGGCATCAAAGGAAGCCCCAAGGGAGAAGTAAATGAGGCCACATAGAGGGAGTGATAAAGCCAGACAGGGACCAATGTCACCATCCAGGAAGTGAATTGGAGACACCCCCAGAAAAGGGCTAGAGACACTGGGGTGGCCCGAGTAAGGCAGCAGTGGTGTGCTGGTAAAAGTTTAACAACTGCTTCCCTGGAGATAGAGAGGGCATTTCCTGGTGTATAGCATTTGCCAATTTCCATGGTGTAAATAATCCTACCAATTACAAGGTGCCAATGTGATGTCAAGCAGCTCAAAAAATTCTGGAAAATTTAACTATTGGCTTTCACAAGCCAGTACCATCGGGCAACAGCACACCAGGTGCCCTGCCTTTAAGGTGCTCCTTTATCTTTCTCTATTTAAAAAAATAGGTAAATGAAATAGTAAATTCATTTACCCACCAGTCATCGATGCAGGCCTCAGGGTGCCCTTTCCTTGTCCATCCTCCTCCCCTACCTCTACCAAGTCCTTGCCCTTCCCCATGATAAATGAATTGACAAATTAATGTAAGACATGAATGAATGTCAAATGAATATGTAAAGAAAAAGAAAGAAGGAAGGAAGGAAGGAATGAGGAAGTAAAGAAGAAAGGAATGGTTGGTTAGCATTAAGGTGCTCACCCAGAGAAGAACTGTCCCGACCTGGTGGTCCCATTCGTCCCTTCTCCTTCTTGCCAAAGAGACGGCCTATGGATGACTTGATGCTCTTCTTCTTAGGGGCTTTGTGCAGGGAATCTGGGGTGCCTTCACTGGGTGAGCAGGAGAGAGTAAGGGCAGACCCCATCTGGGAAGCGTCCTCTTCTTCCAAGTCCCCATCTCATCCTTCCAAGCAAGCCCCTCCCTATCCCATCCTTTATCCCTGCTGACCTTCCCCGTGAGGACCCCCCATCTTCCAGGGATCCTGCCTGCAGTGCCAAGGCCTGAGTCATTCTCTCAAGGCGGGCAGAACGGGGAGTGGGAGGTGGGGTGTCTCCTGGGATGGTTGGCCCCTCCCCTCGTGGAGCCCCAGCTTCCTCCTTAGAGACATGATTCTGAGGACAGAGAGGCAGAGATGCAGGATTGAGTAGGTAGGGTTATGTTGGAGGCTCCTCATTAGCTGAGATGTCTGTTAAGGGATGTCTAGGATGCCCCTGGTTTGGGTCACCATTTCTGAAAGTAGCTTGGATCAAGTGGGGGTGAATTGCAGAAAAATAAAGGCAATGATCCAGTTCCTCTGGAGCTTGACTAGCTCATGTTCATGTTATTTTAGCTTCTGGTGTCAAGAGTGGGATCTGCTTGTCCTCAAGGAAAACTTATGAGTTATAAGTTCTGGAAGCAGGAAAGCTGGATTTAAGGCAATAAAATAGGGCTTATATCACTTATGCATTCCATAAATGGTATTCTGAGGATCTAATGTCAATTCTGAGGATCTCATGGTAGTTTTTAAATGTATGTGTAGTACAGACAATTTTTTTTTAATCCCATGAAGAAAATTAATGCATAAAACAGGTAAAAATAGGCATATCTGACTAAAGTACAAGTTAGGGTTCAGGAACTCAGTGGCTCAGCATTACCTTTAGTCCCTGAGTTGGAACTTTTCAGGAAAGGTAAGATTGCTTTTGAAAACCACCAGAGGGGCTACTGTTGCTGTTTGTTGGGGAGTCCTGTTTATGACGACCCCCCACACCCTATCAAGCTGAGGAGACTTCAGAACACTCACAGCTTTGTCAGTGCCCTCACGGGCAGGGCTAGGGGGTGCCAGACGCGGTGTTGAATGGCCAGAGCTGGGAGGGGAGGGGCTGGCAAGTGTGGAGGTGGTGAGGGATGGGGGCAGTGAGCAGCTACTGCGGTAGCGGCCTAGTGAGTCCAGGCCAGAGCCAGACACCCGGCTCTCTAGTTCCTCTGCCCTTTGTTCTGTTGTCTCCTTCTCCTCTTGGATTAGCCTGAGGAAGAAAAGGGGGAAAACTGGATAAGGAAGGCTTGGTGGGGTGATAATAATTCTGAGGAAAGCACAATGAGGTTAGAGGATTTTGGTGGATTCACGATGGCCTCACAGGTTCAAGGGGAGCCAAGGGGTCATGATAGGCTCAGGAGGTCATAGAAGGATTGGGGTCAACAAGATAATCAATGTCAGCATCAGGGTGACCCAAAGAGAACCATTTGGTTCTGAAAAATCATAAAGGGACCACTATGTACAAGAGATCAAGTTCTAAGGAGGACAAGATCAGGGTGAGAGTAGGGGCTCTGGAGTCAACCTAGGATCTGGGAAGGTCATGGAGTCTCACATACATGCAGCATGTGAGAGTTAGTGCCTCAAGTCAGAATGAATTTGAATAAAGGTTGTGATCATTGTGGTGTATCTTCTGGAACCCATGGAAAATGTGTTATTAAAGAATTGCTAAATAGGGTGGTTTCTAGGAAATCAGCATAGACTTTCTGTCAGTGGGGGATTCTTTAAAAATTGTGGATTCTTGTTATATTAGGTAGAAATTCCGGGTATCTAGAGTTAAGGTTCATGATAGAATAAGATTCTTGGTGTTTGGGGTTGGATACCTTGTGTTGAGATTTTTGGGGTACTGGGAGATTCTCTGGGTACTGTGTGAAGCCATGAAATCCACTGTACTAGAGGATTCTTGATATATTGGCTTGAGAATTTTGGTATTTGGGGATGCAGCCTTTAGTATACTGGGCAATTGGGGGTACTGGCCAGGGGATTTGCAAATAAAAGGCATATGGAAGAGTTCTGGGAGTATCCCGTGGGGTTCTTTGTTACTGGGGAGTTCGGCTGGAAGAGTTCCTTCCTGAGTAGGTAGGAGAGGAGATGGGGTCAGGCCTTCGGATCAGTCTCCAGGGCCAGGGAGGCTCTGGGATCAGCTCAGGCAAGGTGGAGCCGGACTGGGCCAGCACTCACTTGATCTCTTTGTTGATGGCTTCCAGCTGTTCCTGAAGCATGATGGCCAGTGTCTGCACATCAGCCTGACCGCTGGGGGAGAGCAGCTCAGCCCCAAACATGCCCTCTGCCTCCTCCTCGTCTGAACCATCCAGTTCCCCAGGGAATGGGGGTGGCATGGACCCCGCAGGGGCATTCCGCTCCCACTCCTGTCTCTGTGGTGGAACAGAGGGACACCAGGTGGGCAGGGGCCAAGGGCCAAGGTAGGCACTGGGTCTTCCCTCACCTCTCCTGACTTTGCCCACCCTCCATGACCTTACCCATGCCCTGACACTGGCCTCACCATGTGACCCAGTCCCCACAGTCTTCCCAGCCCAGCTCTCTTGAAGTTCCTTTTTCTTGACAGCCCCCAACCCATGACACTGCCCCCTCCCCTATTCCAGTTTCCTTTGACCCAGCCCACTTCCTTTCTTCACCTGCCCCACCTATTCTAGGACTCTACACCCTACCCATGGTCACCCAGACCCCACCCTATCATTCCTCTAAGGTTCTCACCAGGCAGCAGGATATCCACATGAAGAGACATCCAGGCCAGTGGGGACAGTGGAGTTGTGGGAGAAGGAGAGAAGACAGTGTGGGTCCAGGAGACCCTGCTTCTCACCCCAGCCCCCTTCCAGAGCCCAGTGTACTGGACTCCATTTCCCACTGTTGCCCACCCAGGCCCTGATTAGTCCAGGCCCCAAAAGTGATTGCTGACCTTGGAGGGTTCATCCTTGACCCCTGACCAGCGGCCCCTCTTGCCTGCCCGGCCACTGCCAGCTCCATAGGGGTCTAGGTGGGTGCCAGAAGGTATTGTGGGTGCCTGGGAGTAACGGAGCTCCAGGGCACTGCCAGGGAGAGATCTGTGGGCATGGAAAGGCAGTCAGAGATCAAGGTGTCAAAGAAAGGGAGCAGAGATCAGGGTTCATGGGGAGGGGCCTGAGGTCAGGGGAATGGGAGAGGGATAGGAAGTCAGAGATCGGGAAAAAGGGTCTGGGGTCAGGGGGTCATGAAGTCAGGAGTCAAAAATACTATGAATCAGCAGAAATCTCAGGACAATAGAGAGTTAGGAGGGGGAGACCTGGGCATTGGGAAGGATGAGCTTGGCCAAGGGAGCTCCATGGGCAGAGGTGGGGCAGGAGGGCTACTGTCACCTGGAGTAGGAGGATGGTGGCCTCCCCCGAAGCTGATCAATCTCCATCTGCATCCGCTCCATCTCTGCCAAGAGCTGCTCCTGGGGGGAGGGAATTGGAGGTATCAGGTCAGAATCTGCTCGGCCCCTGAGGAACAGCGCCTCCCAGCATGGCTTATTCCATCCCCCACCAGTGCCGGTTGCATTTCCCTGGTGGGAGCCCTCCCAGCCTACCCCTGCAGGCCCCTCCTTACCTTATTGAGCAGCAGCTCATCCTGAAGCTTCTTCATGTTGGCGATCTCTTCGCTCAGGGAGTTCTGTAGGGGATGCGGATACAGTTAAAAGGCGGAGCCTGGAAGGGGCATGACCTGGGGACTTAAGTGTCCAGAGAGAGACTGAGGGGACCCCAGGAGGAAGGAGGCGGGCACAAATGGTAAACTGCAGATTGTGGTTGTGGGGCCAAAGATGCATCTGGGGAGGGGAGTCCCTGGGAGCCCCAGAATTCGGCATCATTTATAGTTGCAGAAGATTCAGAGTTTTTGAGTCCACAGGATTAGAGGATTGGGGAAAAGCCAAGAACTCAGGTCAGGATACGGGTGCCCCAGAATTCGGCTCTTGGGGTGTTTGGACTAGGTGAAAGAATGGTTCTACCACAGAGCAGAGACATCTTTCAAATTCAAATTCAGGGTGCCCAGATTTGGGGAGAACTCAAATGATGGTTTGGGGAAGCATGTGGGGCCCCGGGATTCCAGGTCATCGGTGTCCTAGCTGAGGGCACACCTTCTCCTCCAGCGCCCCCATGCGCTCCTTGAGGTGAAGCTGTAAGCGTTCGTTGGACTCGCTCAGCAGTTTGTCCACGGTCTCAGACAGCCGCTTGTTGTGGTCATCGTTCATCTTCTCCCGCTGCCGAGCCTGCCCCAAGAAGAGCCCCACCCGGGGCGCTGAAGCCCACCAAACCCAGAACGGCCCCAGCCCCGCCCCTTCAACTGAACTCCTCCTCCAGCCTCAAGCCCCGCCCTTCCCGCAGTCATCTGCCCCCTCACCCTTTGCAGCTCCTGGTTCTTCTCCTCCAACTGGGCCTCCAGCTGCCGAAGCCGCTCCTCAAAATTCCCATGACGTTCTTCAGCCTAGACCGATGGACCCCATGGCATCTGACTTTGCCCCGCTAGGACCCAGTCAGACTCCACGCCCGGCTTCTCCATGGCTGGGTGTCAGGCCCCGCCCCAAGAGCTCTAGGCTCCTCCCCGTCAGGACTCCAGACTTGTGATTCAGGCTGCTCACCTTGTTAAGCGCTGCTACACGCTGGGCCAGCTGCGCCTCTATCTCAGGCAAGGTCTCCGCCTTCTGCAGCGTCTGCTGCAGCTTCTGCTTGGCATCGTCCAGCCATTCGGCCAACTGACGGCTCTTCTCTTCACTCTGGGGATGGACAGATAGAGGGGAGGGGCTAGCTCACGAGAGCTATGGTCTTGACCCAAAGCACCTTCCGGGCCGCATCCCCACCTGCCGGTACAATGACTCCTTGCTGGCCAACTCGTTCTCTAGCTTGTCGTTGGCATCGTGCAAAGACGTGGCCTCTCGCTGGGCGCTCAGGTAGCGCTTCTCCAGCGTCGTGATCCGTTCCTCCATATCCTCCCGTTGCGCCAGCGCCTGTAGAGGTGGCAAAGAGCCGGTGGACTACAGCGTCCAGAAGACCCCAGGGGGCGCCTTGGCTTAGAACCCTAGATCAGGGGCCCCAGAGTATCCTAGGAAATGAAGTTCTCTGTCATCAGGGCGTTAATGGTGGAGCCACACCTGCCAAGAGCTCCCAGGAATAGCCAATGTTTGGTCCCCAGCCACCTGAGAGTTAAAATAGTGGCATCACACCTCCCACGAGCTTCTAAGGGCAGTACTGTCTTAGACCCTCCCCATATGGATGACCTAAGGCCCCAGGTGATAGGAAGTCTCTACTCTTCTTTAATCCACTCCATTAAAAAAATCCAGGCCTCAGATTTTTCAGCAACTTTTAGCACTGCCCAGGTTTACAATCACAGAGCAAGCGTACTAGGGTCTCATGGAAAACAAAGGTCTCTTCCATCTGGGATTCCCCCAGGGTAACACAGGCTTAGAAAACCAGAGTAGGTGCTCCAAAGTCTCATGGGAGATAGACTCTGTCTGGGAGCTCACCACACCTCCCAACAGGCCCCAGAGTCATCCAGGTTTATTATCCAAGATGAAGGCTCCAGTGGATGATGAAAAACAAAGCGCTCACTGTTCTGTCTCATCCAGTGCCTTCAAGAATCCATGCCCTACATTTCCCAGCAGTTCCTGGGGCATGGGAGTTAGGATCAAGGGGCCTAAGCCAGGATGGGGTGAAATAATGCAAACAAAGGAATTCAATTAAGACCCTCAAGAGTATTTCCCAATAATAGCTACCACCAGTTACTGAGTACCTACCACGTATGTGCCACATGACAACCCTCTGGCAAGGGTTATATATATCCCATTTTACAGGTGAGGAAACAGGCTCAGAGAGGAGAAAGCACACAGCTATGGACTGAATCCAGATTCCACGATTCATGAACTCTCTGACTTTGGGAAAGGGGAACCAGGAGGACTAGGGGGAGGGGCAGGACAGAGGGCAGCCCACCATGGGCTCCGGCCTCACCTCCTTGAGGTCGCGCTGGAGCTTGGCGTTAGCTTCCTCGGCCTTACCCAGCTCGCGGTGGGCGGTGCCCAGCTCCTCCTCCAGCTGGCTCATCTGGCGGCACAACACCGCCAGGCGCTCCCGCAGCTGGCACACCTCCGCACGCTGCCGCTCCATGGCCTCCTCCAGCTCCGCCGTGCGCCGGCTCGAATCCGCACCAGGACCCAGGCCATTGGCAAGGGTCTGGAGCAGGGACAGTGAGGGAGGTAGGGACAGAACCCAGCATGGGGAACAGAGAGAGAGAGAATGCAAGGAGAAAGTTGGTGGGGGGTGGGCGGGCAGGAATCAAAGATCAATAAGGGTCATGGAGGTCACAGAAGTTAGCTAGGTGATCTGAATCAGAAGTCAAAGGTCAGTAAAGGTCTTAGGAGTTCGGATGTCCTAGGTCAGTGAGGATCACACCAAACACTAAGAGGACCATCGCAAAGTCAGGGGGCTGAATGGTGGTTACAGGGATGGGGGCCAATGAAGAGCAAGAGGGAGCAAAGGACTTCCTCCTCTTACCTGCCCGTCCCCATCCTTGCCTGGCTCTTCCAGCCCAGACCTGCGCCTAGACAGCTGTTCTCGAAGGCTCAGAGTCTGGGAACAGAGAAGAGAAGTCAGGCTAAGCGAGTCCTCACACCCCAAGCTCTGCTTCCCACTGGCACTGCTCTGCTGCCCCCCACCCCACAGTTCACCCTTAGACCTTGCACCCTTACTCCTAGCCTCCATGTGGCAGTGTCCTCTTTAGCCCTGACTGGCCCCACCCTACATTTCCTGCCTAGTGAGTCCCCTAGACATAAGCACCAGGGCTCGCCCTCACTGGGCAGCTCTCCCCTCAGGCCTGCCAAAGGGGTCCCTCCTTAGAGCCCTACCAAGTCTCTCCCTAGTCCAACTCCATTGGGCTTCTGCCCCACTCCTGGCCCCACAGATTCTGGAACCCACCCAGTCAGCTCCACCCCATTGGTAGTCTCTTAGATCTTCCCCCCTTCTTAGCCACACTGCCACCTCTTGATTGCTCAGCTCCAGCTCCTCCTCTAACACTGCCACCCGCTCCAGCGCCATCCGCAGCCGCTCCCGGACCTGGGGATGGGGGCAGGACAGAGATGGAGATCAGACCCAATCTAGGACAACTGTGACACAGAACACCCCTGGAACGGGCAATATTTGTATTCCTCAGTGATGGGTGTGTAGCCCCAATCAACTACTAAAACAGGCCCACCCTCTGGAAGCCCCCACCCCAATTCCCTTTTCTATTATCGACCAGTCAGGTCCCATTCTGAGCAGCCTGACCCAATCAATCACAATCAACGTTCTTCCCACTTAGGACATTCCCAGTCATAGCCAGAATAGCTCCCATTCAGGTCACCCCCAACTGAAACCTCAGGGTTTCCGTTCTCCATACAGGCCCTGCGGATTCTCACCTTCTCATCCAGGGCCTTGTGATGCTCGAAGAGTGATTTTAGGGCCTTGAGCACCTCCACCTCGGAAGAGACTCCGCCCGGGGACTGGGCCTGACGCTTCACCACTGTCATGCGCAGTGACCTCTCGTGCCTCGATACTAAGCACTCCAGGTGTTCCAGGAGAAGCTATAAGGACAGGGCACGGGGCCAAGGAAAAGAGGCCAGGAGAGAGCAGGGAGGAGGAATAGGGTGGTTCAGATACGTAGGGAGGACACATGGAGGAACAGGTAGAGCCAAGCAAAGGAGTAGGGAGAAAGGTCAGAAAAAGGAAAACAGAGGTAGGGGCAGAAACAAAGGAGTGGCACAGGAATAGAGAACGGTTATAGAGATGGGGAGTGGACATGAAAGGAAGAGGGGGTCCAGAGGTGACCGGCCAGGAGGTGGGAGCAGGGAGGAGAAGACAGGAAAGTGAGAAGCGAAAAATAGACTTGATAGGCTACAACACCCCCGAGGTCCCGCCCACCTCGTAGGCCCCGCCCCTAGCCCCTCACCCGCGTGTTGTTCCGCTCCGCCTTCAGCTCTGCAATCTCCTCCTCCCGCTCCAGCAGCTGCTCCCGACATAAGTTCAGCTCCTTCGTCAGAGCCGCAAACTCCTGTCCAGGATCGGGACGATCAGATCAATCCTTTCCCATCTTCCTCATTCCATAGGATTGGGAGTTTGAAGGCCCGCCCTCCATGCTAATCCCCGCCCCTTCCAACAACCAGGCCCCGCCCACCATCGGCAAGCCGAGACCCCTTCTCTCCTGCAAGCGCCAACAAGTCCCTCTTCTTCCGGACCGCCCTCTTCACGCCTTCCCTGCTTGAGGCCCCGCCTCCCGCAGGCCCCGCCCTGGCCCAGCCCAGACCTGGGGGAGCGCTATGCTGAGCTGGCGCTGCAGCGAGTCCTTCTCGTGGCCCAGCTCGCGCAGCCGCAGCTGTGCTGTAGCCAACCCGTCCTGAGCCTCGCGCAGCGTCTCGAGCAGGCGCTCGCGCTCTGTGAGCATCGTGACCATAAGGCGCTCCAGCTCGCCGCCCGCCTCGTCCGGACCCAGCGCCGAGCCCCGCCGGCCATCCTCGCTGATGGTGGGCATCACCTCGCACATCATGGCGGCGGTGCTGGCCTGCGGATGCGGAGAGGGGGCAGGGAACAGAGACCAGCCTCGTCAAGGCAGAGAAACTGAGCCACGGCCACTGGGATACTACATAGTGGAAACCGAGGCGGGGCAACCCAGAAATTTCACAGAAAAAACCGAGGTCCATCCATTCGGATCATGACACAGGAGAAATGGAAACCCATTGCTCTTCAGGAAACCAGGCCAGGCTACCCGGGTGAGAGGAGCTGAGGAAAACCGAAGTCAGATCCGGTCAGACACTGACAGCAAATCTAGGCTGGGCCTATTCAGAGAAACCAAAGCTAGGTGGCCCATTGCCTGAGTAAACGTGGACAAATCAGTCTATCTATTCTGGCCTTGCTGAGAATACCCGTCACCCGACTGCATGAGTAAACTGAAGCCCAGGTGAGAATCATGCCTTCAGGAGGCCACACAACTAGGGTCACAGAAAGAGGTCACTGGTACGAGGTTACCTATATAATGTCACAGGGATGGTCTTCACCTACCCAACTCCTGCCTCCTTCAGTTTCTTAGCTATGTAGATCCCAGCTTCCAAAGACTCTAAAGACCCTCTCCACTTGGGAAAGAGAGAGAGATAAAAAGAGCAGGGCACTATGGTAGCCATTTCCCAACACCCAGGAGTCCAAGATCCATCTCCTTTGTCCCTCAGGTCACAGGAGTCCAAGTCCCCAAGTCCCTTCCTTCCCCCAGACCAGGAGTCTGAGCCTGCAGTGCCCCACTTCCCTGGGGACACAGAGTCTGGGCTTTCAACCTCCAACCTTAGACCCAGAAATCCCAGCCTTCAGGCTCCTCCTTGCCCAGAACCCAGAAGTCCAGGCCTCTAGGCCCCAGGAGTCCAGGGGCAGGAGCTGTGGGCGGAGACGGAAGGAGGAGGCATCCTGAGCCGCTCCCTCCACACACAGGTCAGACAAGTCCAGCTGGCAGGGCTGAAAGCAGGAGGGACTTTCACTCTGTTTCCTCCTTTTTGTCTCTCCCTTCAGGCAACAGCATAACCAGTTCTGAGAGTGGATGGTTCCAGCCCCACCCAATGTGAGGACTATGTCCAAAGCCTATGACTGGGGTCTTGGACTCCTCTAAGGAGAGGAGACTGAAGTCCCTGGGACCCAGGAAAGGAGGCAGCTGGGTGCCTGTACCCTTGGGTCTTTGAAGAGGTGGATCTGGGAATCTAGTCAACTGAATCCCAGCACTATGAGGCCATATTCAGGACAATGGAGGCCAGGCTTAGGCCCCAAACCAATATGGTGTCTAGAACCCAGAACCTACTTAAGAGCTGCAATACAGGATGTTTTAGGAAGGCTGCTCTAGAACTTCAAATTCACTGAGAAGAAAACAAAATTCAGCAAGGCTGGACATAGAATCTAGAAAGCCACTGGCATGAGACACAGTCAGTGCAGAAAGGGCACATGCTTCCACACTGACTGTGCTTGGGATAAGGTGTGCTTATAGGGCCATGTGGAGGGGCATATTCTAGAACCCAGGTCTGGAACCTTGAGTCAGCCAAGGACAATCCAATAACTTAAAGAGTATCTGGATCATGCCAGAGCCCCAAACATGGAGGGGAGCATAATGATATATATCTAAGAACATACTTAATTCAATGCATAACACACCTAGTCAAGAGACATAATGTAGAACTCAGATCGTACCAGAGCTGAAGGTAGAACACAGAATATAGCAGGGGTGACATTCTTGGTCTTATCATGTATGTAGATAAAGCTAAAACTCAAAGGGCAGAAGATATGCCCTAAAATTCTGAACATGCATTAGCGCTGAAAAAAACCTAGAAAGTAACAAGGAATTCACCTGGAACTTAGAAGTGCCTGGGGGAAGATGCAGAAGGATGCATATTGGGAATTGAGAATTGACTGACATAAGAACTGAGCTGGCAAAGTGGGGTGGGCGGGGATGTTCTGGAAATGAGGACATTTCTAGGCTGAAGACTCCAAAGAGGAGAGAGCCTAGAGCGTACTTTGAATGTTGATTTGGCAGATGTAGGAGGAGGCCCACAATCCACAAATTTTAAACCAAAGTCACACTAGGGAAAAGATGGACAGAGAAAGTGGGAATGGATAGGCATAGAACCTAGAACGTAAGGAAGGAAGATGTAATGTAAAACACTTCAGTGGGAATCCTCTGGATTTTAGACTATAATTGAATGGAACCTAAAATAAAGAAGTACATTCTAGAATTGAAGCACAGTTCGGAGAAAGGCTAGAGCACTGAATTGGAACACATACATTCTAGAACTTAGATTGCCCCTGGGAAGATAATGGACTCTAGAACAATGCCAAGGATACGACTGGAAGCTAGAACATATCTGAAATGAAATTTTAGCAGAAAATAAACAAGGAAAGGTTTCTAAAATTTTGAAACCGTCTGAGGAGAAGGTGGTATCATGATTTGGCTTGGGGGCATTACCTAGATATTTGAATTCACCCGGGAAAAGATATATCTAGAATTTGGCATCTAGCCTAGAATTTAGAACATATCTTGGGTGAAGACAGAACAAAGACTATGACTGGGAGTGTTCTGGGATTTAGAAGGAATCTAGAGCACACTACAAGGGCACATGTTTAACTGGAAATAAGGCAGTGGTTAGGTTCTAGCTCACCTAAGAAGCCTAGGCTACAGAACGCCTCTGTAGGAACAGAGGTAATCAGCCTAAGAGTGTGTTTAGAGTATGGGACATCATGATGTGGAAACATCACGATAGGGTACTGGAAACATCTCAAAAAGCTGGGTCCCAGGGGACAGAGAGAGAGGGGAGAACTCCAGGGGGAGCCCTGCACCTGAGATGATATGGGAACGAGGCAGGGGTTTTTCAAGGCCACCAGAGATGTCAAGTTGATGGAGGGTTATGAAGCCATAGGACCTGAGATCCTAAGAGCATGAGCTGAAGAGCTAAATACTTGGCAGAGGTGTGGGGAAGAGCTGGGGCTCTGGACTCCTGAGTCTGTATAGAGGTAGGGGACAGGGGATGGAGGCTTGAATCCTGAATGCTTGTTGGGAGAAGGCCTGGGGCAGATGGCTTTGGTGGGCAGTGCAGAAGCTGGGGTCTGAATTCCCGGGTCCCTGAGGGGTTTCAGGACTGGGGGCAAGGCTAGGTCTCCAGGGTGGGCAGAAGCAAGGAAATTGCATTCTGAGTCCCTGAAAGGAAGAGAGTCATGGCTCCTGAATCCCTAAGGGGGCAGATGCTGGGTATATTTATGTGAGGGCCACATAGTCTCTAAAGGGAGCAAAGCCTGGGAAACTGGATTCCTAGGTCCTGAGGTGAGGGCTTCCAGCCGAGGCCTTTCACCAGACGGAATGAGAGTACTGACAGCGCTCCCAGAACCGGGTGGAAGCTGGATCCTGGATGCCAAGGTCTCAGAGGTGGACCAGGCAGGAACATTCAGAAGCCAAGACTCCTCAATAATCAGTTAGGGTCACGGAAACCAGGGGTGCTGAGGACGGGCCAGAGGAACCTGAGGCCCGGGCGCCCGGGTCATGGAGGGCCCGGGTATCCCCGGGTCATAGGTGCGGCGGGGGGATCCCCGCGCCGCCAGTGCCCCCTCCCCGACGGCGGCGGTAGCGGTAGGTGGGGGGAGGCGAGGCTGCCGAGCGCGCTGACCATGGACAGCTCCAAAGCGGGCCTGTGTCCAGGGCCGCCGCCGAGCTGGCCTGGACTGAGGGGACTCGGCCGGCTGTTCAAGCCCGAGGGCCGGAGATGGGCAGACCAATGCGTGAATGGGGGACTATGCAGACGTGACGGGGGGCGACTAGCCCTCGCTGGAGGAGTCTGACACAGCGGCGGCCGGTGTCTGGACTGGGCTGAAGAGGAGGATCTAGGTCCAGAGGGGATTCCCGGGGCTGAACTGGGAAATCCAGGCTCCTGGGCCCTGGAGGAGGTGCATGGAGGCAGTACGCCTGGGATTCTAGGGTTCGGTTGGGGACTCTGAGAGCCGGGAGGGGCACGTCTGAGTCTCTGGGGTTGAGCGGTGAAATCTGGGCTCTGGGGTCCCCGGGGATGAAGAAGGGAATCCAGGATCTCGGGGAGGCGGGGAAAGCTCGGTGAGGGGTCCCCTGGGTGGGCGCTGCCAGGCGGGCCGGGCCGGGATTCTACCTACCTGGTCCGAGGCGGCTGCGGGCGGAGCTGGGCTGCAGGAGGGACGTGGGGTGGGGTGGGGGGACCGGGCGGGGCCCCTGGCGGCAGCCGGGGCCCGGATCTGTGGCTCGGGAGCCCTGTCTCCGCCGCTCGCGCGGGCTCCGCGTTTCTTGCTCCGGCTTCGGCGCTAGGAACCCCCCCCCTCACGTTCTCACAGCCTTCAACCCCCTAAAATAGCCACCTGCCCCTGTCACCGTTCAGCCGCCCCCCGCGAGGCCCCAGCCCTCAGACCCCCGGGTGCCCACCAGCGCCCCCCAAATCCCACCTTCCCCCCCAAAAAATTCCTCCTCCCTCCCCCCACCCCCCACAGCTCCAGTGCGGTCGTGGCCCCTTTAACGGGAAACTGACAGACGGCGCAGAGTGGCCAATGAGAGGGGGTGTCGGCGCCGGCCGGATGCTAAACCCCGCCTCCGCACGGATCGGGAGGGGTCGCGCGGGCGGAGAGCGGGAGGAGGGGCTCAACGCGCGTCAGCCAATAGGCGTGCGGCGTCCTGCGGCTGGGGCGGGAGGCGGAACCCGGCCGGGGGATGATGTCACCTGGAGCGAGTGGTGAGCGGCGTGGAACGCGAGTCGCGACCCCGGATCCCGGCGGTGGCGCGTTGGCCCTTACGCCGCACGGGACACTAGGGCTGGGCTGTCGGCGAGGTGGGAGTAAAGGTTGGATTTTAAGGCGGGAGTGGCTTCAGGAGATACGCTCTCAAATTGGAAGGTGGGGTGAACGCCGGGTCGCTGAGTGCACCTTATTCTGCACCCCTTGCGCCCGCTCCGGGAACTGCACTTGGCACCCCCACCCGGCCTCCCACGCAGAAGATAGTATGGCTTGCAGGGCTCCCCCGACAGTAGAGGCTAATGGTTCGCTCCGCTCCGCCCCCACAGAGGCCGCCCACTAGCTCCTGCAGCGTTTCAGGACTCCTCGGTCTGACCCGCTGCAGAGGAAGGGGCTTGTCCGCCTGTCTTAGAGTCTCTTAGGGGTAAGGGGAGTTGTGTTGTCTTCAGTTCTGACACCGCACTCAGACCCAGGCTGGGACCCAGCCTCGGCCATTGGACTTGTCCCTAGGAAACTCTGCCTTGAGACCTGGGGAGAACTCTTTATCTCTGCTCTCATACTCTGGAAAGGGCTCCTTCAGGGCCTGGTCTCCACCTCAGCTTCTCTCCCTCCTCCACATCTCAAGACACTCTAACTCCAGGATGCAGGACAGACACACAGACACTGAATGAGGGTCAAAGATCTTTAAATAAGGAGCCAGTGACAATAAATACTGTACAGGGGAGCGGGTGAGGATCCAGATCTGTGGTTTCAGCCTCGAGACTCCAAGGACCTGAAAGGAGGGTGAAGAGAGGGGAGCTAGGCTCAGGGGAGGGGGCCTGGGAAAGGCATGGGAGAAAGCCAGGACTGGGCTTCCAGAGCCAAAGGCCCAACAAAGTGGGTTGAGGGATTCCAGAAAGAACAAGTTCCAGATCTTGGTATGGGAGTGAGCTGGGGGTCCCTAAGGAATTTAGCCAGACCAGCTTGAAGAGAGAAGCTGGGTCAGGGATCCAGGGTCAGAATCCCAGGGAGAGGAGCCAGGGCTGAGGATGGCAATCAAGGTCCCAGAAATCACTGGCCTGGTTTGGGAGTTGGGAAAAGGGAGGCAGCAGTGGCAAGGGGCTCACGAGTAGCTCTGGTGCTGCTGGCGCCGGCGGGCAGAGCGCATCTTCTCAAAGCGGGCCTCCATCTCCTCCAATACCCGAGGTGTATAACGCACCACCAACTTCACGGAGCCCTGGGCTGCCTTCAGCAGCTCCACTGCCTTCTCGTGCTGCTCACCCTCAACACTCTGCAGGGTGGTACAGACAGCTGGACCTGGGACCCTACACCCACACCCAGTCCCCACCCTGGAAATGGGACCAGCTGTTGGTGAGCCTGGTTCTAGCCATGACATGCCAAGGCCTCATGTCCTCATGGGAGAGTCATTATCTCTTTTCTCAGTGTCCTCCCCTAAAACCTTCTAAGTTCCCCACGTCAGGGACAAGCCCCATATGTCCTCAGTCACTGAACCAGACCTCCAGGCCCATCTTTATCCTGTCCCTCCCCACAGCTCATTAATCCCAAGCTCCATCTCTCCTGATCTGACTGCCCCTTCTTTGTTCCCATCACCCTGGCTCCAGCTCAGGCCTCTTCCTATCCCCAGTGGACTCTCCCCTCCCTGGCTTTCTGGCCTCCAGTCTGTCCCCTCAGTCCATCCCCCACAGAGTCCAGAGGGGTCTTTCTACACCTCTAAGCTGAGCCTATCCCTCCCTTACAGCCTGGTTCCCCAGAAACCTGAGACAAAGGCCCAGATTCTCAGGCTGGCACTCAGGCCTCTCATGGCTGGCCTCAACCACCTATCCAGTTGTGCCTCCATCTACTCTAGCCAGTGAGTTTAATTTTGCCTGCATGCCCAATTCTCCATCAGAACTAAGCTTCTCTCTTCAGCTCAGAGGAATTCAGCCCCTATGTACAGTACCATCAGCTAGTAACACCCTCTCTACCTTATTTGCCTGGAGAACTCCTACTCATTCTTCAAAACCCAACTCAAAGATTCCTTCCTCTGCAAAAACTTCCCTCATCTACACTGGCCCAGTGCCACATCTGGGCTCTCACAATGCTTTGTGCTTTCTCATTATTATCTTCCTAGATTAGGACTATTTCAGTCAGGGTCCCTCTCCCTCACCAGAAAGGGAGTCCTTGAATGTAGCAGCTGGGGTAAACTTCTCTCAGGGTCTGCAGCAGTGCCCAGCACAGGTTGGCTGAATGTCAGAAACAGGTCCTGTGCTACTTTGGACAGACTGTGACCCCAGCCCTGCCTCAGCCCCCACTCACCACACCATTCACTGACAGCAGCTGGTCCCCACGCTTGAGGCCTCCGTGGCGGTCAGCCACACCTCCAGGGATGACACGGGAGATGTAAATGGGTGAATTCTGCTCCTTGCCTCCCATGATGTTGAAGCCCAGGCCCTCGTCTGTCTTGGGCAGCTCCACTACCCTGGGGTGTGCGTGGCCCTCGCTGGCAGTGAAAGCAGCCACTGTGGCCTGGGAAGAAGAAAGCATTGGGAGATGAGGGCCCTTCTTTGGCCGGCACACAAACTGGAGTGCAGGAGCTGGGCCAGGGAGGGTGATTCAGGCCAGATTGCTTTCCCCAAGCAGAGAATGCCCACCAAATTCAGCACAAGATCACTCTGTAATGACAGTTATGTCCCTTTGAGTTTACTTTGGGTGCTTCAGACTTGTGGAAGAGAAAGTCTCCATTTGGTGGGGGTGTGTCTTGAATATACTTGCCAAATTTGCTTTTTAAAAGAGAAAGCCAGGGCCTGGAGGAGCTGAGAGCTTCCAGGAAACAGCAAGAAATAGCATCTAACTACAGTCTAATAAGTTTTCAGTGTTTGATGCTATTCCCTTGTTTTCATTGTACTAGATGTTTAAGGCTATCTTCTGGGTAGGCATGCTGTACTAGTTTCATGTGTAGTTGCTAAAGTTGCCTTTACAATGACATTTTAGTAAAATATGTGCGATCATTTAAAATATATGATAAATAATAGTAAGGGTGGTATGTAGATTTGGCAGAAATCATAAAGGAGGAAAGAGGAATGACTGACATTAGGAAGACCATTAGCTAGACATTAGGACTGACATTAGCTAGACCTGCAGTTCAGAGGATACCAGGAGCAATGGGAGGGGGCGCCTACCTTGGCTGTAGCGTGGGCCCGGATCTCAGCGCTGCCGGTGATGTCCAGCGTGTCATAGAGCTGCTCATACACCTGGCGAGGACGTAGCAGCATCAGGGGGTCGTCAGCCCCCTCTTGCCTTCGGCACAGGAGTCCAGACTCGCAGCCCCTCCCACCCAAGGATCCGCCCCGTCCCCGCAAGCCGGGAACGGAGAAAACTTCAACTCCCAAAGAACCCCAGAGCCGATGCGCTGGCACCTCAAGGCGGGCCGCCCCGGGCGCTGCTGGGAGGCGTAGTCCCCCGGCTGGGTATGGGGGACCTGAAGGACGATGGCCAACCCCGCTTGCGCTCCAGCGCCGCGCGGCTCTCACCTCCCGGATGGCAGAGCAGAAGCGGCTCTGCAAGACTCGCTGGAGGGCCTGCAGCTTCTGCGGGGGCAGCTCCCCGCTGCGCTGAAGCCGCTCGAGGAGCTCCACCGCCCGGGACACGTCTGCGGGGCGGGGGCGGAGCGCACAGACAGAGTCAGACACGACCACGCAGACAGGCACGGAGCGCTGCGGCCAGAGACCGAATAAGGGCGAGCGCAGGACAGACCAGTCCGGTTGGACACCCGGAGAGTCGCCGTTGGCAAGGGAGAGATGCAGCCGGCCGGGCGCCGCGCATCCCCAGGATTCCCATACATGCACTGACAGGGGAGCCCCGGGACCGCCCGGCTCGCCGGCGCCCCGCCCCGTCTGCCCGCCCACCCGCCGGGGCCTGGCTGGGGGAGGGGACGTGGGCTGCGGGCCAGCCGGGTGGGCAGGGCCCTGGCGCGCTTACCTCTCTCCAGCCCCAGCGGCTCCACTAACGCAGCCATGTCCGCACCACCGCCGCCAGCCGCCCGCCCGGTCGCCGGCGACGGGGGCAGGGCTGCGCGAGGCCACGCCCCTAGCTACGGACGCCCCCTGCGGAGGTGCGCCCCGGCTGCGCTCAGCTTTCGGCGCTGTGACCGCCCACCTGCTGCCTCGCGTCTGGCGGCCCTGCCCTCATCCTTCATCGGTCTGTCTCCTGTTTGCGACCTCTCCTATTGCAGCCTTTGGCTGCATCTCCTTCCATATTTGTCTGTCCTGCCCGCTAAACCTGTTCCCTCTCTATCCCTTTTTTCCACACTCAGTGGACACAAACGTATGTCAAACATCTGGGCCCCAGGCGAAAAACACGATGGTGAGCAGGGCAGACAAGCCCACTGCCCTCAGAAGCTTAGAGGTGTAGGAGGCAGACGACCAACTGGGCCTGAGATAAGAATTAGGAGTGGGGGTGGGGGTGACAGGTCTAGGAGCATTGCAGAGAGTCCTTGGAGGTAAGAGCATCAAGAGGTGGGGCACGAGGCAGAAAGAGCCCATATTGCTGGGCAGCAGAGTAAGGATGGGGGTGGTTTATGATGAAAAGGTTGGCAAGATAGTTTGTTGCATGGCCTTGTGTGTCCACACGTGCACGCTGAGGATTTTGGACTTCATGGTAATTCCTAAGAGTAAAATGTGATATTCATGTATATTTTAACATCACTGTGGCCACTGTGTGGAGACTGGGCAGGATGGGAGCCAGAGTGGAGGCAGGGGGCCCAGTCAGGGGGCTACACCAGTAATCCCATTATGGCTTAGACCAGGACATGTATGATGAGCTGACAGATTTGGAAATAACTGTACATGACGACTGGGAGGTGGAGAAGGGGTTATTAAGCTGCTTGTGGGGACTCTGGCTAAGATAGTCTGTGCTGGAGGGGGGATACTGGGTATTCTGAGAAGCCTGTGTGGTATTCGAGGCCTGCAAGCACTTTGAGAATTTGGCAAAGGTGGTAAATAAACCCGGGCAAGAGTGGAAAAGATTGCTGGGGCAAGAAAATAGAGAATGAGATAACTGAGGCCTTAAAACTCCTAACATATAACAGGAAGACAATAAGAATGGCCAGAAACATAGGAGGAAAACCAGGTAGGAGAAACCATGGGAAGAGAGCATTTTTAAAGAAGGAAGTGAACACTGGTATCAGATGCTTTAGACAGGCCAAAGCAATGTGGGAAGTGCAGGTAAGACTGGCTGTTGCTGACAATTAGCTAGAGGGGGAGATGGAGTCCAGAAGAGGGCTTTTTGCAGTGGGAGGACTAGAGCAAGTTTGTCCATTCCTCTTCCCTTCATAGTATTTTTCTTTTACTTTAACAAAAATAGCAGAGTTAAAAACACACATAACCCAGAGGGCTAATATTGACAAGCACCAGCCCCCATTCCTTTCCTAACTCCCCTCACTGTAAGGGGCAACAACTTACAGATGTTTACTAGTTGCTTCTGTATGTAACATGCTATTTCTCAGTTTATTGATTTTAGATGTTGGTGATATATATTGATTTTCTGTTCTTACAACCTTTTCCCTCTTCCCATGGTAGTTTTATGGTACCGGTTTTTAGGTCAGTCAATAAAGTGCTCACATAATGTCTAAGTACCTACTGTTTACTGCAGAGCCCAAGTGGTGATCTGTGATTACATTTTCTTTCTTGCATAGCATCTTTTTGTGTGATTTCTGTCTACTTTCATCACATTCTCAATTTCTTTCAAACTCTCCATCACAACAGATTTTACTTTTTTTTTCGTTTTATGAGAAGTAACAAAACACCCTAAGTTTAATGTGTACATAATGATTTACGTATAGTGTGAGATTATTGCAATAGGTTCAGCTTCTGAATCTTATCCTGAAACTCTTGGGAAACTTCAGTCCTCTAACCCCCATGTGGACCACGGTGTGCTCTCTAGAAACTGACATCCTGGGACTTCCCTCCACTGCTCTGAACTGCGTCTAGTTTCTTCCCTTTTAGAGCCCTCATTTTGGGTAAGTATATCCTCAGTTAACTTCCTAAAAAGGTTGTGAGATTCCTCTTACTTTCAAGAAAGTTTGTCCAATTTTTTTTCCCCCTAGCACTTCTACCCTTTAACAGGAAGGTTTCAGGTTATCTAGTATCTGATCAACTACCAAATTCACCTACTAAATTCTTAATTTCAGTTACTGTTTACCAGTTCTAAAATTTTCATTTGGCCCAAGATTTCAGATGCTAAATTCTCCAGTTTCCTTATTTTGTGAAAATAGTTATTTCACTGATAATTCCAACATTATAATCATGCCCAAGTCTGTTTCTATTCTTTTTTTTCTTGGATTTCAGTTAATTCAAGTCCTCTTTCTAGCATGCCTGATAATTTTCAGTAGATGTTAAACATTGTTTTAAAAATCATAGAGGCTCTGACTTACATCTTCCTCCAAAGAGGGCTAAATTCCCTTGGCAGATAACCTAAGTCCTGATGGGGTCTGGTTTTAGGTTCTTACGCCTGGTCTATTTCACAGGTGGCCTTCCTTCAATTTTGGGGCACTCTGGGGATCTCAAGCATGGCCATTCTACCTGCAGATTTTGAACCCCCAACCTGTCCCGTAAAAGCAGCGTGGCTGCTGAGATGTGGTTCAGCTCCTTGACCTCCAACTATTGCTTTTTGAAGAGCTCCTTGGGGAGTCTTGCAATAGCAGCTTAGGAGTTGGCAAATGTCTGGAGGGAAGAATGCATGTAAATTTAGTTCATTGTCCCATCTGGGAATTTGACCACTAAGTCCCAGCTGTCTGGTCTCACCTCTGTGAACTCAGCCTAGTGGAGAACTGCCACTTTCTGAGTCTGTTCCCCCACACTAAATCGGAAAAAAACATCCTTAAGTAAGGATAAGTATGTAGCTCATCTCTGTGTGCTTTACTTTTCTTTGGGATCACATCGACCTAGTTTGGTGTATATTGGTTGCTTCACAATGCCTTTCACGAGTTTTTATATATTTTGTCCAATCTGTATATAGCTGGCTTGTGCCAGGTTAGTCCAAAATGGGCTATCCTTTGTAGCCCATCCAGAAGTCTAGATGCAGTATCTGTGGAGTAGCTATGACAATATACTAATTAGAGGTATTTATCCTGAAAATTGTTTCTTCCAAAACCAGTTTTTCAATTTAGGTGGTCTCTTGTTGCAAAATTTTCTCAAATGCCTGTGATCTTTGGTTGTGTGCTTACAGACTGAGACAGTTGAAAGGCGTACTAGAGTGCTTGTTTATGTCAGGTTTAACTGACTGACTGCCTCTGGGTTATCAGGCCGTTTGCCTTTAGGCTAAGAAACTTCAAGAGACAAAAGTGGGTGTCTTGCCCAGAATGCCCTGCTCCTAGGCTGCCCGAGTGCTGAAACAGATGACTGTTCCAGGTACAAATTCTCCCTTGAGTCTCTTGACCCTTGCTGTACCCGGAGTTGCGGTCCTAAGCCTCTCTTGGATTCTGCAGGCTGACTGGCTTCCTTCTCCAGGGTCCCAACTGGTGTTCTCACCATCTCACAGTTGAAGCTTTTGTCCAGAAAGGGTGTTGCCATCTCCACTGGTGATGGAACTGCTTGCTTCCTTGCTGCTCCTCTACTGATGTCAGGGAGCATGAGGTAAAAAAACAACTGGTGAATTTGCCATCACCAGCTGAAGGCTGTTTTCCATCCTGGCCCTGTGCGGATTCCATCCGCTCTACCCAGTCTTAACTTAGTTCTGCTCTTGTATTTTGTCGCCTCACTCCTCTTCCTGCTCACCGACTCAGACAACAGCTTCCTTTTCATACAAAGTTGCAGCTTCCACAGAATCATCTAGTGCCTAGTGCACCACACCCATAGGGGTATGAACAATCCCCGAAGTGTGTGAAAGTAAAATAAAAAAGAAATTTGAAAAGGGACCAAGGCCCCTTTTGGAGAAGTTCCTTACTCCCCTTTAAACAGCTCTGGTGTGGGGGCAGCCCCAGGCTCAGGTCATAAAGCTCAAGGCCGCAGCATAAGGCCCGTGGTCAGGAGGCGCGCCACCAGCCTCGGAGGACTCTGCCATGTCGCCCCCACCCCCACCCCCTCGCAGCTCCTCCTTGTGCTGCCGCTCCATCGCGCCCGCTCTTGATAGCAGGGCTGCCAAGTCAGGTGGCACCCTTCTGGGGAACACATTAAGGGCAGCGAAGAAACCAAGGTGCCCATTATCAACAGGAATTTATTTTATTTTTAAATCCAAGGAGCCAGGAACAAACAAGAAGACTCCTACCCTTGGCTGGCAAACTTAGGTGGTGGCCAAGGAGACTGGGGGAGAGAATGACAGCAAGGGGGTGGGTAGGAACACGTCCAAACAAAACCAGGGAGGCCCTCTTCACTCCGGTGCAGCCTCCATCAAATACCCGTTCTCTGGAGCGAGATACCCGTCGCCTCCCTCGGACTCCATGTACATGTCTCGGCCTTCGTTGCCCAGACCCTCTAGCCCGTTGTCCTGGCCGCCGCCACCCCCACCTCGGGCCTCATCCCTGCCCCGTTCACCACCCCGCTCCCCCCGCTTGTGCTCGCGATCCCGGTCCCGGTCGCGGTCCCGGCGGCGTTCCCTTTCACTCCGGTGGCTCCGACGACGTTCTCGGTCACGATCCCGGCCCTTTTCCTCTGGACCATCAGGTCCGTCAGGCCCCAGCTCCCCGGGTGGCCCGTCATCAGGAGGCGCGTCACCAGCCTCGGAGGGCTCCGCCATGTCGCCCCCACCTCCGCCACCTCGCAGCTCCTCCTTGCGCTCCCGCTCCCGTCGCGCCCGCTCTCGGCTCCGGCTGCTCCGCCGCTTCCGGTCCCGGTCCTTGTCCTTGCTACGCTCCCTGGAGCGCCGCCGCTCCTCCTTGTCCCGACTCCGGGAGCGCCGCCTCCGGTCCCGAGAGCGGGAGCGTCGCCTTTCCCGCTCCTTGTCTCGCTCGCGGCTTCGCTCCCTGCGCTCCCGCTCGCGGTCCCGGTCCCGGTCCCTGTGCGGAAGCGGGGAGGGGCCCGGCCTGGATGACATGGGCAGCGGGTTGCGGCTGGGCTCCCCATGTGACCACCCCCCACACGAGGAAACCGGCTGCCCCATCTCACCTCTCATCATAGCGGGATGTATCGTCGCGGCCGGAATGCCTGATGTTCACATCGGCCCCACCTCTTCTGGTGCCACCGAGGCCACCTCCTGGGAGCAGGGGAGGCGGAACAGGGGGTCAGACTGGGCAGGGCAGGAGGGGAACCAAGGGGCATCGAAGAACAAAGGGAAGGACACCGACCACTTCTGCTGATGCCTGTGGGGCCAGGGGCTATAAGGACATTGTGTGCATTCTTTAAACATGATATCCACAAAGTGCTAGTCAGGAAACACCTGTAATTAGACTCCAAAAGAGCCCCTATTCTTAACCACTACACAGGACACAGTCACTTCACAAACCCTTTCAAGTCATCCTCATCCCCATCTTCACACAAACCCAAGGCCACAGTGACCTTCCAATGTCCTGCTTCAAAGCCTCCAATGGCATCACACTGCCCAAAGCCCAGCCCCTGTCCAGTGCCTGCCTTGCCCAGCTTTCAAACCAAAGGCCCCGGCTCCATATGTCCCCGGTGCTTTTCAGTGGCCTCCTACCCTCCATCTCCCTCCTGCCCCACCCAGTTTCTGGGATCTTCACCTTTCCCTGGAATCTGATCTGCCTTGCCTAGTATGGCAACTGACTCTCAAACACCGCTTCCCCAGAAAGCCTTCCCTGGCCTACCCGACTAGGTCATTCTCCGCTGTATACTCATGCACCACACCTTTCCAGGACTTGGGAGTTTTCGATGTTATACCAATGTGTGAGTTGATTAATACCTGCCTCTCCCAGCAGAAAGTTATATACCATGAACACCGGCACTTCGGCTCTACTCCTTGTAACCAGCACATCCAGAATAGCAAGGTATGAGAGTCAATAACTGACTGAAAAACCCTAAGGCATATCTGATCGTCTCCTTAAAATGGAAAAAAAACTCCGATAAAGTAACTTGCCCGAGGTGACTCAGCAAAGAAGGTGAAGAAGATCTGGAACATGACTCCTGGCCAACTTGAGAACCTACCCTTTCCCTCAAGCACACTCTTCCGTACCACACTGCCTAGAAGCAGGCTTCAGTGGGGCAGGCATGGTAAAAATACAAGGAAAGACTTTCAGCAATGACAGTGAAAAAGGAAGAGGCTGCTTGGATATCAGACATTAAAATAGGGACAGGCAATTGGCCAGGCATCTGCAACATTACAGGTACCGCACAGAACAGACCTGTGTTTTCAACTTTCAGGTCTAACCCAGCCATGGAGCACATGCATCAACTGGTTACAGCCAACATATTAACAAAATAAGGCAAAAGAATATAAAATACTAGTATGAACTGCCTATAGAAAAGGTAATTACTGCTTCATAGAACTGTTCGGTGATATATATTTTTGCCTGTATGTTAGGTCAAGATGTATCAGGTATCGACAACAGAAAGCTTGAGTGCCAACCGAACTAGAAAATTCTGGCATTCCAGGATTCTACAATAGGAAACAGCACTGAAGAACTCACTCAACCCCAAAGAAACAGGAGAGGTAGATAAGAACCTGTGTATTAAGTTCAGAGACTCATCTGCTCAATGTGTGGTCTACCCAGCCACAGGTCAGTCAGGAGAGAATGCATGGTGAGCCAGGAAGCAGGAATAAGAACAGAGGGTACTAGACCCACTGGGGTATCTTCCCAAAGAAGACCATCTTCTCTGAGAACTGTCACTCACTCTGGCAGGAGTCGGTCCTCAACTGGCATGTTTGGATGGCAGGACCTCAGCCCCAGGTCCAGGCCCAACACCAAGCCACTGACAGCTGACTACCCCCAAAACAAATCCAGGACTGGGTGTAAAGCAGGGAGCTGGGGAACGCAGTGTGGGCAAACACAGAAGAGACCAGTCTGCATGGACAGCAAATGCGGCAAAAGCAAGCTACAAAGATGACAGACGCAGCTCTTGACAGCTTTAAGGTCTGGCTGCCAGGTCCTCTTAAGGACCCCTGGCATTATGACGTCTCTGGGCTCCAAGGACACCCAGAATTCCATTATCAACATGGCCCCTTTATGCTTTAGAAAGCTCAAACTGACCTTGACTGAGATGGTGAATGACAATTACAGAGGCTGTCTATATGTTTGTCTTGCTCTTGACTAAAAGCCTGGTACACAGCTGGTGATCAAATAGCATTTGCTGAATCAATGAATAACGGAACCAGTGCGAACAAAGTATAACCAAATGAGAAATTAACATTTCTAAACCCTGCCATATGCCACTTGCTATATGATGGGCACCTGATATGCTGCACTTAGTGAACCATAAAGTCATTCCCACTTTGCAGGACTAGGAAAATGAGACAAGAAAAGGGGAAATCCAGTCCTCAGCCAGCATCTGATCCTGGACTGGCCCCTCCGAGCCAGTGCTCTGCTCTTCATTAGTAACGCAGAACCAGAAGTGATGGTGATGAGAGAGGATGAGCCCTGGAGGAAGGATGTGAGCAGCCCAATAAGCAGGGAGAGGAAAGGAGACAGAAAGCAGCAGAGGGCGTGGGAGATAAAAGGTGAGAAGCCACCAAGTGCAAGACCCTCAGAGCCCAGCCTGGGCAGGACGTCTCACCTAGTCGCCGGGGCCTCCAGCCCTTCACGGTTCGGCCCCTTTCCACATCCACAAGGACCCTCCTGCCATCAATCTTCTTGCCGTCTGCGTGCTTGTAAGCGGCTGCAACAGATGTGGGAAGGGGGAAGGGGAGGAGTCCCCAGGGGTCCTCTAGTCAGGACAAGGCCCGGCTCTGCAGCATCCCCACCCCCAGGTCCCCATCAATGCTCTCACACATGCACACATACGCACACGCACACATACACCCAGGCACGCCCACCAGCCAGCCAGGCAACTGACAGCCAGACGGGCCCTCTCCCAAACTGGGGAGGGGCCTGCTCCATCTCAGAATCTGCTTATCACCCCCAATCATTATTGGGGGGCAAAACCACCCCAACCTCTTGTTCCCAACTCTGGCCCTTCCTACTCCCATTTGACAGAGCAGCCCCCTCCTGCCAAGGCGGCCAAAGTCGCTGCAAAGAAACCGGAGGTTAACTTAAGGCTGGACTCTGCTGTGGGGGAGGGCGCCTCCACAACCCCAGCATGCACCTAAAAACATTGTGCCGGGGGAGGAGGCCCAGTTGGGCCGCTCTGCACCCCAGTTCACACCAGTTTTCTTTTTCTGCAATTTTTAGGGGGGGGTAGGGTGAGTGTGGGGGGAACAGACATCAGAACAGAAAATGAACCAGAAGGGGGTGGGAGAACTCTAGGAGATGGCAGGGAGCAGAAGAGTCGGTTATGGTGCTCCCAGGGGGCCTGGAGGGGCCCCCCACTACAGCAGTGAGGGAGAGGGGAAGTGGAGGGAGGCATGGGAGACGTGCGGTGCTACTGAAAATTCCTGCCTTACCTGAGGCGACTGACTGCCACCCAACCCCAGCCTCCAGCCCATCTCTCCCTCCACACCCCACCCAGCTCCACACATGATGGGAGGCAGAGCCCTGGCAGAGCCTTGGAAAGGGTGAGCAGTGGAGGGGGAGATGCGAAGAGAGGCACACTCCTGCTCCCCAGTGGGACAGGGCAGAGGGCAGGCCTGATGCTGGCCTGTCTTACATGGGTATGTTGGGAAGACCGAAGTCCCTATTTCTCCCCCCAGCCCTGGCCTAGGGGGTTGTCCTCAACCAACCACAATACCCTGCCCCGCCCCAGCCCGCTCCCCCCCAAATAACAACCAGAGGAAGAGAAAAAGGTGCCATTTACCGATGCCGGCCTTGCGGGTGTCCAAACCGAGCGGGATGGGGGGGGCTCGGCAACTCCTGGGGGCCTGGCGAGGAGGCGGGCTTCCCGGGGGGGGACACGGGACCGCTTACCTGGAGCCCCCAAGCTTACCTGAGCACGCGCACAGACCCCACACCCACCACCACGGGGTCATCTAAAGCTACAGGAAAGGGAATGGGGGGTCCTAGGGAGCCACAGAAAGGGAGAGGAACCGCATCTCCTGCACCACCTGGAGACAGGCAGAGGAAGTGGTGGACCCCAAGAAACCTCACGGAGGCCCTCAGAGAGGCGGAGGTAAAAACTAACATCAAGTCTGGGAGCTGGAAAGCCCGGGGACTTTCTTGTTTGAACTTGAAAAGGCTGGGGAGGCCTTGGCAAACCTGTCTGCCTTCACCCCTTCCCAGTAAGTCCACGCTAAACTAGGCACACGCCCCACCCCCTCAGCACATGGAATGACTTTTCCATCTTGAACTTCACACTCCCTCCCACCACCTGCTGCAGCCCAAAGGCTGGCACGCAAGGGGACAGCCTGGGGGGTCCAGGAGATGGAGTGCTGCCCGTGATCTGAGGAGGAGGGGCCATTTGGCCCCTGAGCCCAGAGGGCAGTGGGGGAAGGAATTTAAGGACAGGAACACAGTCAAGCAAAGGAACCCTGCTCTGGTTCAGTGTCCCAAACCCCAGAAGAGGCCCAACCCGGGAGACAGCAAAGAAAACGTGTGACATGTGTACTTCTAGGCTTCTCTCTCTCTCCCTCTCTTAGGTCTCTAGACAGTGGAAGGGTCTTAATAAAATCTACACGTCCTCCAGCTGTGTGCAGTGTATCACTTGATCCCGCCCACATCCCAATCCCTTGCACTCTGAGAGCAGATGGGCACCGCAGCCCCTTGGGAGGCCTTAAACCAGGATAAGGCAGATAGGAAGGGGGCAGAGCAGCCCAAGTCTAGTAACCAAAAAGATTCCCCAGGGACACGGCAGTGACAGTCCTGCAGAAGGCACGGGGGCAGGGCACGAAGGGCTCCACACAGAGCCCTGGCCCTGGCGCACCCTGTCTTTGATACTCCCACCACCTTGCCACTGATGTCATGAATCCAGGGAAGAAGGGATGTCGGGTGGAGCCCAACTGCAGAGGCCCACTGCCTTTCCCATCAGGGTTCATTTTTCCCTTCCTGGGATCAGCAAGATTATCACAGAATATATGGATCAGGAGAGATGGGGAGCTGGAGGGACAAAGGGCACCCAAATGAGGAATGGGTTCTGGGTGCGGGGAGGCTGAGGGGGCGACTGGGGGTGGGAGGAGGGACGCCTCGCTGCTCCTGCGCTGCCTGGCTAAGCTGGGCTGGTGTGCGGTGCTGAGTGATCTTACCCATGATACAAACCCTTATACCAACCATACACTGAGGTGTTGTAAGGGGAGCGTAAGCATCAGCTGCAAGCCAGCTGCGTGGTGGCTGCAGTGACAATAAGAACAGTCAATTAATACGGCGGCCCCTGGACACGCCGCAGCCCTGCCCCGCCCCCCCACCCATCCCTGCCCATGTGGATGCTGCCGCAGCCTCAAAGGGGGCTTCGGAGATGTGGAGGCAGGCGCTGAACACGTCCACCAGCCCACTGCCCGCTGAGGAACAGGGCTGGGGGCCAGGGGTGAGGAGGCGGAGGGTCGGGTGGCCCAGCCCCAGCTCTGCTGGGAGGAAGAGAGGGCAGGTTCAAAGGCCAGTCCTCATTCCAACCTGGCCGCCCCCAACTCCAGTGGGGGGGGATGGGGAGAGGCTCCCCCAAATCCGACCCCTCCCACCTCCAGCTGTCCCTAGCCCCCACCCAGTTCCCTTCTTGCCCCTGAGGTTCAACGTGTGACACTTACCTCCCCAGGTTCACACACACACACACACGTTGTGGGGGATTTTGGTTTTGGTTTTTTAAAAAACACGTATATATATAAAAAAAAAAAAGATATATCAGAAACAGAGGGAGAAGGAGAAAAGACATCGCTAATGTCAGGTTTGGCAGGTGGGAACAGACAACGGGAAGGGGCAGGGGCAGCAGAAAAGAGAGGGTCAGAGGGCAGGACTCAGGCAGGAGTTACTCACAATGCATGTCTCGTTCATGTTCATACTCAATGAAGGCATAGCCTCGGGGCTTTCCTGAGCGCTTACTGTAGACCATATGTATCTGGGGGGAGGGCAGGGATGGGCAGAGGTTACTTTTGACACAAACATCCCATCCCATCAATTAAAACTACTCAGCTCACATGCATGCCAGGCCTGATGTGCTAATGGTGCTATGCTGAGCAGTTTACATGCAAGGTGACCTCAAGGCCTTACTACTCCCCAGAGAATTTAAGTGACTTTCAAATTAAATGAGTAAATGTCAGTTAAACTGGCATACAATTTTTAGAAATGGTCAGACTATTAGATATTTCCAGCTCTGAGGGCTGTGTGGTCTTTTGTCACAACTACCCAACTCTGCCTCACAGCAACAGCAAACAGACAATAGTAAACAAATGGGCCTGGCCGGATACCAATAAATTTTTATTTATAGGTAGTAAGCTTGTAGTTTGCCCACCTGTTTAAACCTATCAACAGGTGGTTATTACTTAATTTTAATTCTGCCACCCAAAGTCTGCTGCATGGAAATGCCGTGAAGATACAAACCTGGGCCATGGACACCAAAGACCTCAAGTGCTGTGATGTGACCCTGGGGCTGGAAGCCAGCCTTCTCCCTCCCTCCACACACCCACTGTCCCACCCAGCACACTCACTCTTTTGATGGGTCCGTACACCTCAAACTCTCTCCGGAGCTTGGATTCTGTTGTATCATAGTTCTACGAAAAGACAGATACGAAGATGAGTAGGAGAAGTGATTTGTCCAAAGCCCTCAGAGTATTCCCAGGACACAGCCTGTTGTCCTTTGTTCTGTTCCCAAGCCCTGGCAGCCTGGATTTCAGGCTCCTCAGGGGCCCCAGGGGGTGGGAGCCAGGCACTCACCACTCTGGCCACAAAGAGCGTCTTGAAGGCATCACCCTGAGCATTGGGATCATTGTGAGGGTCCCCTGTGCAGGAAGAGCAGAATCTGTAAGCAGAAGGTGCCAACGGGCCAGCCTAGCAAGACAGACGCAGGCGGGCAGAGGCCCATTAGAGAAAACTGCTGGTGACTTTGGGCACGCCCCTCTCTGAGCCAGCTTCCCTGAAGCACGACAGCTTTCATCCAAGTGACAGACTTACGTTGATGGCAGAAGGTAAGGCTAACTTCAGGCCAACAGGACAGGGGATGGCCTAACTGCCACTTCAGACCTACACATTCTAAGGGCTCATCCCTCCTGGGTGTAACTTAAGCCCAGAAGCCCCACTGGGCATCTCTGGCCCATCCAGGTGCTGAGCTTCTGCCCTCAGCAGCAGGGCCACACTGCCACCCACTGGCAGTAACTACAGCCTGCAGGGAAGCCTGAGATCAGGCACCCCTGAGGATGCCAGTGGGAGCCTAGGAGTCACAGCCCAGCTTTCCTCCCTATGCCCTGTAACGCTCACAAGACGCCCATCAAATTCTTATTCCTGGGAAAGTAAGGAGTAAGTGCCTCCACAGACAGGAACCAAAGTCAATTACAAAACCAATTCCATAGGGGATTCTGATGGGTCAGTCCTGAGTCCTTCCCACCAAGTGTGGAGGCCACAGGACATCCAAGTGGCCAGGACTCCTGCAGGGGCTGCAAAGGCGCCCCCGCCCACTGCACGGCGGGTGGTTCTTCTATAGCAGTGCTAGCCTCAGGACTTGCCGTATTCTGGGTGAGGGTGAGAAAAGGAATTATTAACTTATTGGACGTTTAATTAGGCCTAGACACCACTAGACACTAAGATTTATCATCATTTTTCAAATGGAAACAAAACCCCTGTAGCAAGAAAAGATGTGTCAGAACAACAAAGAGGCCAAGCCCAGCTGTCCATCCCAGCCTGACCTCAGAGCCCAGGCGTTCTGTTACCAGGCTTCCATGCTGAACTTGGGCACTAGCTTCTCTGGAAGATACTCTGGGTGTTGCAAGAAGCCAGAGATCATGTCACAGATTTGTTTCCATTGAAAAAGCTTGGCTACAAACATAAACTACGTTGAAGATAACTAGGGAATTTCTTAAAAAGGAGAAGACTGGGCCCAATTTTAAGGTAACAACTACGTGAAAGTGATGGTAACCTTTGAAGACAACCCACCCTGTGCCTGCCACCCTCAGCTCCTCTCCATGCCTCATCAGTTGAGGTGGAAATTTTCTGTGCCCAGGTCTCTCAGTCTGCATTGGGTTGCTCTCAGCCATTCACCCAGCAGTTATCTGTTAGGCATTAGTATGTGCCTAAAATTGTCACAGATATCAGAGACTCAAATGAACAAGACAGAAGAGTCCTGACTTCTTGGAGCTCATACATTAATGGAGGAAGCCTGACAGTAAACAAGGGAAATAAAATCATCTAGTTCTACCAGACAATGACAGAGAAATGGAGAGGATTTTATTGGGAAGGTCAGAAAAGTCTCACTGAAATGCTGACATCTGACTGAAGACCGGAAGGTGTTACAGCAACAACAGGAAATATATACCCTGTCAACAGTAGGTAGCAGGTAGCCTAACAGGTATGGCACGACCACTACAGTGGGAGTACTGCTCACTGCCAGGGGAGTGGACAAAGGCTGAACAGCAGAGCTGAGTTTCCTGCCAGGCAGCCCAGAGGTGCCCTGCAGACCAAAGGGGGAGTCACCCTTGCCACACTGCACGAATCTCTGCTGTTCTTGCTTCCCCAGGGCCCAGGAGTATGACTGAAGGTAAAAGCTAGCACAGCTGAACCAATAGTACCCACATATCTGAAGGAAAAGACACATCAGCTCAAAGAGGGTGGCAAAGAACCAAAGCTGGTCAGCAGTCCACGAGTCAGCAGGCACAGGCGCGCACACACCCACCCCCAGCACTCATGTTCTGCTGGCAACCCTGCCTTAAGGAAATCCTTGATGAAAAGGATTATCTAGGTGGCAGCCAGAGCAGGGGCTCAAAGGTTTGGCCTATAGAATTGTGAAACCTCACTAAACTTTTAGGTGGTGGAGAAAACCTCAGAACTCTCACTCTTGGTAAGCACACAGTTCTCAACAAGGCTGTTTTCTTAAAATGGCAGTAACAACTTGGAAGCCGTAGTACGTCAGTTAAGGTGAAGAGCATCTGGTGCTCAGCAGGGGGCAAGGACCCAAACGGCAGCTGTTACTGTGACGAAGCACAGCAGGCTTCTGTAGATGGGGATGAGACTCTCAGGGCCATAGAAACCCTACTATACTTACTCCATTCTTTTCCTTTCTCATTGTGGAGATGTCCAAACACTTAGGGAAAGACAGACTAGTACAATGAACCCCTATGAACCAGCTTCAGTTATCAACACATGGCCAAACTTGTTTCATCTCTATCCTCACCCGACCAGAATATTTTAAATCAAGCTCCAGATACACCATATTAGTTTCTAACAGACTTTTTAAGAAACCATAACCACAGGACTATTACACCTTAGAAAGTTAGTATGAATTCCTTAACTGAGACCCAGTGTCCAATGTTCCAACATCCTCAATTGTTTCAAAACTGGATTTTTACTGTTCGCTCATTTGGATCAAGATTCAAACAAGCGCCACACTTGTCATTTTGTTGAAGTGTCTTAACTCTTTAATCCATATGGCTCACTCCATCCCCCTTTCCTTCCCACTTGTTAAGGAGGCTGGGTCACAATTTTGTCCTATACCATTTCCCACATTCTGCAGTTGACTGACTGCATCCTCAGTGTCATTTAACTTGCCAGGATTCCATTTTTTAAAGTATGGAAAACAACTTCTATGGGAAAAAGTGACTTATTCAAGGTTACTCGGCTATTAAGTGGCAGAAGCGGGATCAAAACTCACATGGGTTAGCCCTACAGGGCCTGTGCCCAGCAGCAGAACTGAAAGACGCCCCAAGTGAGTTGCCGCCAATAATCCTGTGTGCCATATTCTGTAAGGGCTAGAGCCACATGGTGAGGAGATCTCATTCAAACCCTGCTTTCCTGGAGCAATTGTCAACCTATTTTGTAAAGATGTCTGTTTATCTGCAATCCCCCCTTGCAGATTACAAGGACCAACCTGTAGCAGGACTCAGGGATTTCAATGTACAAGGGGGACTCGACCTGAGCAAGGAAGGCAGGAGAGGCTTCCTTGAGAAGTGACAGCTAAATGGAGATTTGAACAGCTGTTACACATAAACCAAGGTATCAACAGGAGACTATAGGCGAGGATGAGGTATGAAAGGAGGCCAGTGTGGCTAGAGCAATAGAGGAATATGGTGCTGACCAAGTCTGGAACAGAGGTAGGAAAGGGACTCTGGGTCTTTATGCCAAGAGCTGTCAGCAAAGAAAGGTATAATCAGAGTTGTATTTTAAAAAGATCTACAAGACTTGGTGGGGGACTTGATGTAGTTAAGACTATCATTGTGTATCCAGGAAAGAGGGGACCAGATGGTGAGCAAAGATAAAAGGGTCAGATTCGTGACATGTAGAGTAATAGGATGGGACTTGGAGACAGGCTAGGGAAGGGGCAGGGAGGAGGAGAAACAGATGTTAAAAACAAACCAGGTCACAGCTGAGGTGATGACTGCAAGGCAGGATGGCTATGTGGTGAAGGAAGCATCCAAAGGAGACCAGGTTGGTGGGGAGGGAAAATCAGGAAATCCTGACTGCATCCTGAACACTGAGTCTGAGATGCCTTTGAGACATCACAGAAAGGACAGGAAGGCAGCTTACTGAGAGTCAGAGCTCTCAGCTACATGCCTAAGTATTTAGATGGCAGACATTTGCAGAAGTGCCCCGGGGAAATGGGACACCCCTGGGCAGTAAGGTCCAGAGTGAAGCAATTCACCAAAGCCTCACGATTGCAGGAGGAAAACCCCAATCTGACTACAAAGCCCACACTCTAACAAGAGCCATTTGAGGGTCAGATGTGACCCTCTTGTAAAGTCTGGTTAATAGCTACAACATGCCTGTCCCACACTCCAATTCCTCCTGTGCCTAGACGGGACCCCAGCCCAAGGGTCAGGAAGCAAAGGTGGAGCCAGGACTGCCTCACTGCCTCAGCCTGTGAGACCCGCTGTGCTGTGGCAGCCCCTCGCAGTGCGCTCCCCTGTGGGATGCAGCCCAGAGGTACCAGGGCTCCCTTCCTGTTTCCCCTTACTCCTTCCTCTCCCACTTAAATGCCTAAACCAAACACAGTGATTGGCAAATGGTGGGGGCTACAAAAGTCAACTAACTGCCCTACTTTCCCTGGGTCTTGGGGGAGAGAAATACAAAAGGATCTGTGAGGGAAAGAAAGAGACTTACACATTTTTAGCTCTGTCTCCACTTCTTGCTGTCGCCGCTCAATCTTTTCTCGTCTCTGCCAAAAGAAAGGTGGGCAATGCAGATAGTGGTGCCCTGATGTCAGGGAACATCCTGGAGAAAGTGGCAAAGACATAGGGCCAAGAGGCAAAAATTATGTACCTTTCTCTCCATGCGTTCCTCCCGGGTTTCTGCTCGAGTTGGGGGAGGAGCATCTCGAGGGTCCTGAGAACAAGAAGAGAGATGACAGGGTAGGAGTGGCTGGGGGAAATACAAGGGACACCCCTAGGAAATAATAAAACATCTCAACCACTCCCCCCGCACACAAGCAAGCAAACATGCAGTTCCCAGAGGCAGGGAACTAGTGCAGTTCAATGTGTGGTCTATGGACCAATGCTACCTGCAAATGGTTACTCATCTATGACAAGAGAAATACAGAAATCAGAAGTACTCAGAAACTTTTACAGCAATTTCGCAGAGTAGTTTTTTGCCTGCTGAACCTAATAAAAATTTGACCTCTCATTTTGTAGTTTTTTTTTAAAAAATTCAAGAAAAATGAAAACATTTTGTGTTTATCAAAAGGATCAACCTGAACAGATTTGTACTTTATCAGAAATAAAAATCAGGACAAAGAAACCTCTTAGTGCTCAGACACAGCAACTGGACACCCTCTGAGGGCCAGGGCAGCTCTTTATGATCTCACCAACCACTCATTCAACACTAACTAGCACATGATCTGCACCAAGGGTGCCACTGGCCTGTAACCATTAAACTTAGTTTAATTGGCTATAACATTTCCCAAGTACTGGTTCACCGAAGGTGGCAAATCCTACTAAAGAGCCATTCTTCTCTATTAATTTCTGCTCTGTGACTTCTTCCACCTCTAGCTGCCCTTTACCACTCAATGCCAGAACTTTCCTCTTCAGATTTCTGGCTGTGTGCCAGTTGTTTCTCAGGGAGTACAGTGATGCACTTTAAGAGGTGGATGTTGGTATTCCAATTTTATGAATGAAAAAACTGAGGCCCAGGAACCTAACTCATGTATTTGTTTACCCTGCATGTTCAGGGCTGAAATTCTCAAGCCCATGGTCTTAACCATCCCATCACATGGTGCTAACCCTGTATGAACATCATCCTACTAATGACAAAAATGATAAATACAAACATTGGCATTTGCTAACTGCTAGTACCAAGCCCCGTATACATTTTGCAGCTAATTTCCCATCAGTATGAGGAAAATACTATATCCCACCCCCACCCCATGAATGATGAGCAAGGTCACACATTTGACAAATGGCATGTGCAAGGATGACCTTACTCCAGAGCCTGAACCCTAAACTGCTAGTTACTAAATTTTCACAAAATCCTAAAAGGGATGTGTTATCAATCCCATTTAAGACAAGGATATTGAAAATCAGAAAGAGTAAAGTCATCTGCTTAACTCATAAAACTAGAAAATGGCCAGAGACTGGGAGCCCAAATCCAGTCCCCCAGACCCCAAACCTCTCCAAGTCTGCTCAGCAAACTCACCTCAAACTCTCGGATGTAGGGCGCAATGCCACAGTAAGGTTGATTGTGGTGTTTTTCATGTGGCAGTTTCTCCAACGGTGGTAGGTACGGGATGGGGTCACGGGGAGCAAAGAGGGCCAGAAGGTTGGGCGGCAGGAACTGGGTCATCTTGCCAAGTCTGAGAGCAGAAGCAGACAGCCTTATGTCAGGATAACGCAAGAAAAGAGGAAAATAGGAGCAAGGTCTCAGTATTGAAACTGGTTCTGCAAGGACACAGAGTGATCCCCAAACCACTGGAGAAAGGAATAAACTGGAATAAGAAAGCAAGTTCTTGGTGGAAATAAAGACTGAAGAGTTCCTACGTGATAGTGTCGTTACGTTTATGTCTTGGGCATGGCCAAGAAGGGAAATAGAGACTGAAGAAGGGTTTCTGAGTAGTTAGGTCTCGGGAGTCCTTAGCAAGGAAGGTGCTGTGGGTCTCAGAGGTCCTCTGGGGGCTTGCGGAGGACTCAAGAATTCTGAAGAGGAAGGTCCAGAGCAGCGGCGGCTGGTGGTCCCCTACCTTGGAGAACAGGTGGTGGGGCGAAGGTGGTAGGAAGTCTCCACTCAAGAGAGGGTCATATGTAGCAAACCCCTCAAGCCAGGGGCTTGTGGGTAACAGACCTAGCCTCCCCACCCCCAGAAGAGAAAAAGGAATTATGGGTAAGGATCCGGAACTCTGCGGAGGCGAGGACAACACATTGCAAGGGCCTGTGGGTAGAAGGCCTAAGTGCCCAGAGGCCTCTAGGTAAGGGTGCAGAAGGTGCGGCAGCGGTGGCGCGGGAACGCGGTTCGGCCGCGGGGAAGGGACTTGGGCCCACCGCAGGGGCTTGTGGGTAGCGGTCCCGATCCCAGGAAAGCTACTCAGTCACACTCACCCGCCGCGCGGCGCCCTCCTCGGCCTGGTGACGGTCCAGGGGCTCGCGGCGACTGCGGCGGCCCCTCAGCACCAGCGACTCCCGCTCTGGCCTCGACTACGGCGGCTTCCGTGTCCTTCCGCCTCCGTCACCGGTCCAGCGCGCGTACTAGGCCGCTACTCACAAGTCCGCGCGGCTTCGGCTCGCGACTGAGGGAAGGGGTGGAGCCGGAGCCAAATCCCTCCGCTGCCGAACTGCGCACGCGTCGCGCGAATCGAGACGACTCACATACAGGGACCTGGCTTCGCTGCGGACAGTGCGCACGCGCAAGGTCACTACCCCGCCCCCGGGAGCCTTAAATTCCTTTGCCGCTGCAGGTAGGAGGTCGAAGTGCGCACGCGCGCTCCACACGTAGCTGTCGTCTTCCACCTCGCGGTACCGGCTCCAACCGCCTATGTCGCGAGACTCTTTGATGCTCCGCTCCTTTTCCTAACATACTTTCCGGATCTTGGGCGCATGCGTATATCATTGTGTATGTTTGTATACCCCTCCGCCGTCAGACAAAGAGTTCCTACGTGATAGTGTCGTTACATTTATGTCTAACCTATTAAATCAATTAATCGAGCGCCTAAATGTGTACTAGGTACTATTTGGGCTTGAGGATATAGAACATGACTAGACCAAAGTCTTCCCCTTCTTGGACCTTACATTGTCCTGGGGAGACAATATAGACATTTAAAAGAATAAATATAATTTCAGATAATGGCTGGCACAATAAAGAAAAATAGGGCACAGTAAAGGGCTTGGGTAGCCACAGCGGGCTATTTTAGAAAGCGTGACAGCGGAAGGCTCTTCTCAAAAGGTGACATTTGAACAAAATTCCCATGGAAGGGAGATCTGGGCAGGGTTAACAGTAAGTGCAAAGGCCCCGATTTAGGAGGGATGGCCAGAGTCCCATTTTGTTGACCATGGGATCTGAGAGCGGGCAACCTATTATTTAGGACCCTGTAGATCTATAAAATAAATACTGTGTTTTGACTTTTTTGAATAGATTCAATTACCTGTTTAATAATAATTTCAGAAATTATAACAATGACTAATTTCATGTTTAAACAAACAATGTAAAAACATGCTTTAAAAATATTCTGACGTATTTGCGTTATGTATTTATGTATGTATGCAGGAACTCTGCGTTATTTTTTGGAGCTTTTCCTAAAATTATTTTTTTTTAAAAACCTGCCTTGGTATTTTTTTTCTGTACCATTTTAAAGTAAATTGCTATAGACTTTACCTCTAAATGCTTCAGCATGTGTCTCCTAAGAATAAGGGTATTCTCTGACAACATTATTTTCACCCCTAAGAAAGCTTATCCAGCCCCTATTCAGACGTTCCCAACTGACTCAAGAATATTTTGTTTTAATCCAAACCAGGAGGCAATCAAGGTTCACAAATTGCATTTGGTTATTCTGTCACTTTAGCTTCCTTTAGCACAAAAGAGACAAATGGACACTTTTTTTCCCCCATTACATGGTTGGTTTTTCCCAGAGTTCAGACAGTTTCCAGTAGAATGTCCCACATCCTGGATTTGCCTAATTGTTTCCCGGTGGTGTTTACTTTGTGCTACTATCCCTCTTCTGCCGGTAAAGTGGAAGTTAAGTCTGGAAATGTAAATAGGCTGAAGTTAAGCATTTTTGGTACGAGCATTCTTGTGGTGACACTAGGGACATCATATGTATCGCGGCTGGAGGTGCATAATGTCATATGGTTCCACTATGATCATGCTGAGTTTGGCCACCTCTTCAAGCAGCTGACTGCTAGACGTGTCCTGTAAGGGAACATCTTTCCTCTTGGTTATGAGCAGTGAGACTTTGCCACTATGCAGATACTCTGTTGCCCAACCATCTCTCCCCTTCATGATTGTTAAGAGCCATTGCTGTTCCTTGCCAAGTATGACATGGGGGAGAGGGCAGATTTTATTTGAAATGAAATAGAAAATAACGGAAGGTTTTGATCAGGAGAAAGACATAACCTTTTTTGAAGATTTTTTAAACAATCATTTCAATGGCTATGGGCAGAAAAAATGCACGAAAAGGACTGAAGAGGACACAGGGAGATGGTTAGGAGGCTACAATTTCCAGGGAAGACATGGTGATGTGAACTGAGATGGAAAAGTGTAGAGGGGATTCACCGGATGTATCTGTGAAGGTAGAGCTCACTTATTGAGTTGCTATAGGAGTGGAATTAAGAGTGTATGGAAAAAAGAGAAGTTAAAAATGACTCCCAAAGGAGACCAAGAAGACAACAAAATGCAATGCAGGATCCTGGATTCAATTCTGAATCAGAAAAAACAACCATTAGTGGAAAACTGGTGAAATTCAAATAAGGTCTGTAGTATCGTCGGTTAGTAATATTATACTGATGTTAATGTCCTGACAAATAATTGTACTATGGTTGTGTAAGAAGTTGACATTGGCAAAAACTGGGTGAAGGAGGTGAGGTGAAGGATATATAGGATCTCTATATTATTTTTCAACTTTTCCATAAGTCTGAAATTATTTCAAATAACACATTTAAAGAAAATTTTGAAATGAAGCTAATATCCTTTAATAATAGTAATAATAATGATCCTCACTCGTAGATTTGTAGACTGGGTGATTTGAACAACTGGGTGATTGATGGTACCACTGATGTCGAGAGGGAATATGTGGTGAGGGTGGGGTAACTGAGGAGTTCTGGGTTCGGACATGCCAAAGACATCTGTTTGACATTCAGGTGGAGCTATGGAGTAAAAGTTGGGATACACGGCAATCACAGAGGAGTTGGGAGCCGGAACCCCAGAGCCGGGAGGCACTGGGTAGAGATGGTATTTGAAGCCATGTGATTGAATGAACTCAGCTAGGAGGTGAGAGGAGATGGAGAAGGGAAGAAATCTGAGGATGGAGTCCCAAGACCCCTTACTATGTAGAGTTCAGATGAAGCAGGAAGACCCAGCAAAAGAGACTGATGTAGGAGTACTAGAAATAAAGGAGGCAAACAGGGAGAGTCAGTGTCCAGGGAGCCAAGAAGCAAAGGGCTTCAAGAAGGAAACAGTGTTCCTTGCTGTTCCAATGCTGCTGAGAAATGCAGAAGAAAAAATATAAGGGCTGAGGTTTGGCAACTACAGGTGACCTTGAAAGACAACAGGAGATGAAGTGGACTCCTCGATAGGGAAGTCTCCTCAGGTGGGGAGAAGTTTTGCTGCAAAAGGGGTAGAGCAAAGGTGACAAGAGCAGGATAGGGAAATGGAGTCAAGGAAGGTTTTTTGGCTTTTCCTACAATAGAAAAGATAGTAAGAAAGTCTTTTAACACAATTGTCCCTGATGGCAAAAAAAAAAAAGTTAAATATACACTTACCATACAACCCAGCAAACCCACTCTTGAGCTACGTGTTCTAGAGACCTGAATATCTATGTTCACACAAAAACATGCACGTGGATTTTTATAGCATCTTTATTCGTAGTCACCAAAAACGAAATGTAATTCAAATGGTCTTCATGCGGTGAGTGGAAAAACAAATAGGCAAATATCAGTGCCCTGGAATATTACTGAGTGTTAAGAAGGCAAGGATTACTGATAGCTGTAAGGGGAGTGAATCTTTGATGCGTGACATGAAAGAAGCCAGATTCAAAACGCTACATGTTGTATGACTTCACTAATTTGACATTTTGGAAAAAGCAGAACTAGAGGGACAGAGGGAGAGAAGTAGTTTTCAAGATCTGGAGGTGGGGGAGGCGGTTGATAACACAGGGAAGGAGGGAACTTTGGGGCAGTGGTGGAACTGTTCCATGTTTTAATTGTAGTGGCCGTTTCAGGGCTGTGTTCATTTGCCAAAACTCACAGATGTGCACGCTATAAAGGGTAAATTTTATTGTATGTACATTAAACCTCGTTAAACTTGACTGAACAGAAATGATGACTCCCCCCAATATTCATTCATTACAAAGGGAAAAAAAATTACTTTCCAGTGGAAAAACCCAACCGACACTACCCTAATTTATGTTCACACAAAACATGTACATGGATTTTTATAGCATCTTTATTCACAGTCGCCAAAGACAAAATGTAACTAACCAAGTACTCAAAGTTAACATCGCCTTTAATGAGACGTAGTAACATCATGTGCCCCCAATATGCTGTGAAAAGGGGACCTCACCTCTGTGGCATTCTCTTCCCTCTTCCACCCCCCAAAGCTTATAATCTCCAGTGAATTAAAACAACAGATAAACACACATTGAAGGACAATCTACCAAATAGCTGACCAGTAGCCTAGAATCAAAAGTGTTGAAGTCATTAAAGATAAGGGAAAAGTAAGAAATAATCACAGGTTGAAGGAAACCAAGGAGACATGGCACCTAAATGCAACGTGGTACCCTGGAATGCAGAAACACTATCAGTGGGAAAACAGGCGTTGACTATCATTTAGTCAGTAGTATTTACCAATGTCAGTCTTTTGGTTTTAACAACCATGGCAGTGGACGACACTGATATGAGGGGAGCTAGGTGATGTCTTTGCAACTTTTCTGTAAGTGTAGAACTATTCTGAAATTTTAAGGTTTTTCTTTTAAGTGTTCCTGTAACACAGGGGTGATACTGAGGAACAACAGAGGCTGTGTTAGTTTTCTAATGCTGCTGTTAACATATTATCACAAACTTAGCGCTTAAAACACACATTGATGGTCATCCAGTTCTGGAGGTCAGAAGTCTAACATGGGCACGTGGGGCTGTGGTCCTTCTGGAGCCTCTAGGAGAGAATTTGTTTCCTTGCTTGCCTTTTCCAGCTTCTAGAGGCCTTCTGTATTCCTCCGCTCAAGGCCTCTTCCTCTATCTTCAAAGCTGGCAACATAGCTCCTTCCCTCCTCTCTGATCTTTATGTCTATCCTCATATATTCTTATGAATCTGACCTTTCTGTCTCCCACTTATAAAGACCCTCTAATTACACTGGGATCATCAGATCACCCAGGATGCTCTCCCCAATTCAAGAGCCTTAACTGAATCACACCCACGAAGTCCCTTTTGCCGTATAAGATAACATACTCAAAGCTTCCTGGGTTTAGGACATGGACACCTTGCAGGGGCTGGGGGAGAGGAATCTCCGTCCTCCAAACTGATGACACAGGAGAATTAGGAGTGATGACAGGAGCAGAGACCAAGGGTGGAACAGGCAGATGGGATCCAGGACACAAGATGTTGGTCTTGGATTTGGCGGGTGGGGGGTGCATGAAACGCAGACTACCTGGACAGCTGATAGAAGGGGCATTGGGAAGATGAAGTGTTCTGGTAGCTTCTGTTTTCAGCAAATGAGAGACGTAAATCAGCTCACTGGGTCAGGATGCTGTGGAGGATCTGAGAACAAAGATGGGTAATGGCTGTCTTGGGGAGGCAGAGGGCACACTGATGAGGGACATGTAGCAGGGTGGCAGGCAGGGTTGGGATTCGGGGTACAGCCCCCCTGGAAAGTCACTGAGGAAGACAAAGGATTTACTAGGATTAAGGTTTGGTCCCAAGAATGCAGGGGGTCCTAGGCAAAGGAGTACAGATGCAAAAGGGAGTGATTTTATTAGACTGTGGAAGCAGGGAAAGAGGGAAGGGAGGGCAGGTGGGAGCAGACAGAGACAATGGACAAGTGTCAGGGCCAATGTATCAGTTGTTGGAAAAAAGGAGAACGTGGACAAAGAATGAGATGGTAGAAATAAAGAGTGGAAGGTGGGGTGTAGTTCCTGCTAAGGACAAGGACAAGAGTAGGACTGTGAGCATGAATGGTGCAATAGGGGGTGACAGCTAAGGGGTGCAGAGTTCCTTTGGGGGGAAACAAAACATTCTAGATTGACTGCGCTGATGGCTGAGCAACTCTTAAGAATATACGAAAAGCCACTGTGTTGTACACTTTTAACGGGTGAATGGTAGCTCAGTAAAACTCTTACACACAAAAAAGAAAGTGGGTAGCTGGGATCAGGTGGAGAGCATGATCAATGGAAATGATGGGCTTGGAGTACCAAGTGGCCATGTTCTGGTTATCATTACTTCGCTGTTTGTAAACACCATCCAAAGGCTGCAGGCTGACGAAAACAAAGATCATTGGTGTGGCTCACAAATCTTCAGTCTGGGCATGGGTTTCGGGGGAAGGCTTCTCTCTGCCCCAGGAGCATCCGCAGGGGCAGGAGGACGTGCTTCCGAGATGGCCCAGTGACATGGCTGCAGCTTGGTGCTGGGATCAGCTGTGAGTTTAGCCAGGGCTGAAGGCCAGCAGCCTAACGGCCTCTCCACATGGGCCTCAACATCTGGCTTGCACATGTGTCCCAAAGAAAAGAATGGGTCAGAAAGTTGCCTTTTATGACCCAACCTGGGAAATCACAAAGCGTTCCTTCCAAGGTGATTTGTCAGTTGAAGGAGTCGTCAAAGCCCTGGGCATGGACTGCACAAGATAGGGTGTGGCAAGGTTTGGGGCTACCCTATAGGACAAGAAAAATGGTCCTTTTTGGAAAAAATCCAGTGCAGGCCAGATTTTGGTAGGATCATCTACGGGGATATTGAAATTACTGAGAATTATGACAGTAGTTGAGTAGCAAGCCAGGATCTAAAGGCTTCCATGACAGGGTGAGAGCAGCCAGAAGGGTAACAGATGAGTTCATTAGGGAAGGATGGGAAGAGGTGCTGCACTGTGGATAACTTGGGTTTCAAAGGAGTTGGAGGAGGAAGAACTGGAGGTGACACAAAGGAGTGCCTACCTCCAGACTCAGCGGTAGAGGCTGTAGGAGGCAGGGCTGCAGGGAGGTGGGATCGGTTCACACCTAGAGTTCAGAGGCCCCCAGAGGATGAGAGACCAGAGAGAAGGGGAGCAGGGACTCAGAAACAAGGAAGGGTGAAAGATCATGAAAGAGACGGCCATAGAGAGATGGAGGCAAGTGATCCAGAGAAAGAGAAACACAGAAATCCAGAGGGATGGTGACACAGCATCCCCGAAGTAAATTATAGACAGTAAGAGAGTGCCAGAAATGGGAGTTACAATCTTAGTGTTCCTCCTTTTCCCCAGCAGAGGGCGCCCGGGATCCCATTCCCGGAGTCCGGGTAACAAATCACCACCACTTCCTCCCAAGCCCATCAGATGGGGCTATTTTTATGTGGTGTCATAGGACACCAGTAGCTGGAAGGCCATCGTCTGTCCTTCGGTCCCTTTGAGTGACCCTGCGGCATCTCCCAGCCCACCCCAGACCTGTTCCTGGCAGGCCCAGCCTCTGCACTATTCAGGGATACAGCTCAGGCCTGGCGGGGTCTCAGAACGTCTGGTGCAAAATCCAGGTGGAGACCCAGGGAGACCTTGGCAAGGAGACTGGGTGCGGGGCGCACATGCTCATCGTTTGCGGGGACTGGAGCGTCCCCACGACAGGGCAACCACCTGGGTAGTGGTGGAACCCAGCAAGAGTGATGGTCAGAGAGAGACTCAGAGATAGGACTCTGGACACTGAGTGCTCCAGAGGCCCTGAGACAGAGACTCGCAGTAATTCAGAGATACGGAAAAAGATAGAGACCCAAAGGGGGAACCCCTGAGAAACCCAGGGACAGAGACACAGGGGCTTAAGAGATAATGAGAGAATAAAGACCCGGAGAGACAAGAATCAGACAGGGAGGAAAGACAGAGATCAAGGGAGACAAGAAATAAATAGAAACAGACCCGCAAGAAACAAGTCAAACAATGATCCAGAGAGACCAAGACAGGGGCTAACAGAGACCCCCGACAGAGTCCCCTAGAATGGCAAAACTCAGGGATAACTGGCCCCTATAGATACTCAGATACATACCTGGCAGAGAATGAAGGGAAGGCAGCCAGACGCAAACATCATTCAGATACGCATAAAAAAAGAGACGATACACACACAAGGAAACCAGGAGGCCGAACAGAGATCCCGGGTGATAGAGAGAGAGAGACAGAGGCAGAAGGGACCCGAAAGCGGGATGGAGGCGGAGAAAGCGCAGCGGGGCAGCGGGGTGGGGTGGGCGGGAGCCCCGGCAGAGGGCGCGCGGCCGCCCTCTGCCCCGCCGGGGTCACGGCGCCCCCTCCCCCTTGCCCTGGCCGGAGGGCCGGGCTATTTTTACGCGTGGACACCGGACACCAGGCTGGGGCGGCGGCGGCTGTGGCCGAGGCGGGGCCGGGCCGGGCCGCGCCGGGTCGGGCGTCGGGGCCACACGTCCGTCCGCGGGTCGCCCGGGCTGCTCGCGCCATGGAGCCACGGTGCCCGCCGCCGTGCGGCTGCTGCGAGCGGCTGGTGCTCAACGTGGCCGGGCTACGCTTCGAGACGCGGGCGCGCACGCTCGGCCGCTTCCCGGACACGCTGCTCGGGGACCCGGTGCGCCGCAGCCGCTTCTACGACGGCGCGCGCCGCGAGTACTTCTTCGACCGGCACCGGCCCAGCTTCGACGCCGTGCTCTACTACTACCAGTCCGGCGGGCGGCTGCGGCGGCCCGCGCACGTGCCGCTCGACGTCTTCCTGGAGGAGGTGGCCTTCTACGGGCTGGGCGCGGCGGCGCTGGCGCGTCTGCGGGAGGACGAGGGCTGCCCGGTGCCGCCCGAGCGCCCCCTGCCCCGCCGCGCCTTCGCGCGCCAGCTATGGCTGCTCTTCGAGTTCCCCGAGAGCTCGCAGGCTGCGCGCGTGCTCGCCGTCGTCTCTGTGCTCGTCATCCTCGTCTCCATCGTCGTCTTCTGCCTCGAGACGCTGCCCGACTTTCGCGATGACCGCGACAACCCGGGGCTCACCGCTGTGGCTGCAGCTGGCCCGGTGAGGGGGCGGGGCCTGGGTGGAGAGAGGCGGGGTTGGGAGCACCGGTTGGGCGGGGTCCACCGGAACCTGACCAATCATAAGGGTGGGTAAGGGGCATTGGTGGGCAGGGCCTCTCCGGAGCGCGGGCCTGGGCTGTAGGTGGGTGGGTGAGGCGTTGGGGTCTGGCAGGGACCTGGCCTGGGCAATCATAGGTGAGATGAGGGGCTGTGAGAGGTGGGCAACGCAGCGACAGGGCCTGACCTGGGGACTACCCTTAAAAGCCGGGCTGGGGACAGACGGGGCCTGAGGATCCGAATGGGACCTGCCCTATCAGAAGGCCGGGTTGAGATAGGCGAGAAACCCTGCTTATGGAGGGCAGGAGGGCATGTAGGTTAAGAAATAGAAGCTGAGGGGGAAAGGAGGGCCTGAAAAATTGGGGGTCTTGTGGCTGGATGTACCCAATGGGAAGGATGGCTGGAGGTGGTGAGAGCCGGTGCTTGAAGAAAGGGAGTTGGAGACAGAGGGGTGAGGCCTGAGGGCTGTGGTAGGAAGAATGGATCACAAAGAAAATCTGGGGAGGGTGGCGGGAGGAGGGGCCCCAGGGGCTGGTTGCAGAGAAGGACTCTAACTATTATAGTCTGGGCTGGGGTTGGGGAGGGCAGGGCACAGGGAACGGGCCAGGGCAGGGACTCTCCCCCTCTGGAAAATCAACACTGGAGTTGGGATTTGGGGAGGGGTAAGGTTGAGCCCCACTCAAGCATCATTTCAGGGCCATAAGCTGTCCAGGGATGATCGTCCAGGTCCTGGGAAGGAGTCTAGGACAGCTGGGTTTCTGGGGGCCTGGGGGAGCAGTGGCTATTGACCAATCTGTAGAGAACTAGTTGGACATTTGAACAACAAATATGGCCATTCCAGTGTGTCCCAGCCCTGGCGTGGGCCTCCCTGAACCCGTTCCTCCCTGCAGTTCCCTCTTCGTCTGAACGGCTCTAGCCCCGTGCCGGGACAACTTCCTCGAATGCCTTTCGATGACCCTTTCTTTGTGGTGGAGACACTGTGCATCTGTTGGTTCTCCTTCGAGCTGCTGGTGCGCCTGGCGACCTGCCCGAGCAAGGCAGTCTTCTTCAAGAATGTGATGAACCTCATCGATTTTGTGGCCATTCTGCCCTACTTTGTGGCCCTGGGCACCGAGCTGGCCCGACAGCGAGGGGTGGCCCAGCCAGCCATGTCACTAGCCATCCTGCGAGTCATCCGATTGGTGCGCGTCTTCCGCATCTTCAAGCTGTCCCGGCACTCAAAAGGCCTGCAGATCTTGGGCCAGACGCTAAGGGCCTCCATGCGTGAGCTGGGCCTCCTTATCTTCTTCCTCTTCATCGGTGTGGTCCTCTTCTCCAGCGCAGTTTACTTTGCTGAAGTTGACCGGGCAGACTCACAGTTCACCAGCATCCCTGAGTCCTTCTGGTGGGCGGTGGTCACCATGACCACAGTTGGCTATGGAGACATGGTGCCCGTCACTGTCGGCGGCAAGATCGTAGGCTCTCTGTGTGCCATCGCTGGTGTGCTGACCATTTCCCTGCCCGTGCCAGTCATTGTCTCCAACTTTAGCTACTTTTACCACCGAGAGACAGAGGGTGAAGAGGCTGGGATGTTCAGCCATGTGGACACACAACCCTGCGGCCCACTGGAGGGCAAAGTCAATGGGGGATTGGTAGATGCTGAGATACCTGAGTTACCACCTCCACTCTGGGCCCCCCCTGGGAAACACATGGTCACCGAAGTGTGAGGGACAGTTGAGATCTGCACGACCTCACATTTCCTTGGAGGGAGGGAGGGAGGGATGGATGGAAGGGAAGGTTAGGGGGAGGGCATTAAGTTTAGGAAGAACTAGGTTAAGTGGTAATGAGTTGGGGAACACTGAGTCTTATTGGGTCTGGAGTTGTGTTTAGTGGTTCTGTGGGTACCTCCTTAGGTGACAGTGAATAGCAGCAGTAGGTTATGCTGAATTCAGGGGAGACTCCATTGATTTGTACTGTTTTGGGCTGTGTGAGGCTTGTGGAGCCTTTAGGGGAAGTGTTGAGATGAGTTTGGTCATCTAGTGTTGTGAGTTTTTTAGGCCCTGTTGGGTTGGGTTGTAAATCTGGGTGAGTCTTGTCCAACTATACTGTGCAGGATTCTGTGGTTTTAATGACCACCTAGGGCTATCTTGAATTAAGTTAGGTGGTCACCCACAGCATAGTTGGGCTGATTGTGTGTTCATGCACGGTGTTGTGGAGCTGAATTGAGACATGTTGGAAATGCTGTGGTTTTGTGATTCTTCTAGGGCTTTGTTATTTTAGGTTCTGTGAACTTGTGAGTCATGTGGAAATACAAAGAGTTGAGTGATAGAATGTGGGCTTTCTAGGTCATGTTGAGTTAAATTGGGGCTTGGATATATGATCGTATGAGTCTTTTGGGGTTCTGTTGGGTTAAATTGTGTAGAGTTCTGTGGCGGGAAGTTTTTCCAGGCTACATCAGAGTGAACTGTATTGAGTTGTATAATCATGTGAGTCTCACAGGGCCAGTTCCGTTGGGTTGTGTGTCTGAGTCTCATAGGGCCATGTTCGTCTGAGTTCCATTGAGTTGTGTCATTGTGAGTCCTATAGAGTTGTTGGGTTGGTTTGGACTGTATGTATGGGCTCCATAGGGCTATGTTGGTTTGTTCTGCACTTAGTGGTAGCACCAGGACCCATGGAAGACAACAGCACTGGGGAGGAGTCCTGTATCAGGGAGTGAGTGTGGTGAGGACTCTGGGAGACAAACTGGTTGCCCAGTGCCACTCACTCACTGTAAGTGGCAGGGCTGAGTCAGCATCCATTGATGCGGTTGTTCATGTAGCGGGCCTCTGCGTGAACCAGGAAGATGTAAATGCTCCTTCTGTTTACCTCACATCTGCTTCATTTTGCGATTCAAGCCCCCTCTCCATCTGTCCTCCCTTACGGCTTTACTTTGAGACATGGAGATCAGAGCCACAAGGATAGGGGAAAGGGAGAGAAACCGTGTTTGTCCAGACACAGTAGGGGGACAGAAACCCAAAGGAGAAAGACAGAGACCTGGGGAGGGAGGGGAGCCCAGAGAAAGGAAGAGAGAGTAATCCAGAGAAGAGGGGACAAAGACCCAAAGAGAGAGAAGGGACTCAGGGAGAAGGAGACAGAGACAGAGACCCAGAGGGAAGGGACAGGAATCCAAAGAGAAGGAGACAGACACCAAGAGTGGGGGGCTAGAGACAGGGTAGGGGCCAGGGTAGGGGCCCGGCATCCAGAGAGAGGGGCAGAGATACAGAGTTGGAGACAGACTGGAGTGCCCCAGAGACAGGGAACCAGAAGAGAAAAAGATAAAAAGCCAGTGCCCCAAACCCAAGAGAGAAACAATCTGTATTCCATGGCATCACAAAGAGATCCCGAATCAGGGCACACCACCCCATCCTCCTGTGGTTCAGGAAAGCTGCCACACAAACAAGGGGGCCCACTCGATTTCCCAGGGGAGAAACCCAGAGTCTTCAAGCATGGGAGTGGCTCCCAAGGTCGTGCCACACGTCCCTGGGGTCAGGACTTGTGATAGGCTGCCCGACCCCACACATCCCACCAGCCTGCTGTTGCACACTGACCCCCTGAGTCCTACAGCCTCATTACTCACAAACGAGGAAACTGAGGCTCAGAGGGGATGTTGTTTTCCAAGGGCAAGAAGGTAAACATTTTCAGAGGTCTTTCAGTTCTAAAAGGGCATTTAAGTAGGAGGAGACAAGAGAATGGTAAAATCACTTACACATATAGGGTTTCCTGTGTGCCAGGCATCATTCAAAAGACTTTACTTGTATTAATTTATTAAAACCCACCCAGTGGTTTACAGAGTGGTGGTGGTGTTATTTTTAGCTATGATTCCCCCCCCCTTTTTTGGGGGCCAAATGAAATCTTACTTAGAAGCACCAGTGTGACACATCAGAGGGGAACTGGTTTGAGGGAAACGCACCTCTTATGGCGTCCCTCTTGGCAACTCAGAATGCAGCTGAGAAATTCAGTTTGGAAACCCCTGATTTAACCCAGACACTTTTTTATATACAGAGGGATAAAAGAAGATAGACTGTGGGAAGAATCTGATAAAGGTTGAAAATACTAGAACCTTTAGGTAGTCACTTCCCTCCCAAACGGCAAGGCACATCTGGAGACAGAAATGGAGACAGACTCCCTCGCAGTGAAGAGACCCAAAGAGGAAGAGACATGTGCAGAGACAGACCAAGACCTGGAGAGAGCACAGAGACACCCAGGGGAGAAGGGAGAGCAGGAGGGAGGAGGGAGCAGCCTGGGAGCGGGTAAGAGGTCCAGAACGGGGAACAGGAGGACAGTGAGAGTGGGTAGGGGACAGGGACCCACAGAGGGGCCTAGAGACTGATTTCCAGTTACTCTTTGAAAACTCGCCTGTACTACCCAATAAGAGACTGCAAGTTATAGAGACCCTCTGTCTGGGGGTGGGACGTGTGGACTGCTTAGGGATGGAGGGAAGTGGAGAGGTCAGCGAGGTGACCAAGTGGACACTCAAAGACTGGGAAGTGCCCTTCCCCACACCCAGTAAACAACTGCAGCCGCCTTCTATGTTGCCTTGGCTGGGATGGGGAAGAAGAGAGGGGGACACCCTAATCCGGGGACACCCTTCCTGCCACCTTGCCATGCTATATTTAGGCTGGGGGAGGGGTATGGGATCAGCCCCCCTACACCAAGGTGGGTGTCAACTTTCCTCCTGAAAATAGCTCCACGGGAGGGGTGAAGGGCCCAGCATAGGACTGTCCCCAGACTCCCAGTCCTGGAATCTCCGTCTGTCTTAGTGTCTCTCTCTCTCCCTCTGTGAGTCTCTGTCCCCCTTTTGGGGTCCTCTCCCTGGGTCTGTGTTTTTTCTCTTTCTGAGTTTCTGTCCCCCCTTCCTCTTTCTGTGGCTCCTCTTCTGTCAGCTCTTTCTCTAAGCAGGTCATTCTGTTTCCAGATCGTATCCTTGTCTATCTCCGAGTCCTGCAATACCTTGAATTTCTCTTATCTGAGCTCAGGACAGACCCTCTCCCCAGTCCCCACCCAGGAAATTCCAGCCGAGAGGACTATGTGGGAGAGCCCCCCACATCCACTGTCTCCCTGGGCCTCGGGCCTTATCGCTGCCCAAGCGCAGCTGGTTAATGTCTGGCCTGGAGCTCCTGGGAAAGTGGGATGAGAGCAGAGGGTGGGAATCTGCTGGGGGATTGACACTTAATTGGCAAAAGAACGCAAAAGAATCTCAGGCCCAGACTCTTGGTTCTGAGGAAGGAGGGAACCGCAGGGCAGGACTCCTGGGTCTGAGGGAGGTGGGGTCTGCGGTCCCTGGTCTGAGGCAGGAGGGCCTGGGGTCCTGACTCCCGGGACTGAGGGAGGAGGGCCTGGGGTCCTGCCTCCCGGGACCGAGGGAGGAGGCGGCTGGCGCCTGGCCTCCTGGGACCGAGGCGGGCCGAGGGCTGAGCAAGCCAGGCCGGGCTTCCGAGGTCCCAGCACGCGCGTGGAAGGCGGGGTTCCCCGGCCCCTCCTCCGCCGTCGGGCGCCGCCCCGCCCCCGCCCCCGCCCCGGGCCCTCCGGAGCGAGTGCAGCGAGGAGCCGGCGGGCGAGCGGGCGTCCTTGCAGCCGGCGAGCAGGAGGAGGAGCCGCCGCCGCGCCAGGGGCAGCCCGAGAGCCGAGGAGGGCGCCCCAGCCAGGTAAGAGCCTCCGTGCCTCCTCCCCCGGGATTCCGGCGTCCGGGTCGCCCTGCCCCGGGTAGGCAGGGACGGGGGCGGGGCCGTCGGGGGCGGGGCCTGGCGGAGGAAACTGAGGCAGGAGGGAAGAGTCCCAGACTTGCAGCCCTTGCTCCAGGCGGGGTCTCAGGAGTCCGGAGCCCAGATCTTCTGGTGGAGAAGGGGCCTGGGAGTCCGTATTTCTAAGTACTCGGGGAGGAGAGTCCTGAACTCCAGAAACTCCTGGGTCTGAGCGCGGACGGTGTTGGGGACCCGGATTCCTAGGTCTGCGGGGAGGACGCTGGGCGCCTGGACTCCTGCACCTGAAGGAGGTCGCTGGGGGTCTGACCTGAGGGAGGAGGCGGCTGGGAACCAGCGCTCCTGATCTGCAGGAGGAGGCAGCCGTGGACCTACACTCCCGGTCCTAGTTGGGTCAACGTGCGCCCCACACCCCTTCACACCCCGCTCCATTTCCCCATCTCCGAGCCAGGGCAGGCAGCCACTCCAGGTATGTGCAGTAGAAGTCTTGGACGGGCCCCGGCCTGTCCTGTGAGGAGAGAACATTCCAGGAAGCAGCCACGGGGACCCAGAGCTTCTTGAGTGTGGGCCCTCAGGGACCCGGGGGTCCAGACCAGCCCCGCCCCCCACACCCCCACCCGTCTGGGAGATGAATGGGCCGAGAAGGATGTAATCTTTTCCAGCCTCCTCCATTCTCTCTTCTCCCCTCCCCTCCCCTCTCCCCATCTGCTTCCCATCCCAGCTAGGAGCCATCACCTGGGCAGGGCAGGGGCCTCTGGGAAGGGGGCGTGGCCTTGACTTTTGGGTACCCTACACTTTAAGAACACTAGGAGAGAATGTACAGGGTTTCAGGCCCCCTCCTCCACTTGCCTATATAACCTGCCTCTTCCCGTCTTTCCCTAGGTGGTTGCCCCCGCCCTCTCCTGAGATGTCAGGAAGGAGGGGGCCACCTGTGTCCCCCACAGGGGCTCCCCCGAGCCTGGGGGCCCCCGGCCCTGGAGCTCGGAGGTGGAGGAGGTGCTGACAGGTCTGGTAACCACCTGCTGCTTCCCAGTCCTCTCCATGCCACCCTTTCCCAGAACCACAGGCTTCCAGAATGCAGAGAAATTGCAATGTCCACGCTCCCACCAGCATCTCCCAGCTCCAGGCCTATTTCACAGACAGGGAAACTGTGGCCCACCTCAGAGAGGAAATGTCTTGCCTTCTCAGTGGCAGTTTTGAGCTGAACTTGGATCTCACTAGGATTCCAGAACATGGCCTTTTGCAGACTTTTGGAACCACAGACCTCCTCCAGGCCGCAGACTTAGGGTTCCTTGAGGATGCAGGGGCAGGATGGCAGAGTGGAGTTGCTCAGACAGTATTTAAGTCCCACCTCTGCCGTTTGCTGACTGGGTGCCCTGGTGCAAGTCACTAACCTCTCTGAGCCTGTATTTCCCCATTTGTTGGCTATCATTAGTAATAGTAGAATAATTATGATTCATCTAGGAGTTAGCATTATCCCAGTCCTAGAATATAGAGTGTCACAAGGTTCTAGTACACAGGCGTCCTGATGGTTCTGGCATGCAGGCTCCCCTGGAGTTCCTCCCAACTTCTGCCCCCACCACACTCTGATTTAACCCTCATCTCTAACCCCAGCTTCCCTCTATTCTCAGGTGCTCAGCGAGATGCTCTCCCACCTTTCATGCTCCCTCCCCATCCTCCTTTTCCTCCTCCCCAGCATCCCAATGGAAGCCCATCCCCAGCCATCACCACTGCCCCCATTTCTAGCCCCAGAGTGGGACCTCCTGTCCCCCCGAGTAGCCCTGTCCAGGGGCACCCCAGCAGGACCTCCTCTGCTCTTCCTGCTGGAGGCTGGGGCTTTTGGGGAGCAAGTGGGCAGCCCTGCCAACCGCAGTCGGCGAGGAGTAAGCGAGACAGCACCAGCAAGTCGTCGGGGAGAGCTGGCTGTGTGCGATGCAGTCAGCGGCTGGGTGACAGACCGCCGGACGGCTGTGGACCTGCGTGGGCGCGAGGTGGAGGTGCTGGGCGAGGTGCCTGCAGCTGGTGGCAGTCCCCTCCGCCAGTACTTCTTTGAGACCCGCTGCAAGGCTGACAGTACTGGGGAAGGTGGCCCCGGTGGGAGTGGAGGGGGCTGCCGGGGTGTGGACCGGAGGCACTGGGTATCTGAGTGTAAGGCCAAGCAGTCCTATGTGAGGGCGTTGACCACTGATGCCCAAGGCCGTGTGGGCTGGCGATGGATTCGGATCGACACTGCCTGCGTCTGCACACTCCTCAGCCGGACTGGCCGGGCCTGAGGCCCATGCCTGGGAACTGGGTGGGCAGAGGAAGAAGAGCTGGATGCTGAGAGACCTCAGGGTGGCCTGGCTGCTCTGAGCCCCAGTTTGGAAACTTTTCAAATGGTTTCAGAATCCCAGCTCTCTTGATGTTGAGAGCTCAGTTCATGCCAGACAGGTGGTATCTCTTCAGAACCCAAATGGAGTTTTGAAGGATGAATAGGCATTCTCCTGGATCAAGCTGATGGTGTTGATGATTATGATAATAGCCAATATTTTCTGAGTGCCTACTGTTTATTAGCCTAATACACTTGTCAGATCAACTCAGGTGGATCTGACCATCAGAGGCCCTCGGCTTCTAAGTTGCTGACCACTTGATCTCAGAGGATGTCATCTCGCCCACTCTGGAGAGAGTGCTAAGGAAGGGATGTGTCAAGAAGTGGGTGTGGGGGCATAAAAACTGGACCATGTAAGCAATGATCTGGGAGCTGGGGTTTGAATGAGAAATCTCACTTGGTTAGATTGAGCAAGTGTTGGCTCAGACTGTTTTGTTTTGAGGTAGAGAGCTACCTGGCATCGTAGGAGCACAAGCAGTTGAATGATATGTGGTCAGGATGCTGGAGTTTGGCTCTGGTGGGGAGTTGGAGTCAGGTTCCTATGGCCTTCCTTGTCCAACCTTTATTACACATTGGGAAAGAAATAGTCCTTAAAATTGTTTAACTTGAGTAGAGCATGAGGTTCTGGCCAATGGGCTTGCCTCTTGGCTAGGATCTGGGGTCATGTGGACACTGAAAGGCCTTGAGTGGATTAGGAAAATCCAACAGGAGGAGGGACCCCAGAAGCCTAAATGAGGGGGTCAATGAGACGAGCTAATGAGCAGCTGGGGAAGGAGGCAGAGGCCTTACAAAAACATCTTTAGAGTGAGGATATGACAAGAGAAGTCACGGGTATACCCCAAACCCTCAGGACACCTTCATCTGTCACCACTCAGTATGCCTGTTGCCAACACATACATGCAGGCTCTTGTGTGCACACATCCTTTTAGGACCAAATTTGGGTTAAGGATATAGATGTCCTTCATCCACCACCAACACAGACTGGGCCCCTGGAAAGGACAGGGGTGGCAGTCTGTGCAGGGGCTGGCGGCCTCTGTTCCTACATCGCTGTGTCATGGGTTTGCGGTTCCCTTTTTTGTCACCTCCCACCCAGTCTCTTGCTGTCTCTTATGTTTCTAGCTCACTGCCTCTTACCCATTCTTGAGTGTCTTTCTTTATCATCAAAGCTCTTTCCACATCCCCTCCCCTCTCTTTTTTGCTAAGTATTTCCCTGTGTATTTTTCTGTGGGTCTCTCCCTCTTCACCAACCCCATACCCAGGTGGAAGTTTTCAACCAAATCAAAGGCAGGCAGGACAGACAAAGCCGAAGCTGAAGCCGAGGCTGACTCCGGCGCACACAGGGAGGGAGGGAGGGAGGGAAGGAGGGAAGGAGGGAGAGCCTGGGGAAGTCTGGAAATCGTTACCCCCGAGGGGGGCAGGCCTGGCAGAGGAAGGAGGTGGCCAGAGGGTTGGGACCCTTTGGAAAGGGGGGTGTTCCTCATGGATTCCCTGATGTGCTGAGTGGCCTCTGTCCCTCTGGGTCTCTGTTCCTCTATATCTGGGTATCTGTCCCCATCTCTGGGGTCTCAATATCCCCAAAACTCTGAACTTGTTTCCCTTTCTCCTTCCCTGCTCTCTTCTCTCCTCTCTCTTGGCCTTTCCCCTCCATTTCTCTGAGTTTCTCTCTTGAGGTCCCTGTCCCCCTTTCAAAGTCCCTGTTCTTCCAAGCTGGGGTCTCTCCATCCATCCACATGCCTGCAGGACCTCCATTGGCTGGGTTCAGTGTGGGCGGGTTCTGTTACCTGGGGCAACCACAACAACAAGCCTGCTCCTGCTTAGCTACATGTTGGGAGTGGGACCATGGCCGGTGGGACCCTAGCTCTGCGCTATAGTCCCCTATGGCCCCCCATCTCAGGCACCGAGGTGCCCGGATCCTGGCCCAACTGGCATCTCACCAGCAGTGGGGTCGGCCACCACATTACCCCACCCGTGCCCTTTCCCCCACCCACTGTGAAGGTAAGAGGACCCTAGGTCCCTGGCTAAGAGGAGATCGAGTGCCCGGACTCTGGTGTCTGAAGCAGGAGCCTGAGGATCCAGACACCTGCTGAAAGAAAAGAGGACTAGGGGCTTGGACCCCGTCAGACTTAAGGAGGAGGGTACCAGAGTTCAGGGGCTGAGAGAGGAGGGGCTGGGGAACCTTGCTGCCTGTAACTGGACGGAGGAAAAGGCTGGGGCTCGCGGGCCGGACTCCCGAGTCTTTTTTAGCTGACGTCCTTTTCCCCAGTCCACGGTTGCGGAGCCCCTGCCCCCGGCCGCAAAGCGGGATTTGCACATCTGGGCTTTTGATGAGGTCATCAGCAGATGGGAGACGACTTCTGGCTCGGCTTACGTGCCCAAGACTCACGGCGGGCCCTACACGCAGCCCAGAGCCCCAGGGCCAGAGGACCCGACGCGAGCTATGGGGATCAAGGATTTAGGGGAAAAGGTAAGGATTTGGGATGCCAAGGTCCGTGGGGGACTGGGTCGGAGACAGCACTGGAGTAGCGTGTACCCTCACGCTGGGTCCCCGCGTCGCCTGCCCGCAGCTCAGACACCGCGGCGGGCGCCTCCCTCTGACCACAAAGCACCGGTGCAGTGAGACTAAGGCACAGTACACCGGTTGGCCCGGGTTGGACCAGCGCGCCCCCTTCTACGTCGGGCCCCAGCCCCTGGAGCTTGCGGACCATCACCGCGGGGGCCCTTCCCAGGTAGCGGAAAAGACCGCGGTAGCGCGGTGGGACAGAGCTTGGAGCGTCTGGGGCGAGATGGCGCGGGCTCTGAGCCTAGGGACCAGACTAGGAGACCTGGAAGCGGGGCCAGGAGGAATTTTCGGCCTTGGGGGCGTGGCTAAATTGTCCGGGAGGAATCAAGTTACAGAGCCCATGGGAGGGGCTTGGATCTTTTTGAGGTGGGGGCCGGAAGGACAGACAGGAGACCTGAAGTCCCGGGTGAGGTGGGGGCGTCACTAGTAAATCCAGGGGCAGGTGAAAGAGGGGTTCTGAGGCCGGGGGCAGAGCTAGGTCGCAGACTGTTCGTAGGGGCGGCTCTTGAATATTCGGAGACCGAGTCCAACAGGAGGCAGGGCAAGGCTTTCTCGGACAGGATGAGCCAAGGAGAAATTGTTGCCCAAGGTGCGGTTTAATTCTAATGGCGGGACCAGGAAAGTTTGCGTCCGGGGGCGAAGCCGGGAAAGTTTTCGAGGCTGGGAACCGATCTTTGTGTTCGATGACACGGAAGTGTTGGACTTGGGAGTGACCCTAATAAGAGATATGATTTGGGGAGCGAAACTAAAGCGCGCCGGCACACCACTGGTCAGAAAGGATTCTGGTTCTGGGGGCAGGTATGAGGGCCTGATCCAGAGGGACTGTTGAGGCTTGAAACGGAGTATGAAATCCCTTTCTTGCTCATCTTTCTTTCCCCGATCCTCCTCAGGCTCTAATCCCCTGGACCAAGAACCCCGAGCTGGCCGGCCGGCCTTTCACAGTGTCCGACCAGGGCATCCTGGACCGCCGTCAGATCTACCTGACCACCTCGGCCCAGGACTTCCGGGCCTATTGGAAGTGAGTCTGGGTCCTTGCTTGCACGGCCCCCTGCACAGCCCCCGAGCAGGCTGGTGGGACGCTGAGCCCCGGTGTGGGCTCCGGGTCTCTGACTCAGTAGTCTTAGCCTTCAGCTCCCGCATGCGCAAGAACTAGCCCAGACCCCAGCCCCTACCTCTTTTAGCGCCGTTATCCTTAGAGTCAACCTCAGGAACAGGACGCCTGCAGACTGCCTAAGAGAGAGTTCTGGATCTGGGGGCGGGAATTGGGGCTACTTTGGTATTTGAGGACCCAGATACTTCTTCCCGAGGATGCAAAAACCCCAGGTTCCAGGCCCTTAAGTACCTCGAGGACCCAGGAGTCCAGGTTAGGAGGCCCCGGCCCCATCCTTCCTAAGGAGTCCCCGACTCCAGCAAGTATGTCCTCACCTCCAAACGCTGGAGTTCGGGTCTGTAGCCTCAGAACCCGAAGTCTGAACCTCAGCCTCGTCCCTGTGAACCCGGTGTGACCTCCCCATCCCGCATTTCCTCCACTCCCCTCTCCAACAGGAAGGAATTGTCTGAATGTCCCCGCAAGGATTCGCTGACCTGGAGCCTCGAGGAGACACCCCAGGCCTGGGGCCATGACCCGCGGGGGCTGCCCTATCTGCGCTCTTCTCGGCAGCCTGGGCCGCAGGGGATCCGCGTGCCCCGTGCCCGCCCGGTCACGCCAGCCGTGCCGCACCGCGGGGCGTTGTCTCTAGCTCAGGAGTCCTACAGTTCCCCGCCGCACCCACTCCGCCGGCTGGACCGTTTCTGCCCGCTGGAGCTGCCCTGGGGCGGCCCCCACCGGAAGCCGGTGTCTGGCATCTACAGCGTGCCGCGAGCTTACCGCACCGAGTACTCTGCCTACGGCAACCTGCAGCGCGCGCTGGTCTGAGCAGGCCTGCCAGCCCCGCCCCGGACACGCCCCCACGCTGGGTGCGGGGCCAAGCCTGGCAGAGGGCGACTGGGGCGCGCCGGGCGGGTCTAAGACCGGGAACCCCGCCCATCGTGGGGGACACGGAGCCTGGGACGACCCCTCGATTTGGGGGGCGGGCCTGAGCCTGGAAAATTAACTCTGGGGCTGTGGGCCAGCGGCGGTTCTTACCAATGACCAGATAAATGGCTGAAACAACGCTTTTTGGTGGGCTCGTATCCAGCATCCTGGCTTCTGGGGGTATGAGTGTGGGGCAGAAGGGGCTCCCGCTGAGTCCCTTGTGGAGGCGGACCCCAGCCTCTGAGCAGACAACATGGAAGCCACGCCCCTCCCAAGGGGTGAAACTCAAGGCACCAGAATGGATTTCAGTCAGTCCCCATTAGACCTCATGGGAGGGTTGAGCTCTAGCCTCCCTCTCGCTCCCCTCCATGTTGGGCAGAGGCAGGGCTACACCGCAGGGGCACAGCCCAAGGTTCCCTACACCCTTTTTCCTGTGCCACGAACATGACCTCTAGCATCTGTGGATTGAGTCTGTAAAGTCACTTTCACTTTGGGAGTTTGCTGCTTCTTGGTTAGGCGGCCACTCAGGAAGTGGGGAGAGGGGATGCTGCACCGAGCCACTCCTGCACCTCCCTGACCTTGTCTGCCTCTCGCCCCCGGGGAGATTAGTGTCCAGGTTACTCCACTATGCCACCACCCCCAGTGGCCTTGCCACCCCCACAGCCTGCAAGTATAAGACCAGGTAAACACGGAAGGGGAGGCACCAAAGATGGAGACGCTCCAGGTAAGACTAGGGCCCCTAGGCACCTTGTAACTCCATCCAGGCCACCATTGGCACAGAGGGAAGAGTGCCTGATGAAGGAGACCTCTTTCTTTCTAGAAGGCTGTGCACAGCTAGGCTTCCTTGTAGGAGGGAATCGGGTGGGGCAAGGCCCAAGGATTGGGGAATCTGGGGTCCTTGGGTATTAGGATGGGGAATCAAAGCCGAGGGGCAAGTCCTGAATGGAAGATGTCAGGCAGGGAGCTGGGACCCTGAATGTGTGTGGAGGGTGCTGGGAGGTAAGGGCTCAGGCTGCTCTACAGCACTGGCCTTGTCCCAGGGGCTGCTGCTGTGGTTGCTGCTGAGTGCGGGCGGGGTGTGGGCATCCAGGGGGCCACTGAGGCCACTGTGCCAGCCCATTAATGCCACCCTGGCTGCGGAGAACGAGGCCTGCCCTGTCTGCATCACCTTCACCACCAGCATCTGTGCCGGCTATTGCCCCAGCATGGTGAGCTGCCCAGGGAGGGTGGAGACCAGCCCTGCTGCCCTAGTTCTAGGATGGACTACTCAGGGCCAGGCCCACCCAAGACACAAGGCAGCAGGGGTGAATGGGTGGCCACCCTGGGCAAGGACTGGAGTCACAGCAGGGCCTGTGGGAGGGAGAACACAGAGGGTCCCCTGGACACCTGGGTCTGGGATCTGTTGGGGAGTCAGCAGGGGAGGGCATAACCCCAGGCAAACACCTATGCTCCACCCCCGACCCTGCTCTCCAGGTGCGGGTGCTGCCAGCTGTCCTGCCACCAGTGCCCCAGCCAGTGTGCACCTACCATGAGCTGCGCTTTGCCTCCGTCCGGCTCCCCGGCTGCCCGCCAGGCGTGGACCCCATGGTCTCCTTCCCTGTGGCCCTCAGCTGTCGCTGCGGGCCCTGTCGCCTCAGCAGCTCCGACTGCGGGGGTCCCAGAGTCCAACCCTTGGCCTGTGATCGCCCCCCACTCCCAGGCCTCCTCTTCTCCTAGGCATCCCCTCAACCTCCCACGCCCACCCTGACCTGTGGAGCCAGATGTGCCTCTTCTCCCCGCCCCATAAAATAAAGGTTTTTCACAGTGCACTGCAGGGATGTCTTTTCTCAAACTCAGGGTACATGCATATGTACATGCGTACACACACACACACACACACACACAGTGGGTCCAGTTTTAGAACCATTTTATACAAAGTCACAGTGTCAGAACTCTGGTAGAAAACAGAGGCTGGAGGGGGTGAAGGGTGACATCAGCTCAGGAGGTGTCCATGGTTTCGCCTTCTATGGGGAGAAGGAAGGTCACACGGTCAGTGTGGCCCAGAGGGCATGGCCTGAGCTCTGCAGACCAGGTCCCTCCCATCTCTGGGGGTGTGTGTGACCCTGGTGCACTCACTGAGCTCATTGAAGAGGAAGGCATCCTGGTACTCCTTCATATACTGCGTGGAGCGCGACTCATCCAGAAAGAGCGAGTAGACCCGCTTGATGTCGTCTACCTGCACCTCTGTGCCCTACGTACAGGGAGGAACAGACAGTGAGACCTCAGTGGGACCCCTCCCAGGAGGTGGGTCAGGGTGGGGGCTCTGGGGCCAGATCACCTGGGTTCAAATCCTACCTTGGCCACTGCCTGGCTATGGATGTAACCTCTCCATTGCTCAGTTTCTTGATCTGTCAAATGCACTTAAGTCCATCAACTTACAGTCAACAGATATTTGCTGAGCACCTACTATGTTGGGCGGGGCGATTCAGAAATCGCCCCTAGAAATCAAAGTTTCCTGCTTTTGCAGACATATGTTCTAGGACTAAATGCAATAACCCCTCGAAGCCCTGGGAGTAGTGGGCTATTCACTCTCTCAATCTGGCCCCCTGCAGACTTGTCTACTGGGTCACCTTGCGTTTCCGGCACACCAGGCTAGCGGCTGTGATGAGCTGGATGGCATAGCGCAGGGAGGTCTCCAGCCCGATGCGGGTCAGCACTGTGTAGGCGTCCTCGCTCATCTCCACGTCTTCCTCCTCACACCTGTGGACAGGTGGGGGCAGGGGTCTCAGCGAGGGCTGGGCCTCTGACAGCAACAAGCCCCTAGCTGGCCCTTCTCCCTGGGCCCTGCTAGATCTCTTGGCAGATATGTGGAGTTTGCATCCTCAGAACCACTGAACGCTGAGCAAGAAGGGCCACTGAGCCTCAAATCTGGGCCCCCTTAGCCTCTCCAACCCACTATCAGCTACTGGCTCGTCCCTTCTCCACTCCCAGATGAGGGGCCACTACTTGGATGCCCAGCTCAGCCTACCTCTTGCAGGCCCAGAGACCTCCCCCTCAGACCTCAGTGTCCCCGTCTGTCAACCAGGCTGGACACTGGCCCTGCCTCACAGGCCCACACCCTGATCTGCCCAGCGCTGCCCACCGGATGCGGAGGATCTGCTTTGTGTCCTTTTCGCTATAGGGAGAGGTGGAGACAATGAGCAGTCGGTCCAGCAGGTCGATGGGGATGCCATGGGGGCTCTGGTAGCTGGTGCCCCTGATTCTGGAGAGGAGGGGAAGGGAGGGCTTCAGGGTGATGCTCCCAGAACCAGCTCCCTGTTCCCTCTCCTCAGGACACCCCACCTACGCGCTCCAGCACAGCCCACTCACCGGGCCAAATGCCACTTAACCTTCAGCTCACGGCTGGCATCACCACCTGGCTGTGTAGCCATCCCCTAACTGCGTCAATCCCCCTGCAGAGTCAGGCTGGTTTTAGCTAGACATCTATGGGATTACTGGACCAAGGTCCACTCTCCTACTTGACACAGAGCTGCACTAGGGAAGGGGCTGTGCCAGTCCTGTTCCCCGCTGTGCCTGGCCCAGATGCTAGGAAATACAGCTGATTCTCATTATTCCAGGTAGTGACGTGCTACAGAGCAGAGGCGAGCATTTGATTAGCAAATACTGAACTACTGCACCTAGAGGGTACAGGATTAGGTTCTTTTGAGCCTTCGGCCAAAACATTTTTGTCAACCAACCAACATATAACCTGGTTTTATGGGTTTCTGTTTAAAAGAACTTTACTTAATATGTGTTATTGACTCATCCTTCTGAGCTCACGGCCAGCAGCCCTGTGACTTGGGCCTGAACGAAGCTCGTCTAACACATCCCAGCCTTCTTGTGCTTAGGGACTCTGTACAGGTGGGGGCCACTTTAAACAGCAAAACCACCAACAAAGAGCAGCCAATGTGACAGATATGGCATGAAACACATCATGAAAAGGACACCTGTTTACAGCATGTGAGCTGAAACTAGGAGACAGTGTATTTGACCTTAGTGTGCAGCATCCATGTCAAGCAACTCAAAATGTTTTTGGTGCTCTGCACACATCCATGAATGACTACAAAATAGTCACGAATACAAATTTGGGGATTACAGATCTTAGCGAGGAAGCAGATTCACAAAAGCAGAATCTGCAAATAATGAGCGTCCCAGCAGACAACCCCAAGCGCAGGTTCCACACCCAGATCCACAGCTACTACGAAGATGCTCTCGGCCATCCCATCTGATCCTGTCAGTTCAAGGTCAAAGTCTGGACCTGCCACCTGCAAGTGACTTTGAGCACACCCCTGGGCCTTGCTCTCTTCCTCTGTAACATGGGGCTGACACAGTATCTACTTTCTTGAGTTTCTTTTGGGAGTCCAAGCAGTTCACCCGGGAACAGTGCTGAGCACAGTGCCAGGGTGACTCTGCCCACTGCCCCCAGCGCCAGGCTCCTCTCTTCCTTGAAGTGACAACCACCCCCGCTGGCCAGTTTCACCAGCACATGGCTGTGGCCCTGGAGAAGACGCCCCCCGGCTTCTGCACAGCCAGAGCAGTGCTGAGCAACGGGTTGGGGTGGATATGCTGGGTGCAGCCTTCAGGCATCAGCCTACTGGGGGGCTGTTTGCCCCCAACTTCCTTCTCTCTTCATAAGGGCCAACAGGTAGATGAGCTAGGAAGAATGCCAGCTGGGACAGCAGGGCAGAGGGTGCTGGAAAAACTCTAGGACCACGAGGTTCCCAAGATTTATGGGAGCAGGTGCCCTGCATGTCTCAGGAATTTTTCTACCGCATTCTCAGGCCAAAAGAAATACCAAGTTCTGCTTCATTTATTGAATAGTTAGGTCCGAGTGATCTAATAGTGGTTTCCACAGTGTGCGACACACATCACTGTGTCGCTGTGTGTCCTTCTAAAACTTTAAATATTCCTCCCTAATGAGGTGCTCAACAAACACACCCCGTTTACCCTGTGGCGATCCCGCCTCCCAGAGCACCGCTTCCCCAGGGCCCTCTGAGGGGCCCGCGGCCGGCTCACCGGGTGATGCCGCGGTTCGTGGCCATGATGAGCACAGGTGCCATGTCACTCTCCAGGGCCCGGTTGAGGAAGGAGAAGCTCTCGATGTCCAGCATGTGGACCTCGTCGATGAACAGCACCTGGGGGCCACACCGCGCATGTCGAACCCACCAGCCAGGCCTTCCTTCCTCTTGGCTGCCCCGCCTTGAGCTGCCCGCCTGGCCCTGCCCCATACTCACGCCAGGGATAATCTCCGCCTTGCCCTCCTCACGCCACTCCGCCACCTTGGCATTGATCTGCTCTCGGACTTCTGATTTGATTTCCCCTGTGTCGCCTGAGGGAGGCAGGGGGGCACAGGGGGTGTCGGAGAGGAGATGGGGATCTAGGGCTGGAGGATGGGTGAAGACAGAGGAAGACGAGACCCCAGGGCCACAGGAAGAAAGATCAAGACCGGAGGGGCAGGGCAGCAGGAGGACCTGGGAGCCTGAAGCATCTCGAGAGAAGAGGGACAGAGACAGAGAACCCAGGGGAAGAGGGTAGGGGCAGGGATGTGCCCACATCAGACCCGAGAAAGGGTCTCGGAGGGCAACAGAGCGGGAGGATGAACCACACGCACAGACAGAACAGAAGACAGCACCCAGGGACGGGGGGAGACGGGAGAAGCCCTGGTCATGCGTGGGGCCGCACTGGGAGGCAGGGCGAGCGTGCAGGACGAGGCGCCTCACCTGAGAAGAGAGCCAGGAAACCCTGGGTGCGGGAGTTGATGACATCAATCTCGTGCAGTGACACGGTGTGCACCACCTCCTTGCGTTTCTGGAGCTCCCCATCTGGGCACTGCACAAACTTGGTCTACGGGGCCAGAGGGGAAGTGTAGGGGGTGGAGACAAGGGCAGAGAACAGCATGAAAGGGGTTCCAGATGGGCTCTACCTGAGGTAGACCGGGGTTCCCTGGAATGGGAATCCAGAAACGCCAGGCCCAGGAGGTTGTCAAGTCTAGGGCATTCAAGAGCCCTGGAAGGGACTAGGGAACCTCAGAACCATGAGCAACATGCCCAGCTGTGCTAGAGGGCATAGGGAGGAACCAGGAGTGCCAGGGACATGGGGCTGGGTGTCTAGAGGCTGGGGCGAGGGGTTCCTCAGGGCCCTGGCCCACCTGGGAGCCCATGGCATCATAGTCACGAGCGCGGGTGAAGGAGCGGCCCAGCTTAGAGATCTTGCCCGTGGCCTTGTCGATGGTGATCACGTCCCTGCAGGGGTAAGGAGGGCAGGAGTGAGGAAGGATGGGAGCCCAAGTTCCCCTCACCCCACCACCCAGTGCGGCCCCGCTGCTCACCCAGCCTGGACCTTGTCCTTGGTCAGGGACTCGATCATCTTGGTGCCCAGGTCATATATGGTCTCCATCTCTGTGGTCTTGAGGGTCAGTTTGCCCACCTTGGCACCCTGACAGGGGTGATATGCCAGGCAAGGGGCTTAGAGAGGGCCCCAATATCTACCTAACACAGCTTCAAAATGGCATGATGCAGGGATGCCCCCAGGGCTGATGGGTACATTCACTGTCACAACTGTGGTGATGGCTCTGTGGGTGGCACACATGTGCCAAAACTTAATAGCTAGTAAACTTCCAACAAGGGCGGCTTACTGTGTCAACTGCACCTCAATAAAGCTGTTACTAAGCCCAATAAACAAACAAAAACCTAAAAGATAAAGTCTACCAGAACAACTCAGACCTGAAAGCCTACAAAATGGCCAAAAGGGTCCCACTCTAACACTCCTTTCTTTTTCTTTCATTAACTTATTCATTCAGTTGGTGGATTCTATTTAGATCAGTATACACAGTTTAAAAGGTGTATGTGTCAACATAGTCAATCATATTGTAATTTCTTTGTGCCTTGACAGATGGTAATTGTGGTGAGCATTTGGAATGTACACAACTGTCAAATCACTAACAAAAATGCCACAATCCCTCCCCACAAGACAACCAGACGTTTTCTAGGCTATTACCAGCAAATCCAACCATCTCGTGTGTCCATGGGTTATTTCCACAGTTCCTTTTGTAGGGACGGGGTGGCAGGATAAAAGGGTAGACTTGGGGAAGGTGGTAAAATGAATTTTGGATTTATATTTGTAAATGTATGTTTAAATATTCTCTTCCCACCATATTTTTAAAATTCAAAATTTAATTGGCAAGAGATGGGGTTAATTTAGGAGACTGTTCACAGGTATGAAAAGGACAAGCTGCTGTAATTACGCGTTTTAAATCTATTTCCATTGAAAATGAGGAGCCAATGCAAAAAAGAGGAATGTGACAAGTCATAGAAACAGAAGGTGACTGTGCTAAGCCAGTGGGCTTGAAGCATGTTTAAATTCTCTTCTATGCAGCATTTTATTTGCAGCTGTAATTCAATGTTTAAAAGAGAACTACAAACAGGGATGAACCTTGAAAACAGCATGCCAGGTGAAAGAAGCCAAACACGAGGAGTCACACGTTGCAGGATTCCAGTGACATGAATGTCCAGGACAGGCAAAACCACAGACAGAAAGCAGACCAGTGGTCGCCAGAGGCTGGGGGATGGTGGGGGCAGGGGGGAACAGTGACTACCTAATGGGTATGGAGCTTCCTTTTGGGGTGATGAAGATGTCCTGGAAATGGACAGGAGTGACGGTTGCACAACACCGTGAATGCACCAAGGCCACTAACTGCTCACTTCGATGGCCAACAGCTAACTTTATGTTAGGTGATTTTTACCTCAATTAAAAATAGAGACCTACAGATCAACTACAAGGTAAAAAGAGATGAAGGGGAAACCAGACTTCAAAGTTAGATTTTAAACACGGGCAGTACCAGTGGCTGTGTCTAGGAATGTGCGAGAGTGGGGTGGGGTGATGAAATTCACGAGACTTAAAGAAGTGACTACAGGTGAGGGGGCTACCCTGGGGGGAGACTTGGGGTGTCGTGGAAAGAGGTTTGAGGAAGGGGTGGGGGGTCAGCAGAGTTCCAGTGTCTCATCTTGGTGGTTATAAGGGTACCTGCTTTCTAATAATTTATTAGACTACATGCTTATTTTACATGTTTCTTTGTATCTGTTTTATTTTGCACCAAAAAGATTAAAGGAATTCCCAGCCACAAAAAAGGGAGCAAATCATATCTATCAAGTAAGCTGGAGGGAAAACACCTTTTGGTGCTATACTGTATAAATGTCACACAACAGGCTGTTAAGCCTCACTGTCAGGAATTACCTGCGAGAAACTTCGAGGCCTTCTCTGCCATTCCACCACTTGGTTTTAACTGCTCATGGTGCCCCTCACAAATGGATAAGCACTGTCGACTCAGCGGACCCCTACTGCAGTCCTGCAGACAGCTCCAATCTGCAGCTCGAACCCCATGGGACTCTGACCTCAGCACGGACCCGACACCCCCGACCTGCAGCCCTGGAGCTGGCCTAGGCTCAGGACAGACTCACCGTCCCTGTCGCTGGCCGATCAATCTGGATCTCCACCACCTCCCCTTCGATGATCTCGGTCTCCTCCCTAGACAGAGAGCAGATCTGAGGAACAAGCCCAACACCTGGGCCCTTGGGAATCACTAACTTCCATGAGCCCTTGGACACAGGACAAGCCAGTGAGGGCAAAGGCTCACCCCAAGGCCACAGGGACGCGTCACCCTCCCCTGCCTTTCGTCCCAGGCTTACTTGATGCGCACGCCGATGGACCGCCTGAAGGCCTGTGTTAGCGCCTCCGTCTTGCTCATCTCCAAGGAGAAGATCTCGCTGCCCGCAATGGCCGTGAACGGGGTATCAGGGCCCAGGGCCTGTGCCATGCCTGGGGAGGAGGCAGTCTGGGTAGGTGGGGTGGCCCTGGCCCCAGGTTCCCAGCACCTACTCTGCATCCAAGTAGCTCTTCTTCCTCAGGATGGGGAGGAAGATGGGCTCGGCACGGCGGGGCAGACGGAGACGTGGGGAAAGCCAGGGATGGTGGGCTGCGCAGGGAGGCCAGGATTAGAACCCCATACCATCCAGTAGACCCCTAATCTCACCAAGCCTACCTCCCAAACTCTAAGAGCTCTTTAGCCTCAGGGCGTGGAGGAGCCAAGCGGGCTAAAGGACAAGGGGCTGAAAGAGTTAAGAGTAACAGCTCTGGAGCCAGACTGTCTAGGTTCCAATCCTGGCTCCACCACTTTAGACCACGTGATCTTGGCCTTGTCTACTCCCTGAGCCTGTCTGCCCCTCCGTATGACAGGAATGATCGCAGAACAAGTGCTGGCACAGGTGGCAGGCAGTATGCACTGGTGCCCCACCATGATGTGGCTGGGAACCAGCACAGGGACAGCCTTCTCTACGGCCCACCTGGGGCTGGCAGGCAGACAGCGGGGCTGTTCACACAATCACTCCAAGAACCGAGGCCCCCTCCCGGCTCTGACGATTGCCACCACATTCTCCCCCACACCCCATTAAGGGTCAGGAGCTTCCTCTTTCCATTATAGCACACATCACTGTGGAAGAGACTATGTCCACGACCACCTCCCCCACACCAAAACACTTTAAAGTCAGGGCTTCGGTCTTCATCATCTAAGTGTCCCCAGTGTCCAGTCCAGGGCCTGGTACACCAGGGTGCTGTTTTATCTTAGCTGAAAACCTGATTGTTACCTTGAGTCCCACTGTCTGGCCCCACAGTCTGAGCAAAAAGGTAGAAGTGAGTGAATGGGAAGAGGGTGGGGGAGGGAGGTCAAGAAAAGCTTCAACAAGGAAGAAATGCCTGAGTAGGGTTTTGAAGGGTGGATAGGAGTTCAAGAGGATCAGGGACAGTTATAAGGAAAAAGATCTTAAATTCCTAGTGGATTGAAAGAGAATGCTGGTTGTCCTCTTGATGATCATCTTCCCCTTCTTCCTTAGTTCCAGTACTCTCATTTCATTAAGGTAGCAATGGTCCAAACTGACAGATTAAAAAATGTTTTAATGTCTCCACCATCTTGCAGCAGAGTGTAACCACATAATTAAGTTCTAGTAAGATATAAGCAAAAGTATATGGGAGTCCCAAGACAGCTGCTTAAAGGGAGCTAGCTACAAGGGAGGGAGGTACACTCTCATTGCAATTCCTCTTTCTCCTTTATCCTACATGGAGTATGGGTGGGAAGGCTGGAGCTTAAGCAACCCGCTTGGAACACAAAGAGACCTTTATACGAAAGCAAGTACAGAGGATGCTGAGGCAGGAAGGCAGAAGACTTCATGGAACTGCTCAACAAGCCCTAACTGGCCTACATTCAGATTCTTCTATGTGAAAGAATGAAACCTGAATGTTTAAGCCACTGCCGTTTTGGGTTGTCTGTTAACTGTGGCTGGATGTGACCTGACTAACACAGGAGAGATTGTCAGGCAGAGACCGGAAGAGTCCCTGCCCCGAGAGGTCTCTTACCCATGGCAATGGCCGTCTTCCCGGTGCCAGGCTGCCCTGCGATGAGGACTGCCCGCCCGGCGATCTTCCCTTCCCGGATCATCTCCAGCACCACACCAGCTGCCCGACGGGCTGCCAGCTGACCCACCATGCCCTGGGAAGCCTGTGGGGTGGGAGGTGAGAGGGCACACAGGGTGATTTCCTACCAGGTTACCACTGTATCACTACCACCCTCTGGCTAGTGAAATGAGAGAGGATGCTGTTGGCTGGGATTTTGACAAAAAGCTGAAAAAGCCTTTCCACCCAATTTTTGAAAACCAAGGAAACTCTACACGAGGCTAAATTCTATAATTATGTAGCCAAAGATCTAAGAGAGCATAACAGGCCCACAATCCCCAGGGCCCTGGGTATCCTCTGATGGCAGCTCCCAGGCCTCCCACCCCACACCCCTCAGCTCTACCTGCCGCGGCTCCAGTGCGTCATCCAGCCCCAGGCCCCGGATGTGGGAGTGAGCACCTGTGGGAGGGAAAGAAGCAGAAACACGGTTACCGGCCAGCTCCTGTGTGGCCTGCGGGGCGGGGTGGCCACTCTGGGCCCTGTCTTGCTCCTTGGTCAAATGGTGGGCCAAGTCATCTCACTGGGAGGATGACTGGGCACGGTAAATGCTCAATAAACAGAAGTGGCTCTTAGGGTACAGCAGAGCAGGACCAAAATCTCTGAGCCCCAGATAACTGCATCATCAGGTCAGGAACTAACTGTGAGGGCTACTGATCACAATTACATTGTGTTTATGGCCTAAGTGGCCTTGCAGGTTGAGAAATAATCCCAGCTGTTATCCCCCTGGAATGCTTGTGGGGTTCAATCACTACCCCAGGCCCTCACTGACATGGATGTGAAGAAGGCGTTCAGAGAGGTTAGTTCCCTTGCTCAAGACCACACAGCCAGGGAGAGGTAAAGAAGTATGATTTCAATGCTTTACAACAGACCAGAGCCAGGCAGAGTAAGGTCTGAGGGCTAGCCACTTGTTTCCATGAATATCTTACAGACACACAGCCATGCCCATTCATTTACATACTGTGCCTGGCTGTTTTCACACCACAACAGCATAACTGAAGATTTTCCACAAAGAACAGTTTTACTCTCTGGCTCTTTCAGAAAAGATTTGTTGACCCTGTACTTAGACTGTGAGCACCCTGAGGGCTGGTCCTGGGTGCAGCTAGTGTCCATAAGGTCCTCAGTTATAGCAGGCCTGGCCTGTAGGAGCTGACACAGGGTTAGCCCCTGCACATTAAATGCTTCATATGGATCCCCATGGACTCTTTTATCAACCCATGAGGTGAACTATCCTAGCTCCACTTTCAGATAAGGAAACTGAGGCACCCAGAGCAACTAGCCCCTGGTGACACAGCTCAGAAAGGCACATGGCAGGGTGCTCCCAGAAGCCACGAGCTCTTTACTGCCTCTCCTGGCAGCACAGAATGAATGAATGTGACGCGATGAGAAGTCTCCTCTGGGTAAGTAAAGCTCTCTGTGAAGGACGCACCCTGCTGGCCCTGCTATGCCCACTGGCTGTGTGAGCCCTGACCAGTGCTTGGCTGCTCTGAGTCTCAGATTCCTTAGCTAAAAATGGGATGACAGTCACAACATGCATCGTGAGAGGCTACAGCGAGGACTCAGTAGGATGCAATCTCATGCCTTCATGAGCATGTGCTGAGCATCTGCTCTGCCAGGTTCTGTGCTGGGGACAACAGCTAGAAATGAATGAGAGCTGGTCTCTGCCCTCACAGTTAATGTCCCACCCAGTGTGTGCTGGGCGTGTGGGGCATTCAGTTCAGGGCCAACCCCAGGCGAGCGTCCACTTGTATGATCTCCCAGCAAGATGCCAGTACCCCCCGAGCCCAGCCAGGGTAGCCACGCCAGCAGCAGTGCAGCCTGAGGCTGGGCACCAACATGGTCCCTCATGTGCCATTCAACCCCACCCTGGAACTCAGGGTCCACCCCCGTCAGACAGGGGATGTGTAGGCCACCTCCGTCTTGGGGGACCTGGCAGGCTGGCTATGTCAGGGGTGCACTGGGCAAGCAGGGTCCAGGTCCTACTCCTGCACGCTCACTCACCAATACGCTCGATCCTCGTCACATCGCGGATCTCCGGGACCTTGGTTGTGGCCGTCTGGGGTGGAGGAAGATGTGTCAGAAGAGCCCTTGTGGTCCTAGTTTTCACCAATTCCTCTGCCCTTCCCGCCCATCTCCGAGAAAGCCCCCTCCATGCCATTTCCCCACAGCAGGCCCACAGCCCAAACATCAGTCACTCCCACGCTTCCCAGTTGTAACGGACTGATGCTGGTTGGTTGACCACACTACACTATGAGTCCCAGGAAAGCCAGGGCTGTGCCTGCCTCATTCACAGCTCCAACCCCAGGGCCCAGCATATATTGGGTGCCCAGGAATTATTTGGTGAAGGAATAAGTTCCCCTGCTCCCCACAACTGTAAGGGACACCAAGGCATAGCAGGCATCACACTGGAGGTGGTCTGGCCCCTGCTGACTTCCCAGCCCTCCTTGCACGGCGCTGCCCTGGCTGTCACTGGGCCTTTGCATGTGCAGGTCCCGAGTCCAGCCTGTACCCCCCACACTGAATTAGATCAAGCAGCGCTCACTATGGGAGCCCTCCCACCCCTGACCTCTACCCCTGCTGGGCTAGTTCTAGGGTCTCTGGGTGTCCAGACAGAAGGAAGTACATCCCTTGAGAGCCCAATCTCACTGTGTAATCTCACCTTCAGGAGGGAGGCTGATGGGTCAGTGTTCTTGGCTCCAGGGGAGTGAGTGCTATGAAGGACATGGACCCCGGTTTGCTTGTTCACTTTGGAGCTCAGTGTTTCAGGTTTGAGTATAACATACTGACGTGCTAGGCTCATCTGACAAGCAGCTACTGAGGCTCCCTATGTCCCAGCTCTCCGAAGAGAGGAGTCAGCCACCCTCCCTTCTCATATTGGGGAGATGAATGACCACCACCTGGGACAATTCGAGGGGTTCAGGTGTGCAAAGAGGATGAAAACAGCAGCCCCTGAATGCGCAGGATTCACACTCTTTCTGCCGTCATTGCGCACACCCTTTGGGAGACTTCACGCGTAAATAAGCATTTTCCGAGCCGATTGCATTTGAGACAAGAGGATCATGGTTAGATGACTTCATTTGTTCCTTCTCATTTGATCAAAATAACATGTACAGACTAGATCAGGAGAGGGAGCATGTTTATACCCCACATTTGGGGACCACTGCTTAGAGCAGCTCAGCAGAGAGCCTAACTCAGCAGCTTCCCTTTAGTTTGAGGCTAGAAAGAGGTTGGGAAAAGGGGTGATTCTCTGGAGTTTCTGGGCCGGTGGGGCAGAGCCTGGATGCTGGCCCAGCGCTGGAGTCACGGATGCCTGGGCCCGCCCCTTCTCGATGACCTCCTCCCTTTCCCAGCTCCCTTCCCCCCTCACACGGCACCTGGAGACATGGGAGGGCCAACTTGCATCACCAGGAAAATCACAGGCAGTTTGGGAATTATACTCGCCAAAGAGTGGAAACAGCCCAAAATGTCCATTGACAGATGAATGGATAAACAAAATATGCACATATAGACGATGGGATATTATTCAGCCATAAAAAGGAAAGCAGTTCTGATATATGCCACAATGTGGATGAGCCTTGAAAACATTATGCTAAGTGAAAGAAGACACAAAAGGTTACACACTGTATGATTCTGTTTATATGAAATGTCTAGAATAGACTAATCCATTTGGATAGTAAGTTTAGTGGTCGCCTAGAGCCGGCAGGAGGAGAATGGGGGTATTGGCACATGACAGTTAAGACATGTGGGGTTTCCTTCTGGGGTGATAAAAGTGTTCTAAAACTGAATGAGGTGAAGGTCACACAACTGTGAATATATATGAACTGTACCCTTGAAATGGGCAAGTTGTGAATCTGATCTCAATAGAGCTGTTAAAAAAGTCTGAGTGTGTACTATATAATTTTCTGACACTTTGGAGTATGTCATAATCTCTAATAAGAAAAAGGAAGTCTGAGCTGCCTGCCAGCTTGCTGACCCTGCCCTGTGGCCACCTGCCCCCAACCCTTCCTCCTTTCCACAGGTCTCCTTCCACGAGAGTGAGAGAAGGTGCAGGCATCCAACCGAGTGGGAGCCTCCTCTCTCCGGAAACAAGAGTTTAGGCTTCCTGGCCACCACATGGTCACTCACAAGATACCTTCCTTGCTGTCTGTGACCCCTCCCACCTACTCCCTCCTCATCGCCAGCAGGAACCCAGGAGCATTGGACACTGCCCCCAAACCACTGTCAGAAGACTGAGAAAGTCCCTGCACATGCCCCTACAATCTATCAGACCCCGCGGGATACAAACACTAGACACGGATCCAGGAATCCCAACTCTTAGCAATCACAACATAAACAGATCTGCCTCTTACAACGCCTTTCCTTTCTTTTTCTTTTTTATTGCCCCCAAAGGGGGTGCACCATTCCCAGAAGCACTGCAATATAAGGTCAATGTGTGGAGTAGACAGTGTATCCTATTTAACACATTGTCCTCAGATAGAGGACATATCAGATATTAAACCGATAAGAACAGACACTACACTTGACCTCAGCCAAAGGCTGAGAAGTGATACAAGGCCTTTCCTTTCACGCTAAGCCTCTCCTACACCCTGCTGCCCAATGACCCCATGGAAACGGGCCATTTTAAAACTCAGTACATTCTTCCAATACTTTCTCCGAGCCCCTGAGAACAGGAGTGTGGCCGCTGTCTTTTCCTCTTCTGCTTCCCTGTCCACCCTTCTTTGCCATGGTAGAAGCGGTAGACTCAAATTTCCCCTCCTGGCACCACTAACTATCGCCCCCACCCTCCCTCCATGCTGAACGGGGTCACCATGGGAACGGAGGCATCTGAAAGCCCAGTCCAACCCGCAACTAAGGCCACATCCCTTCTTCATTCAGACGTTGCTCGAGCAAGTATTTGGTGCCAGGCAGTTTACTTTATTGCTCCTTCATGGAATTCACAAGCATTCATTCATTCAGATATTCAAATGATAATTTACTAAGCATCCACACTAAGTATGCACCAAATGAGATGCGGGAAATATTGGCTGGGGGGTCCAAGACACAACAACCCGCAGCAGACTTTAGGGCAAAGGGCTGCAGAAGTCGCCATTGATTGCGCCCAGAGGATAGGAAGCTGGAGTTTCTATAACTTGATGGAGTCACCTGTGACCACTGAGGCGGTGGAGAGCCACCTGAACCCAGGATTCCTTGAACGCAGGATGAGATCCCTCCCTCAGATCCAGGGTACAGACACCCAGCCCCCTCCTCCCTCAGACCCAGGGGTCCGAGCCCCAGAGCCTTCCCCGCTCAGATACAGAAATCCCCTCCTCCTTCAGACTCCGCAATACGGGATCGCGCCTCAGTCCTCCGCACGCCGGTACTCACCACGGTTGCCATGATGCTCACCAACCGCCAATATCCTTGCGGAAACGGAAACGCGCTAGGAACGAGGCGTTCGGGTCCCTCTAGACTGCGAGGTCCTCCAAGAATCTCGGTGTTTCCTCATAAATATACAAACTCTCCCTGTGGGGGCGTAGTGTCACTTTTTAGGCCCCGCCCATCCTCGGAGGTTGAGTTGGAAGGTGGGTGTCCGGAACTCTTGGGTCCGTTCCCAACGCCTCCTGGCACCTCCTTTACCCAGATCTCCTTGCTGGGACCGATTGCAAAATTCTTAACACTTCTTTAGGAAACCACACGTTCCCCACGCTCCCTTTCCTCCTTATTCCTTCCTCTTCCCCTCCCAAATTTGGGGCTCAAGCTTCGAATTGACAGAGTTGAAGGCCAATCAGCTAGCTCAGGGATAGGCCCCGCCCTCCAGAGCTCGAGTAGACCGCTAAAGTGGAGGCGGGGCAGAGTAAAACTCTACTCTATCCACCAATGAGGAGTCGGATAAAACCCCGCCCCCCAACGCGGACCAATAGCCCTTGCAGGGAGGGCGGGCACCTCCTCCTGGCGGCTGCAAGGTTTCACTGCAGGGGCCCCATTGGGCACAGTGACGCTGCGACCGTCTCCTACCTAGGTCCGTGCGCTCCAAGGCAGGGGTGCGGTCGTGCAATAGGAAGCCGAGGGCGTTGCAAGCTTCCCGTCCGGCAACAGCTACCTGGACCCGCGCCCTTCCGAGTGCATTCCCCAGACACCTCCGGGCCCCCCACCTGTGGCCCCCGGAGCCCCATTCCCGCGTCAGCCATGCCTCTAAGCCGCAGTTTGTCCATGTCCTCACTGCCAGGACTAGAGGATTGGGAAGATGAATTCGACCTGGAGAACACAGTGCTCTTCGAGGTGGCCTGGGAGGTGGCCAACAAGGGTGAGCACGCCAGGCGGCGGGCCCGAACAAGAAGGGCGGTCGGGGATGGGGGCCTGAACTCTAGGGGGATGGGGCTACATGGCATGACTTTTGGGTAGTGGGCAAGGAGACTATGACTCCTGTGTCCTTGGGGAAGGTCTGGGTTAGTCTCCTGGGTCCTGGAGGGGTGGTGATGAGTCTCCTGACTTTCAAGAGGAAAGGAGGCTGGAAGCCTAGGTCCTGGGTCCTAGGGAAAAGGGGGCTAAAATGAAAGAGTCCTAAGTCCTGGAGAAGGTTGCTGATCAGAGACCTGAATCCTGAACAGGGATGGAGATGGGAGGTTGGCACTTCGTGCAAATCTGGGAAGTGGCTGGGTTTCAGACCTGTGGTTCTGGGGAAGGGGCTGGAGATTTCACTCCAGATTTGGGAGAGAGCTGACTGGGAGATAGGATGCATTAGGCGTGGTGGGAAAATTTGGGGAACTGATCACTTGAGAGTAAAGATGGGGGTGGGGAGGCTGGAGACTCATTCTTAGATACTAGGGTGGGAGAGTTGGGGCTCTGCATACCCAGGCTCTGAAGGAGCTGAGGGCCTTACCTAAGAGTTGCGAGGAGTGGAGGCACCTGTGGCTTCAGACACACACGTACTGGAATGAGGGAAGGGTGGGAAGTCCTAAGTTGGTCAGGGGCTGGGCTCTGGTGGGAGTGGCTGGGGCTCTGGACTTCTGTGTCCCGGGCTCCAAAGGGCCTGAGGTTCTGGTATGGAGAGCTGGTGGAGGCTGGAATCCCAGGAGCTAGGCAATCTCTGCTCCTCACGGAGGAGGGGGCTGGGATTTTGCTTTGCTGAGTCTTGGGGAAAGAAAGGGACTGGTTCTCACCCCATGGGAGGAGCCCACAGACAATGGAGCCATGTGTCACCAGGGCCCAGGTTCCAGGAGGTAAGGAGTGGGGGGTCCTGACTCTGGGTCTGGAGTGGGGTCATGGGATGGGGCAGGGCCCTGCATGTCTGTGCCCCATTTGGGGAAAGGAGATTTGGGTGACAGGTTGGTAGTTTCCCTGGAGGGTGAAGAATGACAGACAGTTCAGGCTTTGCTTGGGCAGTTGTGGGAAGCTGAGTCAGGCCACGAAGAGAGAATCTCGCATGTCCTGGAGTCTGACTGAGAATAAACCAGCTCCTGGGAACTGGGACCTGGGGAACCTGGGTCCTGGTAATCTTTGTTAGCTTCTGTCATCCTTGGAGCTCAGCCCTCAAATCCCTCAGACCCAGGAGCCCAAGCCCCCTCCCCTTCCTCTCTCAGACCACAGTCTAGCCTGAGTCCCCTCCTCTGTCTGAGTCCTGAGCCCAGCCCCCTTCTCCCTGGGACCCAGGAGTACTGCCCTTGAACCCCAGCCCATCCTTCCTCTGACTCTGAAGTAGGGGCTCCCAGTCCCCCCTTCCCTCTAAGCCAGGGGTCTGGGGCTCCATGCCTCCCATGGCCCCTGACCCTGCCCCAAGTCCCAGATCTGTGGACCTCCGCTGGGGCCTGGCCTTACACACTTGGGCCCACAGTGGGTGGCATCTACACGGTGCTGCAGACGAAGGCGAAGGTGACCGGGGATGAGTGGGGCGACAACTACTACCTGGTGGGACCATACACGGAGCAGGGTGTGAGGACCCAGGTGGAACTGCTTGAGCCTCCGACCCCAGCCCTGAAGAGGACGCTGGACTCCATGAACAACAAGGGCTGCAAGGTGGGACATGGCCTGGCTGAGGGGAGGAAGGCAGGTGCCCGTGGCCAGGGTGGGAGCAGGAGATGGAGAAGGGGTAGTGGCAGGGCAGTCCAGGAAGTGGAGGGGTGGCCTGGGCAGAAACCTGGGGTGGCCTGGTACTTTCCCCAGGCAGATACAGAGGAGGTGAGATTTACAGACACTCAGATACACAACCCGATACCCAATCCCTGGAAGTGGGTAGGTGAGTCCCAAGCTCAAAGACATTGGTGAATGGACAGACGGCAGGTGTAAGACAGACTGAGAAAGTGGTCCAAGAGGCCAAGATCCTCAGATCCAGAAAGAGCTAAATAGAAAGCCAGCCAGTCAGATGGAACCGAGGGGAGGCAGGTTTGGGGTGAGGCAGGCATGCCAGAGTGGGGCTTCCGGAGCCTGAAATTCAGATTTGTGGTCTCCACTTCCTACCCATGTGACCCTGGCTCATGAACATGCTAATGGCATCTATGTTATAGGGTTGTTGGGAGGATGAAATAGTTCATAAAGTCCTCAGACCCATTCCTGGCATGAAGTCGGCACCGTGTATGAGCTGTGACAGTCACGGTTATCATCAGCGTAATCACTGTAAACATCCAAGCTTGCAGAGTGAGGAGTGCAGGTGAAGGGAGAGACGTTGAGCCCCAAAAGGTGATGGTGGCCCCAGGGGCTAGAGCAGTAGGGAGATAGACAGAGTCTAGGTACAGAAGAGAAGAAGCCCTAATGTATCAGAAAAGAACCTAGAAGGAGAGAGGAAGATGGAGTACTAATGAAGAAAAGAGAGATAGACAGACAAACCAAGGGGACAGAGTTTTGGATGGGCAGAGCCAGGAATTAAAGAGAGGAGAGGGGAGTCCTGGAGCCCCCGAGAAGGACTGATGAATGAATGGGCATGGAGGGCCTTGGGGCAGCAGGGCTGGAGTACGGGCAGGTTGGGCCTGGGAGGACAGCTACACTAGGTCCTTCATTCATTCGCAGCCTCTGATTTTCGGTGGGGTTTCGAGTCCAGTCAGGCCATAGTGTTCCTAAGGAACCCAGGGACAGCTTGGCCCTCCCCCATGGCAGCTGCTCCCCACGTGCTGGGGGCCTAAGAATAGCCCCCCCAGCAAAAGGGCAGACAACAGCTGGGAGGGGGAGGGGACCCGGGTCAGGCTCTTGAGGCTGGGAAAAGCCAGGTTGGAGAGCAGTATGACCACTTCTTGGCTGCGTGGAGCTGTGGCAGCAGGCCCAGAACCTAGGCCAGGTCTCAAGAAGCACTGGACCAGAGAAATGGGGTGGGAGCAGAAAGAAATGAGATTGTCAGGCTTTGAAACATGGCAGAGGGTAGAAAAATGCAGCCGTGGAGCGTGGAGAGAGGTGGACAGCATTAGAGATGTGGCCGCAGGGTACAAAATGAGCCTAAGGGCACAGGAAAGAGGCAGCAGGTGGAAGCAATGTGACCGTGAGAACAGCGAAGGAGGCATCTAGTCGGAGGAATCAGCAGCAGAGAGAACAGATAATGGGAGGAAACATGATGGGTGGTGGGAGAAATGTGACAGCAAACACAGAAACAAGGCAGCAGGTCACAGCAATGATTCCCAAGGTGGATATCAAGGCCGGGACGGGGACACAGAGATAGGGTGTGTAAACTATGTGGTTATAAGGAGAGAGAGAAGGCAGAGAAAGAAGAAAGGAAGCAGTTAGAGAAATTAAGCGGGGTACCAGGAAAATGCAACAGAAATTGTGGTGGGGATACCTTAACGGCAACGAGAGAGATAAGGCAGCCCGTGAGAAATCAGCAGACGCAGAAACAGGTGGGAGAATGAGGCAATGAGACCCAACATCTGCCTGCGGATGGGAGCGCCCCCGAGACTATGCCCAGAGACCTGCGGTCCAATCCCTGAGCCACCCTCTGGATTCCCCCCTCTCCACCGCTGCAGGTGTACTTTGGGCGCTGGTTGATCGAGGGGGGCCCCCTGGTGGTGCTCCTGGATGTGGGGGCCTCAGCCTGGGCCCTGGAGCGCTGGAAGGGGGAGCTTTGGGACACCTGCAACATCGGGGTGCCTTGGTACGACCGTGAGGCCAACGACGCTGTCCTTTTTGGCTTCCTCACCACCTGGTTCCTGGGTGAGGTAGGCCCCACTGCTGGTCCCATGTTAGTCCTTTCAACCCCAGACCCAATAGTCATCAGCCCCTAGCAAGAGGGTGGCTGGGTGGCTGGTTTCTCCCATGGCATTCTGGGAGTTGTAGGTCCTTTTATCCAAGGATTAGTTCTGACCTTTGGGAATATGGACCTTAAGGGGCCCAGACTCTTCTTTCCTCAGAGATTCAAACCTTAACCCAGCTTCATTCACTCCAGTCTTCCAAGTACAGGGATTTTGAGCCATTGGGGAGGATAGTCTGGCTGGAGGGCTTTCTCCAAGGAATTCTGGGAATTAACTGGCTGGACTTAGCTCTCAGAAGGGGCCCTAGATATTGGGAGTCCCCTGCCTCGTTAAGAACAGGAATCCTGGCTCCACTTCTTTTTAAGTTTTAAAGGGCTCAAGAAACTGCTTCCCATGCCTCAGGACAGATTATGAACTGGCTGCTCCTAGGACATTCCGGCAGTTTTAGTCCCTCAGCCAATACTGGATGCATGTCTACTCTTGAGTAAAATAAAAGATCTTCAGGAATTGTGTCCAGGACATGGGGACACTAAATCTTCAGGCCTTTCAGTTCAGCAATTTAGCCCTCCTGGGACCTCTGACGAAGACACCCCAGCTCCCATCAGCCAGTGGGGATGAGGTCAGCTGGTCCAGCTGCCTCCAAGATTTATAGTTCTGGTCCTGTAGAAATTACAATGGGCTGCCGCCCACTTTGTGTGGTAGTGGCGATAAGAGTTACCTCTCCCCTGCTTCAGTTAAGACGGGAATTGCTGATTGTCTTCATGACAAACATGGAGACTCAGCAGCCCTCTTCCTGTTGCCCTGTAGTTCCTGGCCCAGAGTGAGGAGAAGCCACATGTGGTTGCACACTTTCACGAGTGGCTGGCAGGCGTTGGGCTCTGCCTGTGCCGTGCCCGGCGGCTGCCTGTGGCAACAATCTTCACCACTCATGCCACGCTGCTGGGGCGTTACCTGTGTGCTGGTGCCGTGGACTTCTACAACAACCTGGAGAATGTGAGCTGGGAGTGTGGCACATGGGGCTGCAAGTATTTCAGGACAGCCCCACGCTGCCTGGGAAGCCCAAGGGCATCAAGCTCGCTCCTCCCCCAGAACCCAGGCGTCCGAGTCCCTGGCTCCCTTCTCCCTGAGATCCAGTAGTCCAGCCTCCAGTCCCCTCCTCCCCTAGGACTCAGGAGTCTGAACCTGCCATCTTTTCCACAGTTCTAACCTGACTGCCCTCCCTTCCTGCCCAGTTCAACGTGGACAAAGAAGCAGGCGAGAGGCAGATCTATCACCGCTACTGCATGGAGCGGGCGGCGGCCCACTGTGCTCATGTTTTCACCACCGTGTCCCAGATTACTGCCATCGAGGCTCAGTACCTACTGAAGAGGAAACCAGGTGTGAAACAGTCTGGGGTCCCTAGACATGAATGAGGTAGTCTATGTCAACAGCCCTGCCAATATTTTTACTGGAAAGAGCAGAGAACTACAATTCCCAGAATGCCTTAGGTTGATGACCTGAATTGGAGGCCGCTTTGCTGTAGACCTGAGAAGCTACTGGGAGGTGTAGTTTCTTTGATATCAACTTCAGAAAAGGGAAATTGTTTTATCGGCCAATAATGGTCTTCGGAAAGAGGATAGAGTTTCACTGGATTTTGTTTTTGAGAAAAGCAGTGTTGGAACCAGTTATTCTTCCCAGGCTCTGGCATCCATTTGCAGCGGGTGTATGGTAAGAACTATGAAGATAGGAAATGGCTGGGACACTACAGGAGGAAGGTAGAAGGTATATTCTGGGAGAAGCAGGATAGGGGTATGTAATCATTCCCAGCTCAGATGGAATGGGGAAACAAAAGAACTACAACTCCCAGAGGCCCTGATATAGACCAGTTCCTTGTCTGATTAGCCATTTGCAGGGGCTGATGGGAGTTGTAGTTGTGTTTGTAAAGATAAGCGAGTAATACTGAGCAAGAAGGTCCGAGAGGCAGGGCAGCTGGGTCACCAAAGGAGCTCACAGAGGAGCTACTGATGCAAAGAAATTGTGAAAAGAAAAGGGTCTTTCCTTCACTCATTCATTCAACCACTTTGATTGTAATTAACAAATGAAGAAATGAAACATGGACCTTCTCCCCAATCCCAGATATTGTGACGCCCAATGGATTGAATGTGAAGAAGTTCTCTGCCATGCATGAGTTCCAGAACCTCCATGCTCAGAGCAAGGCTCGAATCCAGGAGTTTGTGCGGGGCCATTTTTATGGGTATGTGAGCCAGATCTAGGTCTTAAGAGAGGAGGGAGTAGGGGGCCCAGACTCCTGAGTCTCAGGGAGGGCACAGATTGGGGCTCAGCCTCTTGAGTCCTGAGTACCAGAACCAGGGCTGCATATAGAAGATCCCCAGCTAAGAAGAAGAACACTACAGTTCTCAGGAGCTCACGATTCCTCTGCACTGAGGTTCTTGGCTCCCGAAGCTTCTGGGGTCTGTAGTTTCGAGGCCAGGGCTAGAGGGTGAGGGTCTTGGCTTCACCCTGCCTTGTGCCTTCATTAGGCACCTGGACTTCAGCTTGGACAAGACCTTGTATTTCTTCATTGCTGGCCGCTATGAGTTCTCTAACAAGGGGGCTGACGTCTTCCTGGAGGCCTTGGCCCGGCTCAACTATCTGCTCAGAGTAAGGCCCCAGGGTGCGAGGGGACAAAAGGAGAACCAGAAAATCAGTGTATAACTGGGGAGAAGAACTGAGACCCAGGGAGGTGCGGGTAGAGAAGCCCGTGTGTGAGGGGGAGTGTAGAGACCCAGATAGGAGATGGGAGTCCCAGCAGGGATGGCAACTCTATCTATAATTCTCCTCGACTGGAAGGGACATGGTGGGCCCTAGTGGTCTGGGGGATGGAAGAAGGTGGGTGGCCTCCTGACCCCTCTACCCCCACCCCCTTTTCCTCTGCTCCAGGTAAATGGCAGCGAGCAGACAGTGGTTGCCTTCTTCATCATGCCGGCTAGGACCAACAATTTCAATGTGGAAACCCTCAAGGGCCAAGCCGTGCGCAAGCAGCTGTGGTTAGCAGCCCTCAGCCCCGGATCCCTGCCAGTCCCACTCCCAGCTGTGTGCTTTGGGTCCAGTGTTTCATCTGGAGTCTCAATTTTGTCATCTGTGATATGGTCACCTTGCCCCATCGATTCTTATTGAAGTCACTTGCTTAAGGTGCCTCCAGCCCGGGGGGGCAGTAAGGAGTGACAGGCAGGAGAAGCATGACAGCACCATTAGGGCTCTGATACCAAACCACAAAGGGTGTGATTGACCCTTGCTGGCTTTGTGACTTTAGGCAAGTGACTCCCCCACTTGGAGCCTCAGTTTCCTCATCTGTAAAACCCATTTGCCGCCAGGCACTGTCCCAGGTCCCAGGAACACAGCTGTGAACTGGAAAGATAAAATCCCTGCCCTTACTGAACTCACATTCTAGACAATTCTGTAGAAAGCACTCTGGCCAAAAAATGAAGTGCAACTGGAATATGAGACAGGGTTTTCAAGGCAGGCCATACTGAGAAAGTGCCATTAGGTAGAGAGCAGGAGAGGAAATGAGGGAGGGAGCCCTGTATGTATCTGAGGAACAGCATTTCAGGAAGAGGGAACAGCAAGTGCAAAGGCCATGAGGCATGCTTTTTAAGAAACAGCAAGAAGGCCAGCAGGACTGGAGCAATGTACCCTAGGGAGATGGGATAGAAAATGAGGCCAGAACTGTGGGAGGACTATGAGCAGAGGACTGGCAATGAGACTGTAGGGTGGCACTGTTTACTGGCCTTACTTGTGTACATAAATTTTCCTCTATCAGAGCATAATCTTCCCTTTTCATAAAATGGGGCTTAGCACTGCCACTGTCAGGACTAGCACAAATCCTAATAATAGTTGACATTTCTGGAAGGCTTGCTGTTTGCCAGGCACTAAGCACTTTTTGTTATGACCTCATTGAGTTCTTACTTGGAAACCTTGAGGTTGATTCTATTTTTATCCCCATCTGACAAATGAGTCACTGAAGTCAGAGAGGGAAGGCCACCTGTTCCTGGCCACACAGCTGGTGAGGGCACAAGGGATCTGAGCCTTCCAGGGCCTGCTCCCCAGGTCCCCATCCTCTAACCTGAAGTCCCCTGCTCAGACCTCAGTTTATCAGCTGCCCCAGAGGCCTGACAATAAATGGCAGCTCATGCGCATGTGACGTGTTGCTCTGCTCCTTCCAGGGATACAGCCAACACAGTGAAGGAGAAGTTTGGGAGGAAGCTTTATGAATCCTTGCTGGTGTGAGTGTCCCACCCTCAGCCCTGCACCCTCCTGGGCCCTGGTCCTCTCCTCACCCATTCCTAGATGCATGACCCTGCTCACCTTGCAGGGGGAGCCTCCCAGACATGAACAAGATGCTGGACAAGGAAGACTTCACTATGATGAAGAGAGCCATCTTTGCCACACAGGTAATGATTTAGACCCCTGAGCAGAGAGAGGGCAATGCCCAGAAGCCCCAGAGACAGCTTGACATGTTGGCTCTGACCCCAGATTTCTGGGAGTTCTGCTTTATTGACACCCCTTATCTGGGAAATCATTCTGAGGTCCACAAAAGGGTGGGAGCTGACTGACAGAACTTCAGTTCCCAGAAGCCCTTAGTTATGCCTGCTTTCCCACAGGCAGCCCCTGCAACAGGGGCTGCTGGGAGTTCCTTTTAGTCCCCTGGGATCCGTGGACAAAAGGTGAAAAGGAACTTTAGAAATTCAAGAAGGCCACAAATGGAGAACTACAGAGAACTACAGCTGCCAGCTGTCCTTGGGCTTTGCTGCACATCAGCGGCATACTGGATAGAACCAGATCAGCTAAAACAATTAGCATTCCCTGTAGAACATTGAAAACTCTCAGCAGCTGTTGTTTCATGTCCCACTGGCTGTGCCTTAGTACCCAACACCCCTGGGAGTTGTAGCTTCTTCAGATTCCTGAGGTTAATGGAATTAGGTGGATGGGAACCCTTAGAGAAAATTGGCAACCCCCAAATGAGTACTACAACTCCCAGCAGCTCCTGGGGCTTATGCCTACATTGACTCTTCCCTTACTCCAGAGACTTCTGGGACTTAAGAGTTCTTTTATTCTCTGGCCTTTTATCCAAGGGTCTTTGGTACCTGTGGTCAGGATTAGTTAGCCATTTCCTAAGGAATGGGAACCTAGGCAGCCAAGTTGCACAAACAGTTATGACCTGCTTTTGGAAACTATAATTTCCAATAGTCCCTAAGGCTGTCAGCCTCACTAAAGATGTTTCTGTCATGCGGCTGCTGGGATTTGTAGTTTCTACAGCCCCTGGCGTCAGATGGAGGAAGAGTAGAACCTTAATGAGAGAAATGATGGAACAGTTGCAAAGAACTGTATATCCCAGCAGCCCCCGGGATTTCCTATCAGCCAGCTTTGTCCTCCAGTGCCTCTTGGGAACTGGTTTCTTTGGGCCTCTGTTGGGGTGGAGGTGGAGAGAATTCCAGGATGGCAAGTAAAGGGAATTCAGAGAGATTCCTTGGGTTTCTTTGATGACAGAGCCAAGAGTACAGAACAAGATAGCTACAACTCCCTGTAGTCCATGGGGTATGTTAACACTGGCTCTACCTCAAAGGCAGCTAGTTTCTTTTTGGCTCATGTAGTTAAAGGGAAAAGAGAACCTTGACAGATCCAAGTAGGAAATCCACAGCTGCTGGTAATCTCTTGGGCTTGTTGCCCCACAGCTCGATGGGAATTGTGGTCACCTTGGGTCAGCATGGCTCACAGAAGTAGGGAGCCCTCTGTCCTTTCCCTGACCCCACATCCCACTTGTGACCCCTACAGAGGCAGTCTTTTCCCCCTGTGTGCACCCACAATATGCTGGACGACTCCTCAGACCCTATCTTGACCACGATCCGCCGAATTGGCCTCTTCAATAGTAGTGCCGACAGGGTCAAGGTGAGGGCATTGGCCAGGTGGGTTAGGCGTGGCGGGGTTGGGATGGGATGGGGTGGAGAGAGCCTGGGCCTCACATTCCCCATCTCTCCTAGTTCATCAGATAACTGCTGTTTTTAGGAAGAACCTTGACTTCTCAGGCAGATAGACTTTTAGATTCAAATCTTTGGCCTGCCACTGACATGTGACTTTAGACAAGCGTTTCACCCTCTCTGGGCCACTCCGGGATCCCTGGAAGTAGCTAAATAAGATTCCTGGGCTGAACCCTTCTTTTTCACTGCTAGGTGATTTTCCACCCAGAATTCCTCTCTTCCACAAGCCCCCTGCTCCCTGTGGACTATGAGGAGTTTGTCCGGGGCTGCCACCTGGGGGTTTTCCCCTCCTACTACGAGCCTTGGGGCTACACACCTGGTGAGTGCAGCATGGTGGCAGGGTGCTGGTCATATTGGGTGTGATCTGGGGCAAGGCTCCTGAGGGCCCTAAGCCTCAAGCTCTTCCTCTGCAAAATAGGGATAAGGGCAATGGTTTGTTCTGCTACAGCATGTGTTTTTGTGGCACAATAGCTCATGTGATAAGTAACTAGAAGACTGATGTCTCAGTTTGCACGTGACTTCCCCCGGGTTGCTGATGTTTGGCCCCCCCAAATGACAACAGCTGAATGTACAGTTCACTAACACAGCTGAATGTGGCAAAGTCTCCCCCACCTGTCCTGAGTGCCCTTCAGCTCCACCTTCCTCCTGCTGGCCCCCTTTTGGTGCGAGCCCTGAGTTGGAACAGCTTATTTACAGTTCTCCCTGATTTGGGGCCATTTTGCTTTGCAGCAAACTCCACCCTTCCTCATATGTTTTTAAAGCTGTATTGTAGTATTTCTTGATTTAGGGGTTATTTTTTTTAACAAGTCTTGTAAACTGTCCTTGCATGATACTTAAGAATTTTGCCAGTTTTTATTTCTGCCATGTTTACAGTGGTGCGTGGGTTTTATGTGGTCAGCTGCAATCCTATTTTTCCCATAAACCCTGTTATATTTACTGCCTGTGTTTGCAGGTTAAGGTTTTTAGGAACAGTTACGTAAGAATTATAATAAACTCCTTGAACCATTTCTTAGGTTCTTTAAGGTACTAAATTGAGATAATAATGAGAGACCTTTTCCTCTTGTCAAAACAAACTATGAAGCTGTGATAACTAAAACACTATGGTGCAGCACTAGAAAGTACCAGGTTGTGAGGATTAAGTACTATGACAGACATTGCCCAGAGTTCTGCTCAATAAATCAGCGTCCTTTATCGCCCAGCCATATACTTTTCCTCATCCTGAGCCTTGGGGCAAGTGAATTCCCTTTTGTGAGCCTCTAGCTTTCACTCTGAGGAACAGGGGCTATAATAGTCTAATCTACAGCCTGACTTTGCCTACTCAGTGATTAGCTCAACACAGCGCCTGGCACTTGGTGACGGTGCCAGTAGATGGCGCTGTTGAGGCTTTTATTGTGATTTAAGAGGCTCTAAGAGTGGGGAAAGCTAAGTGGGCCTTTCTCAACGCCTTCGCAGCTGAGTGCACGGTTATGGGCATCCCCAGTATCTCCACTAACCTCTCCGGCTTCGGCTGCTTCATGGAGGAACACATCGCAGACCCGTCGGCTTACGGTCAGCGCCCATACTGAGAGCCGAGACTTTGGGATCCTAGGGAGGAGGGGCGCAGACTCGGGTCGCTAAAAGAGGAGAGAAGCGGGTAGACACGTGGGTCCCAGGGACAGGAAGAGTTCTGGTGCCCCAGCGTCCCAGGGAGGTGTCCCCAGTCTGTTTTCTGAGCCCCCGTCCTGGTCCGCACAGGCATCTACATTCTCGACAGACGATTCCGCAGCCTTGATGATTCCTGCTCGCAGCTCACCTCCTTCCTCTACAGCTTCTGCCAGCAGAGCCGGCGGCAGCGCATCATCCAGAGGAACCGTACGGAGCGCCTCTCCGACCTTCTGGACTGGAAATACCTAGGCCGGGTATATATAACTCCCTTCTCCGTCCTCTGCTGCTGAATCAGCCGCTTCCGGCTCCGGCTCTGGCTCTTCAGCCCCAAAGGCTGGCGCTGGGGGCACTGTCTCTTCATACCTGCACCAATTGCTGTCTCTTTAAGCAACTTCTGCAGGAGTGCCGCTGTCGTTCTTAGTGTATTTGCATAAGGGTGTGGCCAAAGAGGAATCGGCCTTGAGAATTCAGCCCCTGATAAGGGGGTGTGGCTCAGACTGTCCATTCACAGCTCTGCTTATCTACATAAGGGGTGGGGCTCTAAATATGATCATTGGCCCCTGAGCCTACTGGAAGGTGCAGGAGAGGGCGCTCATCTGTGTGGAACGCGTGGCCAGGGTTCATCCCTTTGCGCATCAGCTGGGCGTTAAGGTCTGGCTCCAGTCCTCTGACGTTCTGTCCCCTTCCTTCTCCAAAGTACTATATGTCTGCACGCCACATGGCGCTGGCCAAGGCCTTTCCAGAATACTTCACCTACGAGCCCCATGAGGCTGATGCGGTGAGTGAACCCGGGATCTCTCGTGGGCCAGGAGCTAGAGGGCTGGACTGGGAGTTTGGGGGATGAACCCCTCCTGGAGTTGGAAGGCCTCAGGGGTGCTAGACTCCTGGGCAGGACTACAGGAGCAACCAACCCCTCACTCTGGTTTGTGCCCACACCCACGAACCTAGACCCAGGGCTACCGCTACCCACGGCCAGCCTCTGTGCCGCCCTCGCCCTCGCTGTCGCGACACTCGAGCCCGCACCAGAGCGAGGACGAAGAGGAGCCTCGGGATGTGCTGCCCAATGAAGATGGCGAGCGTTATGACGAGGATGAGGAGGCCGCCAAGGACCGGCGCAACATCCGCGCCCCGGAGTGGCCCCGGCGCGCGTCCTGTGCCTCTTCTACCGGGAGCAAGCGCAGCTCGGTGGACACTGCGCCCTCCAGCTCACTCAGCACCCCCAGCGAGCCCCTCAGCCCCGCCAGCTCTCTGGGCGAAGAACGCAACTAAGCCCTGCGCCCCACACTCCCCACCAGCCCTGACTCCCTCATCTAGAGGGTGGATGCAGATCACCGCTGTTAAGAAACCCCACTCCAGATCCCGAAACTTCTGCGGGGCCCACAGCCCCATCCCCTTTGCCATACACTCCAGCCCCTCTAGCTCCGCTGTTGGAATCCCCAACACGCCAGAGTCCACAATGCCGTGCCTTTCTTGGCTTCCAGGATGCATATCTGTGTCCTGGAGTCCACCCGGCCTGGCCCGGGTCCCAGAGGCCAGGCACCTGCCATTATTACCCTGCCATGGTGCCAGAGATTTTAGGAAACCTGGTCTGTTGCCTTCCAGGCTGGGGCTCCTAGAGCCCTTCTTGGCTTGCAATTTCTACAGCGTACACAGCAATGCCATGCTCAGGCCTGGCCTGGGGGCCCCCAAGCACTAGAAACCATGTGGTGTCCCTGCTAACAGGGAAATCAAATCCAAAGCTGGGGCGCTTTCAGGAACTTAACTGAATGCAGAAGGTCCCCCATTTCAACTCCAGAACTCAGGCTCCAGGCCAAGGCACTCGTGTTTACTCTGATCTAGCCCCTCCTGGGGGTGTCTGGCTCTGCCTGGAGGATCCCTTTACCCCTTTTCCCTTCTTCCTCCATACTCTGGCCAAGCAGAGAGGTGGGGCAGAACCACTTGGCTTCTCATTCCTACTGGAGAACATGCAGTCTTGGTCTATATGCCTTTCTGGTCTATTCGGGACCAGATCTTACTCCTTCCCTGAATCTGAGCTCTCTCCCATATTCTGAGACTACTTCTGTGTCCTCCAAGGAATCACCTGCTGAGGACAGAATTGGCTGTCTTCCTCCCCACATCCCCCACTGGCTAGGCTCACCACGAAACCACTGGGTTCTAGATCCTGGCTGCTGAATCTAGAACCTTACCACTGTGCTGCATCCTGGCCCCTTTCCCTTCTTGTCTAGAACTGAGCCCACTGAGTTCTAGAACCTCCACATTTACCTCGAGGCTCTTCCATCCTTAAGCTGTGCCCTGCCCCCAGCTTTGGTGACAGGGAGGGACCCCTTGTGTGTTGTGCTGCGTCTGATGCACTTGGGGGGCAGAAGGAGTGTGATTTATGTGTGTCCACGGATGAAAAAATACATCTATATTTAAGAATTTCAGGTGTGGTTCAACGTGACAGCTTGGTGGGCCTTGCTCCTGGCCACTCCGGGTCCCTGATCCCTTGTCTCATTCTGCTGTCTTGGAGAGACTTGGACCGCTGTTCTGGATTATATCGTTATTTCAAGGGAAGGCACCTGTTTTGTTGAGTCTTGACTTGCAAGTGGCAAAATTTGGCTCAAGCTCTTTTTGGCAGTAAGGAGCCAGGTTGCTGGAAAAGATCCACAGGGTAGCCGTGGCTATTTAAAATCCTCGATAGCACTAGCTATATGCAAGTGGTCACATGTGGCTCGTGGCTACTCTGTTGGAACAGTGCAGCTATAGAACATTTCCATCATTGGAAAAACTACTGGACAGCAGTAGCTTAGAGCATATTTCCAGGATTCTGTGGCCTTTGTCCTTTGTCCCTATTGTTCCCTGCATGGTTCTATTATCAGGAAATGTTTTCTTTTCAGTTCTAACTAGGCCATATGTGCATCTTTGAACCAACACTTTTCAGGGGAGTAGAAAGCTGTAATTGTCTGAATTTTGATGTTTCTCCTGATTAGCCACTGTTGTGACAGATGCACAGAAGTCCCCCTTCCTACCCAAAATCACAAGTGGTCACCAAAGTGGTGATAGCAGGAGGTCCCAAGGGGACAAAATAACAGGTATCCAGCAGCTATTCTACCAAAAACAGAGAAGGGGTAGGGGGTCAGAGTTGATAAGTTTTATAGCTTGGACCCAACAGCTAGCTGCCTGCTAAGCCATCTTGCAGATTAAGTTAAGATTTGGAGAATTTGACCCCAAGTTTCACATCCCTTTTCTGTGCTGAGCCCCAAAGCCCTACACCTCAGCAGCTCTTGCGTATCACGTGCTCCCGACTGCTTAGATCCACTTGACTGGCTCTTCCTACTGTGTGCCTTGAATCAGAGGTGTAACAAGCAACCTTTGGAGGTCCGACCTAGATAAGCTTCCTGGTTGCTGTGGGCAATTTACATAGTAATAGCTAAACTCAAATGGGCTCATGGGTTCTTAATTACACTTAAACCTCCCAGGATTGAGCCAAAGATGGTACTTTCAGAGTGTGGCACAGTGCCAGCAATGTAATCATTTGCCAAAGCCTGTTTGATTACTGTCTAGTGTATCTGTCTTTCAGCTTTCAAGCCCAGATCTTAATAGATGCTCCCTGGAATCTGGGCACTGCCTCTGGGAGGGGCATTAACAGCCTGGCAAAGCAGTGAACCTGTGTAACACACCCCCCTACAGCTGACATCCCACCCCAAGAGAACAGAAGTATATGGCAGGTGGGGGCTCTCTTCCCTGCCAGCACAGTCCAGCTAAAAGCCTTGTGAAATTAGATCCCATACCTCACCCCCTCCCACCCACACATCACATACAGAAAACCACTAGCTGCTGCAAAAAGCTTTATTGTTTCCATTTGGTCCATGGCTTAGGAGAGGGCTCCAGGGTGGTTAAAAGGCTGCCTAGTGGTTGCAGGGAGAGGCTCAGAGAGAAGCCCTGACACCAGGGGGCTGCCAGAGGGGCCCCTCTATGGCTGTTGGGCTCCAAGAGGCTCCTAGTCGTGCTTGAGGGTGAGCCTTTCAAAGAGATACTCTCCCAGTCCAGACTGGGGACCAGCCAGCCTGTTGAGGTTGGTCAGGTAGTCGCCCATCTTCTTGATGAGTTTCACCTCCTCATCTAGGAAGTGGTTTTCCAGGAAGTCACACAGCTGAGTGACAGAAGAGCAAATACTGCCACTCAGAGATAACAGCATTAACAGGTGGGGGAACAAGGCTCAGAAGGAAATTTGCCCAATCAAATAAAGCCAAGGATGAGTATGTAACCTTCAGTTCAAGAAAAGTATTACGATGGGGATACTTACATGGGGGTCTGAGCGCTCAGAACCCAGGGCGTGCAGATCCAGAAGGGCCTGGTTTAGGCTCTTCTCCAAGGCCAATGCGGCTTCCATGCCGTCTAGGGTTTTACCCCACTCATCCTGGGACGGCTTCTATACACCCATAAGACAGACGACTCAGAAGCGGCGTCATACCCCTCAAGCCTAAAACCACCATTTCCCTCCCCAGCAGCTAAGTGTGTTAAGAGCTTAGCCAGCAAAGATATCCAAGAGCTTGTATCTATCACCGCCCCCGCCTCGAATTCCTACAACTACACGCCCCAGTAGACCACGGTGCGGTCTGGACCGCCACGTCTTGGAGTGACTGGGTGCGCCTCCATTGCTAGCCACACGGGATTGAACTCAATCTCCCAGAAGCCCTGAGAAGCCCAGAAGGTGCCTAAGGTCACGGCAGCCCGAGGGCGCAGGAACCACTGGGGAAATGCAGTCCACCGCCCTCTCCCGACTTACCTGCACGTCTTGGAAGAGGGCCCGGCCCCCGCGCTGGTTTTGCATCTTCAAGAGACGCTCGGCGCCCTCGCGCTTCTCCTTGGCCAACTCGCGGAAGAAGTGACCCACACCCTCCAGAGCCACATCGTCGCGGTCAAAATAAAAGCCCTGCAATTAAAGAAGGCGCGAACAATGGTTTAGCTGGAGGGAAGGCCGACGGCGCGGACTCCGCCCTCTAACTACCAAACGGGACAGAGAAGGCCAGCGCCTGCGCGGAGGGCCGGTGCGCGGATGGGAGAAACTTGGTCCGGGGGCATTCTGGGGACCCTCACCAGAGAGAGGTAGGTGTAGGAGGCCCGCAGGTACAGGTTGACCAGGCGGTTGACGCCGGCCTCCACTTCGGCAATATAGTTCTGACGAATCTGAGAGCTCATAGTTGATAGGCAGTAAGGAGCTAAGCTCAAAACACGGTTTGGTTGGTCCCGGTGAGAGAGGCTGACTGAGAAGACGGTTCCGAAGACGGCGACTGGAAAAGAGGATGAAAGACGGCCGGAGACTGGAAGACTGGGCGTCCCTTGGTCTGTTCCGTCCAAACACTGTTGAAGCAAGAAACAGAACCACAGGGCCGCCGGGCGAACTACTGAGGGCGTTCTCTAAGGCGGCTTCTTTTATAGTGCGCGGGCCCTCGGCAGTGGGGAATTCAGGAAGTTATCGACCAATCAGCGGTGGTCAGAGGCGGGGCCTGGAGCCCCTGCGTGACCAATCGGAGCAGACTGGAGTCCCAGTCCCCCCCGCCCAGAAGTAGGGAAGTCACGCGCCTGTAGCTAGAGGCTGTTGTGAAATGGGGAATTTGGGGGTGGGGGAGTTTGCAGGATACAAGGGTCCAGGGGCCGATTCTGGGAAGTCATGGAATTCTGGGGGTCTCTCTGGTAGGTGGAAGATTAATGGAGACACTGAGACCCCTGTAAATTGATGATTCTAGAGGTGTCTCAGGAACATAGATTGGAACCTGAGGTTGTGTGAGATCATGGACTTCTGGAGCCTTAGGGGGTTCCTCAGAGGTGCGGAAATTTCCACATGACTGGGGTTTGCTCTTGGCGATAAGGGGTCCCCTATGCTAAAGAAGTTTGGATGATATTCCTGGAACCTTGGGGATATCTTTAGTAGGTGGATTGGAGGGGGCACCTGGAGCCCTAGGGTTCGCTAAAAGGCTGGGTTGGGGGGCGTTTCTGTAGCCTTAGTGTTCACAATGGAAATCCGTATTTTTCTGGAAACTTACTGGGGTAAGGGAGAGGTGGTTTTTAGGCCTTTGAGGTGATCTGTGAGATTTAAAGGACAGTTGAGCCTTGGGGTTCACGCCCCCCACCAGAATTTGGGGAGAGGGGTGTTTCTGAAAGCCTAGTAGGGGCTTTCATGAGAGGAAGGGGTTTTGAGAGCCCTTTGGAGCCCTGGAGAGATTCTTAGCTACTTGGAATGCCCTGGGGCTATTTCACAGACTATTGTTTTTTGGGAGCTATGGAGAGGGGTGAAATGACACTTAAGGGTCTGTCTGAGTGCTATTTTGAAGTCAGAGACTGGGTAGTCTCTTTGGCCCGGGAACAACCTGAGGTTGTCTTACCTTAGAACTGCCCCTTCAAGGGCACTTCGAAAAGCCCTAGGGAAATGAGAAAGGTCTAAGGACCTGAGGGTGGGATGTTTGTCTTCGACCAAAGTATGTTTTTAAAGTGTGCCAGATCCCGGCTAGCGTCTGGGAGGCAGAGCTGTCTCAAAGCAGGACGCTACCCTTAACGAAGCTCCCTGTTGTTATGGGGGGGAAAAGAGATACAAAGGTAGGAATTTGACCCTATTGAAGTGCCCTAATGGAGACAGCCATGAGGATGGGGCGGGGGGGAAGTCAGGGCCTGCTCTAGAGGGGCCACTCCAAGCATCCCAGACAGGGTATCTATTCCCTGACAGAGGGGATGCTGGGCCAGGCTGGTGTCTGGGGCTTTCTTCAGGGGGTGGCTGGGCCAGTGACCAGGAGAGCAGCCATGCTGAGTCATGGTGACCTCAGCGCGAAGGGGCTCCGGCAGGGGGGCGGGTTGGGGCCGCTCACTGACTTCCTTTCCTGGGGCGGATTGCAGCCTGGCTGGGACCTAAATTCAGATCCTCTCCCCTGAGGAGCCACCCTGAGTGTGGTTTGTGTCGAGTCTGTTTTTTTAGTTCCCTTGATGCTTTCCCTGGGTTCCCGCCTGTGGCCATATTGCCCCTCTCTGGGCTGGTGACTCAGTCTCCCCTCACTACTCTTAACTGACCTCTCTTCTCTGACTTGCTGTTTATGGGGGTGGGGCAGTTGCTTCAGGCACATAGTCACAATGGGGCCTGAGTTACTCATTCACCAAATTTCATACCTCAGCCTAAAGACCTTTAGCCTCAGGCAGGCCCTGCTGTGCAGAGGTGACTCTCAAAGTGCTCACTGGTGGAGAAAAAGAGGTGTGACAAAGATGATCTGAAGGATAGAGAGCACGGAGTTGAGGGGCAATCATGGAGACCAGAGATCCAAAGAGGGACAGAGACCCAGAGAGAAAGCACACCAGACCCACGACTCTCCACGAGTGATCTCATTCTCTCTAACCCCTTTGTTTCCCTTGTGTTAACTGTGCTTCTGAGTTTAGCATCTTCCCTGGGCCTGCCCCTCCCTGGGAGGCCCCACCAGTTACTGAGCCAGCCCCTTCCGCATAGCCTGTTAGTCTCAAGCTAAGTCCCCTTCTCTTCCGCCACAGGCTCAAGCCTGGTCCTCTCCCTTGGACCCTCTTGTCCCGGACTCCTCAGCCTTCTGACGCAGTTGCCCTGCAGGACTCCAGAGCCTTCTACTCCCCCAGGACTCCCAGTGTCTGCTCCCCCATTCACCTAAGGTAACTGTACAACGGTTCCGTATGTCAGAAGGTTCCAGGCCCTGGTTCTGCCTGCCGCACTGCCCCCAGCCTCCTCTGTCGGGCTCAGGTCTTGCCCAGTGCTGCCTCCACCGCCAACACCCTAGGCCAGGGCACGTGATCTCGAGTTGTCCAACAGGGCAAGGCCAGACCTAACTCACTAACCCACAGAGGGCACGGGGCACTCTCAGAAAAAGATGTGTTGGCATATAAAGCCTGGTCGCTTGCAAAAGCCAGGGAGCGGGCCCAGTGACTCAGACTCCGAGGTGTGGCCTGAAAGAGGTTTATTGCCCCCCAAGACCACTCCCTCCCACCCCCACCCACAATAATTACAAAAGTAAGAAAAATGCCCATGATCCCAGTCCCCACCCCTCCCAGAAAAATGCCATAATTTATGCAGAAAAAACAGTCCAAGGCAGTTGGTGACCTCAGCCCATCTTCTTCCAGATGGTGAGCGATGCCGTGAGCACTCCAGCCACAAAGATGGTCACGGTCTGCCACGTGGGTGTCCCAAAGTAGGAGAGAAGGCCATCCTGGGGACAGGAACAGTTACTTCAGCAATTTGACCAAGGGGCGGCCCCTAGGCTGGCACATGAGGGGTCAGGGAGAGGTCAGAGGGCATGCGTGGGAGAAAGCGCCTTAGATTAGCAGGTACCAAAAAGTTAGGGTCAAAGCATTACCAAAGAACTTCAGGGGTTCCAGATGAAGTAGGATCACCAGGGAGGGCAGAAGGTACTAGTCAGGACAGGAATCATGGGGGGCTAGGGGTCAGGAAGTCCATGGGTACCAGACAAATGAGGTTGGTCAGACTTATGAGGAAACACATTATAGACCACCTGGTGATCCCCAAATGGGGAGGGGCACCGCTGTGGTACCTTGGGAGAGGCCCAGGGGTCGTCCCAGAGGAGTCAGGGAGGGGAGTTAAGAGGCCTCACCCAACCACCCTGGTCCTGGATCCAGCCCAGCAGCCGCTCTCGAAGGAAGTCCATTGTCCAGCCCATGATGGTCCTAATCAGTTCGGGCACCTTGGTGCACAGGGCCTGCAGGGTGTGGGGTGGGCCTTAGAGCTGGAACTTATCTCCACTACCTGGGGAGAGTGGCCCCAAACCTCCTTTCTCAACTCTGCCTCCCCTCCTGCCCCCTGCAGTTTCTTTTCCACTCCAAATGAGCTTCATACATTTTAAACTATTTCCTGTCAACTGCCCTGCTCACAAACCTTCCATGGCTCCTCCGTACCCCCAGGGATAAAGACTAAAGGGCACAGCTCAGCTAACAAGGCCTTGTGTGAAGGCTCTGACTTGATCACGTTCCAATTTTCCACTTTTCTGTGTGTCATTGGCCTTCTTCCAGATCATCATTCCCACCAAACTCTTTCCTGCCTCTCAGGACCTTTGCATATGCTGATTCTTCTGCTTAAACAGGCCTCAACCAAGCAAATTTTCACTCATCCCCCAAGCTTGGGTCTAAGGTCACGTCCCCAGAGAGGGCTTTTCTGACCTTCAGACCAGGTAAATCCTGATACACTTCATCCATGACCGGCTCCCCAGTTGCTTTTCCTTCCCCTTCCTCCCTCTATCGGGCTGCTTTTACCATTGTCTCCAGCTCCACATCCAGTCTACCATCACTGGGACTGCTGTCCCCATCACCTCCAACATTCAAGCCACATCAGCTCAATCTTGCAAACGTATCAAGCAGCCTAATTCCCCACCTCCCCTGCTCCCACCTGCGTCCAGGTCAGTCATCGTTCGCAGGACTGTTACAGGTACTGCTGCCCTTGTGTCCCATAAATCCCTTTTTCTACCCACAATGGCCAGAACAATTTGTTGTGCTTCCCTTCCCACTATGTTTAATCATGAGAATCTTCAGAGAGCCAAGTTAGAATTTTACAGTGAACAGCAGGATACCCACAACCTAGATTCCACAATTAACATTTTGCTATACAGGCAAGAGTAATCTCTTAAATTTATGAATCAGGTCCCCTCACTCTCCTAAAAGCAGTCGGTCACTTCTGTCCCACTTAGCGTTGAGAAAGCCTTTAAAGTGGCCCACAAGAGCCCCTGCAATCTGCCCTTATTTCCCACCCAACCCCCTCCTGTGTTCTAACCACACAGGCCTCCTCCCTGTCCTCAACATACCAGACTTGGTCCTACCTCAGGGCCTCTGCACATGCAGTGTGCTTTAACCTGCCTTTTTCGCCTGATCCTTATACCTTATACATCACTGCCTCTTTCTTATCACTGCAACTTTGGCTCTACAAGTCTTCCCCGACTGCTTGGCACAATCCTATCACCCTAGCTTATGGCTCTCAACACTCATTAGACCACAGGAGCTCTGTGAGAGCAAGGACCTAGACTGTTCTGTTTGTAGCTGTATCCTTATACATCAGGGTGCCAAGTACAGGTGGCCACACAGTAGGCCCAACAGATCTTTGATGAATGAACCAATGAATGAAGCAGACAACCAGCCCATGGCTGTCCCTCCAGTTACTGGGCTGCCACAGGTTGACCTCATGACTCTGAGGAGGAGGTCTGAGGGGAGCCACCCTGGGCTCACTGCCCTGCAGATGCCCACCTTCAGCACCAGTTTGCTGGCAAAGTAGAAGAGGGCGACTACCCGGCCCCAGTTGAAGTTGCCGTCGGAAAACATATCGGCTGCCACTCGGAAAAAGACCTCGCGGGGGGAGTCTGTGTCGACAGCTGCAATCATCCTGCAGGAAAGAGGATGGCCAGTGCTGGGCAGGGGAACCAGGCAGAATGCAGAAACCTGGGCCACCAGCCCATTCCAAAGAGAAGGAAATCGAGGCCCAAGCCAGGCTGCAGTGAAAAGCAAGCTGCCAGTGCGGGGAAAAAGGGCAACATGGACACTCAGGCAGGTGAGAAAAATAACTCCCTGAAGGAGTTTTAAGATCTGAGGGAGGGTAGGGCTGGGAGCGCAGAGTGCCGAGTCCAGGGATGGGGCCCCAGACTCCTGGGCCTGAGGGCCTGAACTCCAGGCTCCTAGGGGAAGAGGGGTTGGGAGCTGGGATTCCTGGATTCTGAGGGAGAAGGACACCAGTGGCGGGACTCCTGGATCCTAGGGGCCACACCTTTGCAGCTCCATGTTACTGTCCAGTTCATCTCCGATACGCTTGAGACACTCGCTCAGCTTCTTGGTGGAGGCATCCTGGGGAATCTGCTCCAAGGCCAGCTCAGGTGTCTCCCCCACCATTGGCCCTGCTCGATCCTGGATGAAACTAGAGCGGAAATGGTGGGGAAGGTGCAGAATCAGAATGGGGTGTCACTCCTCAAATCTGCTCTGCAATAATCAGACCTCAAACTCACCCCTGAAGCAAAAGGGCCCCTGTCTTCATGATCTGCTCAGAGCTGGTGGGCCCTAGAGGAGAAAGGAGGGAAGAGGTGCCTGGACCCTTGCCCCTAGGGGATCCAGGGAACTGGGATTGCTCATGATGCCTGAGGAAGGACAACGCTAGGGGGCCCTGGACTTCTAGGTCCCTGGTGGATAAAATGCCTGGGGGGCCTGGGCCACTGAGCCCCTCCTTGATGGAGAAAAGCACGGAGCCTGGCCTGTATCCTACATTCTTCCGGTGGAGGCGGCTAAGGGAACTTCATGCATCTAGACCCTCCTCCTGAAGGGGCAGAGGGGAGACCCGCCCCTCCCACCAGGAAGTGGTGCCCGCGACAAGCCCGGGCCTGCCCGGGGGTTTGGGTTCTAGGGTCTCCGGCTTCTCTGGGGTACAAGACCGTTAGGAAGCAAGGGATCGGGGCGCGGAAGCCAGAGAGCCGAGGACCCCCCCCGGGAGGGAGGGGACTGGAGGCTGGTAGCGCCCGATCCAGGAGTTTCTGCCCGAGTGCTTGGAGATCGCACGGCTCCAGGCTGACAGGAGCGATCGTAGGACCGGCCGGCGGGGGGGCTTGCCCTCCTCCCGCCCGTCTGCCTCCCGCCTCACCCCCGTCTCTGGGTTGCTCCCCGGACCCGTCCATCACTGCCGCTCCGGCCGCCGCCTCTCGCCGGGTGCGCCCGGGCGGCCGCAGCACGCCCCTAGTCACGTGAGCGCCCCGCTGACCGTGCGTCCTCTCATGTGATCGCCCCTCAAAATGGCTGTCGCCCCGCAGGCGCTTCGGTGTCACGTGGCCGCCTTACCTGTTAGGAAGGAGGTCCCGTCACGTGGCTGTCCAATCCGTTCAGCCCTTTAGAACCTGTCTTGACTCCCTTCTGCCCGCCACCCATGCAATCGCTGCTGTAACTCATTCATTCATGCAATCTTTTGAGAACTTTCGAGTGAGACGTGAGTCTTCCCCAGGGCAGAAGGCACATGAAGTACACTTAAGAGAGGAACATCAGAGGCCAAAAATAGCATTCACTGAAGCAGGACATTCAGATGACTAAAGTCTTTGAATGTTTATGTGCAAATAAAATAAATATGAATTTCAAAAGCTGACAAGACTAATCTCTGGTGATAGATAGGCAGGGTATGGAAAGGTGAGACAGAGACCACGGTTTTAGTCAGAGTAGGGTAAGGGCCTCTGGGAAAAAAAAGGCAACGCAAGATAATCACAGCCAGAACAACCTAACAATGTGCAAAGAAGTCCCTATAGAAACTGTGTTAAGCATTAGGCAAAATCAGTCACACTAACTTTCTAGGGTAAAAATACCAGATTAGGAATATAGACATTCTTCAGTGAAATCAATTAAAGCTCAAAAGGCCAGGAGCAATTTGGCCTGGAATGTTGAGTGCTCTGCAGATAAAGAAAAGCAGCTCAGCACAACCCATGACTTTATTGTATCAATTAGATCATGACACTGTAAAATTTACCTTAGTCTGTTAAAAGGCCCAGCTTATTTTTAACTGTACCTATGTGCTGTTTTCCCTTCCCTAATCCTAATCAAGTAATTTGCAACCTGAGCAAAAGATTAATTTTGCAAGCAAACCCAGTTATAAACAGCCCAAAAAGTTAAGAAGATTCTTAGCACACTCTAGCGAACAGGCAACAGCCCAGCCCACCTTAGGGGCGGAGCAGGTGGTCTTCATTGATAGGCTCCAAGAAGGGACAAAGCTGTCCTGAGAAATTATCAGAGCAGCAAATTTCTTCTGTTACTCATCTGCACCCCTAGCCCTTTACCCCTATTCCTGAAAACCCTCAACTGTACATAAAACCCCTAGACAACGACACAACCACAGGCTCTCTTGTCCCCTCCTGGCGTGAGCCAGGAGCTCTGTCCTCTCACTTTATCTCTAAATAAGAGCCTCTGCCTTGCTCTTCTAACCTTGAGTGTTTGCAAAGTTCATTCTTCAGCTCCGTGAACAAGAACCCAGCATCATCTTTGGGGGTTCGTCTGGGATCACTTCAGAGGTGAATATCGGCATCCAAACATTCCTTTTCCTTTCACTCTCCTTATACAAGGAAGCCGTCTATGACACACAACATCGGGCGCTCATCAGCCACTTAAATGGGACTAGCCCAGCTGCCGATCTCAAAGTCTGGAGCAACAGGTTCCCCAGGGTTTCCCTCAGTGGATCCCCTGTCTCCCTTGGGAGCCGGGAAAGTCACCTGAGTGGAGGCCAGGATTCCCTTTCATAGGCTCTCCTTGGATGCAAGGGACTGAGGAAAGCCATGGGCAACTGCGAGACTCTAGGCTGAGGCTGCACTTCAGCGGCTTCTCAAAGGTCCACAAGTCTGAAATCAGACCCTGACAGTCCGACTGGGTATCCGTGAGGAGTGTATCTCTTTCTCTGTCTGTCTGACTTCCAGCCTGCTTCTTCAGGCTGCCCTGGCCTCTGGGTGAGGCAGGGATGCGCCTTACTTCCTTTACGTGCTCTCTGTGTGCCTCTAACTTCATCAATTTCATAGAACCCGATGCTCACCACCGCAAATAGGAGATCCACGCTTCACTCTTATTCCTGACTTAATGCTGCACTTTTTTTAATCTCAAAATGTGTCTGGGGCACCCATTAGCCACCTAAAAGACGATTCACATCGGCTACCAGTCTTAAGTCTCGGGTGAAAGGTTTCCCAGTGTCTGCCACTCCTTGATCCCCCACCTCTGGACGGGAATGTCAGGGAGTGGCTGAGCCAATTTCCTACTTTCCTATCCTCATCTGTGGACTCCAAGGGCAGACCGGACTAGTAGACAGTGGCCCTTGGATCTCGGCTCCAGCCGATTGAGCCAATGGAGCAGAGTGAACCTCCAGCTAGGCTGCTGCCTATGCAAGAGTCGCAGATAACCCCCGACCTCTTGTCTCACAGGTCAGATTGGTTACAGTGGGTGGCTGCCTAAATAATTCCCAGGCAGTGACAGAAACTGGTGTTTAAGAGTATAGACACACACCCCTCCATAACTGTACATGTAAATGGCCCTGTTTAAACTCTAGCCTTGGCTCTATTCTATTGATCTCTCCTCCTTGGAGGCAGTCTTCCTGGGGCTATGACATTTCTTTATCTGTGGCCCATGGAACTGGCAGTGAGAGGTCACACAGTGCCTGCACTTACCAGACAGGCAGGGGCCTCTCAAAGAATGATCCCGACTGTACTGTGCTAAAGCCCGTGCAGAGGAACTAGAGTTTGGGTCAGGACTCCCAGAGGGGTAAAGTAAGAGCACGCTGGTGAGCTCCCACTAACTTCAGAGCTCTGAAGCAACTCTTTCTTAGTGGGAAGGCAAGAGGGAAGTGAAGGTACAGGCCATACTGGTAAGGAGTGGTGAAGTCCAGTAGGCCTGGCGAGAGGAGGTGATGGACGACTCTCACCCAGGCTCCAAGGCGAGGGGACGCCCTCACAGAGAAAAGGCCGACCAGGTGTCACCCACCAGTCTTTCTCTTTCAGATGGGAGCTCCCTCTGAAAGCCAGACACGCCTCTGGCATGCATTCTAAAGAACTGGGAGCAGTGTGATCCCCAGATCCTGAAAAAGAAGTGCCTTATCTTCTGCACACAAGCCTGGGCTCAATACAAACTCTAATGGAAAGGCTTGGCCTCTGAGAGAAGTATACAATATAATAAGGTCATGCAGCTAAATTTATTTTGCCACGAGGAAGGAAGTCAAAAGTCCCATGGACTACTACAACATAAAATTGGGCATTCCAAAAACTTCCAAAATTCTGATAGAAGATATTAAGCATTAATGCTAATTTAAGTTGAACTGGAATGGAGATGTCCTTATGGTTATCAGCTGCCTAAGCAATTGATAACTAATACACCCAGGATAATTATGGCCTATTTATAGTTGAGGAAACTGAGGCCCAGAGAGGGAGATGGAAATTGCCAGAGTTGTCCAGTTCTCCCGGGCGCTCTCAGGTCTCCAGCTTGGCAGCCGTGTTATTTGGAGGAGGGCTTTTTCACTGAGCCCCACTCATAGGTCCCAGCCTCCTCCATGGCCTCCAGCCCCTCTAGCCCATCCCCCACATGGACTTAGAAGGGACTTGCTGGACCCAGAGCTGACCCTGGCCCTCCCCTGCCTGCTCACAGCCCTCCCACTGTTCACTACTAATAATAAATGTCTCTTACACATTATTATAAGACAATGAATCTGGTAGAACCTGCTATTTATTATATATCCAAAGAGAAAAGAGGTCAAATGATACTTTAAGACTCTTCTAAGAAATAAAAATACAGTTTATAGATATTTTAAAGTTACAGATGTATATTAAAACGTACATTATAGGTGGAATCTGAGTGTAGCTTACCGGGATCCCCTGCTTCACATTCTTTCACAAGGCTTTAAAAAACGGTGTCACCTGGGGTTCCGTTCTCATCTAAAGTCTCAATTGGGCAAGAATCCATTTCCAAGCAGTTACATGGTTGTTCGGAAGATTCAGTCCCTTGAGAGATGTTGGACTGAGGACCTCAGTTCCCTGCTGGCTACTGGCTGCAGGCTAGTCTGTTTTTTGATCTGGGCCTTCTTAGGGCAGCTCACAACATGGCATCTGGATTCATCAAAGTGAGCAGGTAAGATCTCAAGCAGGACTGGAGTCAATCTGTTACAACCTAGACTCAGAAGGGACATCTCTTAACTTTTCCCATTTGCAGCAGGTCACTAGATCCAGCACACTTACAGGAGATGGGATTATACATGGACGTGAATACCTGAAGGTGGAGGTCACTGAGAGCCATTTTAGGAACCAATTACCATGCCAGGAAAGGAAGAACCCTTTGCACACTCATCAAGGGCAGCCAGGGAGAGGAATATCTGATGGGTGGTGGGAGGGCTGAGTTTTGGGGGGATGGGGAGGCCTGGCTGCTGATCTAAATTTCTTGAGTGGCGAACAATAAGTAGGATTTGGGGATTCCAGTTCTGCTTAGACATATTACAAACAAATCCATTTCTTATGTTGTAAAAGTGATGGTACCAGTTGTTACAGTTAGCTATTGCCATGTAACAAATCAGCCCAGAGTTTAGTGGCTTAAAACAGTAATTCTCATTTTATTCCTTCATAGGCCTGTGGGTAATAAGACTGGGAAAGGCTTAGCTGGGCAGTTCCCCATCGGGGTCACTGTATTTTCAGTCACACAGTGGTTGGAGCTGGAACAGCAAAAAGGTTGAAGCAGTTGGGACCTGACTGAGCATCTATTTTCCTGGAGCCTCAAGGATTCCCATGCAATTTCTCTGTGTGGGCTAGTTTGGGTTCCTCACAGCTTGGTGGCTTCAGGGCAGCTGAACTACTTGCATGATGGCTGAAGGTCTTGAGCACCCCAGCAAACAAATAAGAGATTGCATTGCCTTTCTTGACTGAACCTCAGAGGTCAATGCAGCATCACTTACGCTGTGTTGCAACAGCTACAAGTGAGTCATGAGCACAATTTTCAAAGGAAGGGGAAGCCAACTCCACCTCTTAATGGGGGAAGTGAGTGGGGACAAGAGATCTTTGGAAAAGTTAAGGTGGCACACCAACTTATCTGCTTTAGCAAAAACTAATGTATCAGTGGCTTAAGCAACACTGAAGTTTATTTCCTGCTCACATAAGGGTCTAAGAATATGCAATCTCAAGTGACAATCTCCGTGATGGTTAATCTTGTGTCAACTTGACTGGGCCATGGAGTGCCCAGGTATTTGGTCTAACATCATTCTGGGTGTTTCTGTGAGGGTGTTTTTGAAGGAGGTTAATATTTAAATTGGAGATTTAGTAAAGCAAATTGTGCTCCCTAATGTGGGTGGGCCTATACAGTCGGTTGAAGGCCTGAATAGAAGAAAAAGGCTGACCCTCTGTCTGACAGCCTTTGAACTAAGACATCAGGCTTCTTCCTGCCTTCAGACTCAAACTGACGCATCAGCTGTTTCTGGGTCTCTGGCTGCCTGCCTTCCAATGAGAATTACACCATCAGCAATCCTGCTACTCTGGCTTTTGGACTTGGACTGGCACTAAACTTCGGCTCTCCTGGTTCTCCATTTGTCCAACTCACCCTGCAGATCTTGGGGATGCTGACATTCCGTAATTGTGTCTTTTCTCTATCCTTCTAGCTTGTTGCTCTGCCACCCACAACACGTACCTTCTGTTGAATATTGTAAGACAGACACACCCACATGCCCAAGACTACATCCCTACGCAGGTACCAGGAAGGGAGAGGATGAAAGGGAAGCCATCCTCTTTGCCTTTTAAGACCATAATGCAAATTCTGTACATATCCCATTGGCTGGAGCCTATTCTACATGGCAAGATGAAGTTGCAAGAAAGCCTAGGAAATGTAGTCTAGCTGGGCAGCCATGTGCCATTGAAAACTTCCCTATCATGGGTGAATGATTATTAAGGGGACATCTAGCCTTCTTTGCATTACAAAAGATTGAAGACAAGTAAGTAGAGGGCTGAAACACATGTAGTGATAGCTGAATGATGGACAACGGGACTTGGAAAACAGTAGAAAACTCATTTGATTGATATCTAGTCTCATGTGTCCTAAAACTTCTACCAAATTGCTTATTTGCTCAAAGTGAGAGTTATTACAGTGTCATTGTAACTCCAGGGAGAGGAAATCCTGGGCCAAAATACCTCTAAAACCGAAATCAGTCGAAAGGAGAAATAAAGTTTAGAATCTTTTTATTGCTTACAAACTGCAGTCCAGGGCCATATGTTTCCTGCTCCAGCAGAAGCAAAACCAGACTTCCCCTTAACCTATAGGGTTCAGATAAACCCTCAGGTTGCCCAGGGAATTACCCATTGATATAGAGATGAACCACTCTCCACCCCTGAGGAACACCTATTGATATGCAGATGCACCAAAGCTGGACAAGATATTCTGGAAATATTACAATTTTACCCAGTCATAAACCCTATATATCCATCTCTATCTTCTAGACCCTTGTAGAACTGAACTCCTGGACTATCTCTGGTTGATTGAGGACATGTGACCAGTTTGGGCCAGTGAACTGTGAGAGGTTATGTAGGCTCTTTTTGTGTCAGGGCATTTAAGTTTTGATACCAGAGCCTCAAGGGCATTCCTTCCTTGGTCACCTTGACTGGCAAGACTCTAGATTGTAGTGGCTCTATCAGCCTGGATCCCAGACATATAGAGACCAGAACCTTTAGCCAATACATATGAGTTGGAAATAAACCTGTTATGCTATGTTGAGATTCGAGGGTTGTTTGTCATTGCAGCATAACCTATACTCACTACTACAGAAAACTATGAGTTAGACCTTGCATAGCATATAGTTAACCCTAATTCATTGGCCAAGCATCTACATAAAGCCTTCTTCCAACTGCTTGTAATTTGGGTGGGGCTGACCTCCTAACCCTGCTACAAAGAGAGGCATTTTACCCAGGATTTTCCCATAGGGCCATCAAAACTCTTATGAAGGCAAATGCCTTCTTTCCTGTTGAAATGATTTTGTGTACTGTATTGGAAGCCTGGAGCTTCTGGAGACCAGTTTGGAAAAAGCCTGACCTCAAGGTGAAGGACCATCAGCTAACATTTGTTGAGGATGTACTATGCACTAGGGGCTATTCACACACCATCCCACCTAATCCTCACCAGAGGGTGGTTAGTACTTATCTTCCCTTTACTGATGAAGAGATAAGGGCAGAGAGAGGCTGGGGGAGAGTGCAGTTAGGGGCCCCTCCTACCCACACACTATTCCCAGTCCAAGGTCACACAGGCTATGGCAGGCAAATTATGGATCTGTCTGCAGATGTCTGCTCCAGGAGCTCATGAGAAATGCTTTCCTGGCCCTGCCTTCCTCCCCCTCCCCACATCCTTCCACCAATTTATTTTCCAGTGACTCCGTTGATGGTGGGCTCTCTCCAGCTCCCTTCCAACCACTACCAAGACCTCTGTAGAAGCCATGTCTTTATTTACTGAAGGTATTTATTTATCAGTGTTTGTCTTGGGGGAAGGTGACTCCAATGGCCTTCCTCACTTCCTCAAGGATGTCAGCCATGAGCTCACTTTCCGCCAGGGGAATCACAGGACTTTCCTTCAGGCCTAGGGGAGAGTTCAGTTAAGGGTCCTCCTATTCACACCCCCCAAAGACCAAAAGGACTACAACTCCCAGAATCCCATGAGGCACAGTACTACACATTTTAGGCAGATGGATACCCCAAGAAGTCCTGGGAGATGTATTCTGGCTGAGGGATGGGGCGGGGGCTACCTTCCCTACCAGTCTTGCCCCACCACCCTGCCACCCTTCTACCCCAGTCTTTCATATCCTTACCCTTTCGTAGGCACTCCCGGACATGCCTGGCCTCATAAATCATGCCTATTCCATTTGTAAAATTGAAGTCCTTGTTTGGAGCTGGAGGCAGTGGGAACTCCTTGTGCTCCCCCTTCAGCACCAGCTCTGTCGGGCACCAGCATGGATTCATGATCTGGGAAGAAATAACAGGTGGGGTACTGCTGGGAGTTCCTGCCAGGTGATGCTCAGGGGCCTCCCTCTCACGCCTGGCAGCTAAGGGCTGCTTGCCTTCCATCTGAAAGGAGATTTGCCCCCACCCCATGCAGCACTGTTTTCTCACTAGAAGCCTGTCTACTCGTCTCCCCAGGAGCAAATCCCTCTCTAGCCTGGTCTGAGGCCTGGCGAACACAGCTTATCTTCACTTCTGCGTAAACTCTCTTTGGGAGCAGGAGACTTAGACAATCCAGAACCTTCTTATCCACTAGCAGGGTTGATTTTCTAGTCGAAAAAAATAATTTAGACTAAATCATTAGAGCCCTGGGAAGCCTAAGTTATTCCCACACCCAAGTCTAAGTCAAAATGGTAATAGAGAGATGCAGATGGGACAAGGTCTAAATTCTTCTGCTAAGAATAGGATTTCTTCCTAGCAACACTGCCGTAGGAAGCCAGTGAAGTGGCTCTTTGGCAATGCCCAGATCCTGTCTCTGAAGCAGCACCAAAGGTCACAACTGCCCTCTACTCATGTTTGATTATAACTGGTTTCTCCTCAAGCCTAAGGATTTTTGACACACAACAGATTCACCCTCAGGAAGGAGCCTGGAGGTCCAAACCCCACCCGATGACCTGGTGGTCGAGGATGGATTCCTTAGCAACAGTACAGGAAAAGGCTGGTCCAGTCCACATCCAGCTCCAATGGCCAGAGCTGACTTGCTCCTGTTGCTAAGGGCCACAGTTCCCTGCCCTTGGACCCACCCCAGCCCGGGCATTGTGCCTCACCTGGGCCATGCCCTTAGTACCGCTCACAGAGGCTGTATTGGTGAGCTGGGCAGTGATGCTGCAGGTGAAGCTGGCATGGACCCCTCCTGGGTATTGGAGCAGCACAGTGACAGTGTCATCCACGCCTGGAGGAAAGCACAGCACAGGGTAAGGCCTGGCTTAAAATCCTGCCTGTGGGACCTTGGGGAAGAGACCTGGTCTCTCATATATCAGTGAAAAAGAATGAAGCAATGACACCCTACCCATGGAAGAAGCCTGAAAGTGCTTATGTTAAGTGACAGAAGCCAGACACAGAAGGTCACTTTATAGGATTCCATCTGTGCGAAATGTCTAATATTTGGTAAATCCCTAGAGCCAGAAAGTAGATTAGTGGTTGCTTAGGAGGATAGGAAAATTGGGTGTGAGGGTTTTTTTGTTTGTTTGTTTTTTGTTTTGGAGTAATGATCTATCCTAAAATTGATGGTGGTGATAAATGCACAACACTGTATCATCAAGCCAGGGAATTACACACTTTAAGTGAATACATTGTACGGTATGTGAATTATATCTTAGTAAAGCTGTTATTAATCAATCAATCATCAAATATATGCTAAAAAAAGCAAAAAGATACTTCACCTCTCTGAGCCTCAATTTCCTCCTCTGTAAGTAAATGCCTGCTATACAGGATTGTGAAGATCTGTTTCTTTATCTCACAAATGGGGTTAATACGAGAACCTTCCTCATACAGTTGTTACAAGTATTACATTAAGTGACGTAAAATGCACAAGGCATTTAGAAGGCTATTTCGGTCACAATAAGTGATATATAAGCACTAGTTAAAAGTTAAATTAAATACAGCATGTAAAGTACTAGGTTGGTTCTGAAACACATCAGGCATGCCATAGATGGAAGAACCTACTGACCCAGTTCTCTTCGGTTTCAGATAAGCCTAAATTCTTGTCCTGGATTTGCTGTGTGAGCCTGGATAAATTACCTCCCCTGTCCGCACCTCAGTTTCCCCTTCTATAGAATGGGGGCAACTGTAATATATCTACTTCAGGGAGATCATAGCTATAATAATCCTAATGCAGAGGGAGCACTTGATAAATGGGATCTGTTATTTTTTTTATGAGTATCTCTTATTTATTTATTTATTTTATTAAGTTATCATTGATATACAATCTTTTTTTTCTTTTTAGGGTTAGTTTTTTTGGTTAGGTGTATGGGGAGGATAGGGTTACGGTTCTGATATACAATCTTATGAAGGTTTCACATGAGCAACATTGTGCTTACTACATTTACACACATTATCAGGTCCCCCCCACACCCTATTGCAGTCACTGTCCATCACGATAGTAAGATGCTATAGAGTCACTACTTGTCTTCTCTGTGCTATACTGCCTTCCCCGTGACACCCCTACAATATGTGTGTTAATCATAATGCTAAATGTATCTGTTATTATAGCTACTGTTTAGCCTAGAAATAAGCCAGATATTAGACGGAAACAGTACTTTCACCCCATGTATTGCTTTCTTGGTTATTCACTGTCTTCTGTGGTGCTGTTTGCAAAGATGGTCACAATTATTCCTCTCATTCCCCCTTTGCAATATGACTCTGTCTCCTTCAATGAAGAGTCTATTTGCTCACCTCTGAAATCTGAGCTTCCTTTGGGCCATGGAACAGCAGCAAACATGGCACAAGCAAAGGTTTGCAAAGTGCTTGCGTATTGGGGCCTGCCTTCTTTTTGCTTCATCCAAAACTCTGAACCCACAATATGAATGAACCAGAGCTAGCCAGCTGGAGAGGAGAACTAATGCTCCCCACACAAGAGCCAACACCTGAAAGATCTAAGTAGGGCCACCCTAGACCATCCAAGTCCACCGGAACAGCTGGCTGCCCGCAGCTGCATGAGTAAGACCAGCAGAAGAGCCACCCAAACTGAGCCCAGCACAAATTGCCAGCCCACAGAATCACAAGCTAATAAATGACCTTTATTGGAGGTCACTAAGTTCTGGGGTAGTTTGTTATGCAGCAAAGGCTAACTAAGACAATTCCAAACAAATAATAATCATTTATATTGATTAACTGCTCACCATTTGCCTCAACAGTTACTTCATTAACTCCTTATGACAACCCTACTGGCATTTCGCCAGTAAAGACTCAGAGATGTTGAGTCCCTTAGCTACGATCACACAGCAAAGTCCCAGTACAAAGCCTGCCCACAACTCTCCTCTGATCCTCTGTGACTCTATGGGGGAACTTCCTCCAGCTGTCTAACCTGATCCTCATGGGCTGGGAGACTTGTTCCCAGCAGACTGTTCCCAGTAAAGGAAGATCACTCTTATCTCCATCGTATAGTCCAGGACAGACCATACCTGTTTCATAGCGCCTTCCCACAGCCAAAATCTTCTCTGGCTTCTGCCCACCAAAGACCATGGAGATGAACTGGATGCAGTAGATGCCCATGTCCAGCAGGCCACCACCAGCCTGGGACCAGTTTACAGCCCGGAGTACACTGGTGAGGTCCTTCCCAAATTCTGCCCGAGCGACCCGAAGATCCCCCAGAGTTCCCTGGGACACAGCAGACTTCAGAGCCTCCATGGCAGGAAAGAAGCGGGTCCAGATGGCCTGCAGACCAGAGGGAAGAAATCAGGATATGGAGAGGAAAAGAAAGGGGTCAGGACACAGGAATTCACCAACCAGCTCCTCTCCCATCCGGGGCCCAATCTTGAGGGGGTATCCACTCCTCCCCAGCCTCCTAACACGACCCCTCCCCCTTCCTTCCACAGCCCATCAGTCCCTAACCTGTGTCCTGCCCTCAGTCTCTCTGCCCTCCCCCCTCCTCTTTATTCCCATGGCCCTAACTCTGGCCTTGTCCTTTCTCATCATTACCCTAGTCTCCCAATATCGTGGACTGAATTGTGTCCTACCAAGTTCATGTTAAAGCTCTAACCTCTAGTACCTCCCAATGTGAGTGTATTTGGAGATGGGGTTTTTAAAGAGGTAATAAGTTAAAAGGGTGGGCCCTGGTGCGATATGACTACTGTCCTTATAAGAAACATGCACAGAGGGAAGACGACTTGAAAACAAAGGCAGAAGATGGCCATCTTAGGTGCCAAGGAGAGAGGCCTGAGGAGAAACCAGCCCCGCTGACACAGGCTCTCAGACTTCTAGCCTCCAGAGGTATGAGAAAATACATCTCCCTGTTTAAGCCACCCAGTCTGTGGTGGGTCTGTTACGGCAGCCCTAGGCAAACTAATACCCCAGTCTCTCCCTTCCAGTGTATCCCCAACACGGTGCCAGAGGGATCTTTCCTTCACCTAGAGCTGACCCTGTCTCACCCCTGCCTAATCCTCTTCAGTGGCTCCCCATTCCCTAATATCAGCTCCCAACTACTGGCTATTTATTATGGGCAATACCCTGTGTACATGCTTTGCATAATGAATCCTTCCAACATTCCTGACAGGTAGCTGTGATTATTTCTGTTTTATAGATGAGAAAACTGAGTCTCAGTTGGGTTAAATTCCAGGCCCAAGGTCACAGGACTAGGAACTGAGGAATTGGAGCTTAGCGTCCTCTGATTGTAAAGCCAGAAGTCTTGATCCGTCCAAGATCAAGTTCATACTAAATATGTGAAGTCCGCTCATTCTGGTTTTCTTTAGGTCTTAACTCTGCTTTCCCACTCTGGGCCATTTAACTGGGCCATTAACTTTGAAGGCTCAGGTCGTCCTACCTGCAGGAAGCTTCCTTGACCATCCCCCAGCCTGGGGTGGGGCCTCTGTGCTCCATCAACCAAGTGCACAGAAGGCCATGCAACTGGACACTAGGATTGCCAATTTCTGTGACCACAGCAGACCTCGAGCGCCTTAAAAATGGAGACTGATGAACCCCCTTTCTTAGGGTTTATATCTGGTGCACATGAGGTGCCAATAAAAATGAGGAAGTGATAAACTCACAGAATTTTGGCATTGACAAGGCACGGTGAGAACCGGAAGACACTGAGTTCACCGTATTATATAAAGACCGTCTACTTCCTGGGCTTATGGAACTTCACAGTCTGGGAGGGTCGGCAGTACTGGGCACAAGACAGGTTGATAGGACGTGGGGGACGTAAGAGGCAGTATTGCTGCTACTGGTAGAATCTAAAACAAGCTGTTCCTAATAGGCCTTAACATGAAAACAGCTTCTCAGGGCCATTCAGTGGCCAGCTCAACTGCCGGCACTATCCATTGCCCTTTGGCAACCATTTTAATGCTGGATGATCTGCAAGATGTCAAAGGCCCCTCTAGGTAGCCACGTCTGATGTAGGGGTCAAGGGCAGGCTGCCCCAAGGTGTGATCTTGTGGCATGCAGATTCTGTCTGATGAAAACAATCAAGGCCCAAAAGACTCAGACACTTTGACCTGCCACCCGACTCACCCCACTACCTGCCCCAGCTGCATAAGAATGTTCCTCCATTTAGATGGATAACTGTGTTATAGTATGATCTAGGTGTGCTAGCCAGGGAGGGATGGGGAAAATTCCTCTCTGTGTCCCATGGTTTGTGTGTGGCCCATCAAACATTTGTTCACCAAAGAGTTCCTTTTCCATGTTCCTGAATTGCTTCCCTTTTCCTCTGAAGTCCCAGACCCCTCCCGCTTTTCTCCTTAGTTCGGGATAACATACATACCTCACCGTCCCTGTCTTTGGAATCCGTGTCTATGGATTCCTCCGGTACGTATTTAAATTTGTTTTTTTCTCCGGTTGTCTCATGTTAATTTGTTTCTTAGACCAGCTAATAAGACTCTCCAGGGGTAGAGGAAATTTATTCCTTCCCAACACAGGTAAGGACAAAAACAAACGTTGTGTGGCACTGAGGGTGAGTAGGGGATTCCTTGGTCCTGGAAATCCATTCAAACAGCCCACTGCCATTATGTGCCACTTTCAATGTTGGCACCTTTTTTCAAAAGGCTGACAAAGGGTCGTTCACATAGCCATGTTTGCTAAGGGCCAAAATCAATGGCTGGCACCCAAGAGAGAAGTGGCTAGTAGATTCTGTGGCAGAGCTCCACTCGAACCTGGTAAACGCACTGACCCCGGTTCATTTGGTGGTCATCCTTAACTCTTAGCAAACCCCTCCCCGTGTTCCTCCAAAAAGGTCTGCCGCAGCCATGTTTAGGAACGGCAAGAAGCGCTACACCTGTTGTTGGAAGGGCCCTCCACCCTCACCTCCATTAGGAAGAGACCTCGGGATCGGGCCTCTGCAACCATTTGGCGCACTTCCGCCGCGTTCACGCCCATGGGCTTCTCGCACAGGACGGCCTTGCCCGCTGCCAGGCATAGCAACACCGCGTCCTTGTGCTGGGGGTGCTGGGGGCCAATGTAGGCCACCTCTAGGGTGGGAGGAAGGAGGACAACAGATCAGAAGCTCCGCCCACCCGACCCTCCCAGTGGCACGCCCCCAGCTTGAGGTCACGCCCCCAGCATCCGAGGTCCCCCGCCCCCCATCAGAGATAAAGTCCAAACCCAAGTGTCCCATGAGGAAGGCCCAACCATTCTCTACCAACACTCTGTTTTCTTCAGATTATTTCCAGCTTTCCGAAGTTATATTAAATCATTTAATCCTCAAGGGTAGACAGTTATTATTTTGCCCGTTTTACAAATGACACTGAGAAGGGCAAGCAGAAGAGGAAAATGCCAATTCAGGCAGCCTCTGCTGTCCAACTGCACTGTCCTGCAGTTCTATCCAGGCCACTCGGGACAGAAGCCCCCGCCACAGGGCATATTTAAAGCCTGCCCTGGCTCTCTTAAAAATTCATGCCCCTTCCTCACCACGGAGGCCTGGCCCCTAAATGCATTTCATACTAGTCAGCTGATGCCAGAGCAGGCCCGTTCCTGTAGCTCTGCCTCCCAGCCCAAGGTCCTTCCAGGAGCCCAAAGGGTCTGGCCCAGGCTTGCAACTCTTACGGAGCAGCCTAGGGGCAGCGCCTCGGCGGCCCCTGCAGCTCTCTCCACTCACCCACGTTCGGGTCCTCGGCCAACTCTTTATAGGACCCGTAAGCTTTGGGGATGTCGTATTTCCGCGCAAACTCCTTGGCCCGGCTCAGGTCGCGGGCAGCCACTGCTACCACCTTGGAGAGATGCTGGGGTTAGACTTGAGGTGCTGAGGCAAGCGTGGTCGGCAGGTGGATGGGAGGCAGGTGGTGGAGAAGGCCCCCGGGGTACGGAGAAATTACATCCAAGAGGGAGATGTGCTCGCGGGGAAGGAGACACGTGGGTGGACAAGTGTCCAAAGCTGGAAAGAGAGATCTAAGGGCAAGCGATTATTAAATCCCCTAATGCCGAAATTTCTTCTCTCTACAGCAGCTCCAATCAAGACCCTCCCAAACTTCACGGAACTCGTGTTTACAGAACTGAAGCGGGGAAAGGAGCGGGGAGGGAATTAGAGGTTGTTTCACCACCTTGGGGACTTAGAGCCTGGAACTCAACTCCCGCCGCCCTCTGACCCAGGAGTCCCCGCCCCGCGGCCTGCTCTGCCCCAGGACTTCGGAGGGACGGCGGACCTGGTGCTCTGAGCGAGGCAGTGCCTGAAGCACGGCCGCAAAGTCGCTGGAGATAAGGCCGGCTGACACGATGCCCCAGCGGACGGCCATCGCCAAATCCTGGGGTCCGAAAGCCTAGCGGGGCTATAGCAGTAGGAATTAAAGGCCTGACGCCCCGCCCACTGGGGGGCGTGATCCATTTCCTCTGTGCCGCTTCTCATTGGCCATCAGGTCTGCACACACCTTCCAGTCCCAAAGCAAAGGAGGGGGTTATTTAAATCTAGGTGTCCTCATTGGAGGAGCGGACCAGTTGGCTCCACTTTATGGGGGTGAGGCCCGAAGCACATGCCATTGCCAATGGAGACTTCTAACCACACGACAAGGGGGGGTGTTCTTTCACGTCCACTTTGATCCTTAGGGCTCCTCTCCTCCCCCCAAATCTTTTGCTCAGGCAGTTATGTACCCTTAAGAATTGTCTGGAAGGAGAGAGAGGATAGTAATAACAAAGATAATTATTAATATTTATACTGAGGTAGAGCAGAGACATGGGACATGCATCATGATTAATTTTTCCTGCCTATGATGAAAAATGCCGAGAAATAAACAGTATAGTGAGAACAGGAGGGATTCCATCCTCAGGCTAAGATTTCATTTTAAAAAGCAAGGAGAAAAAAAAAAAAAAAGCAAGGAGATAGGAGGTAAGGTTCCTAAAATATTTTATGGTAATAAGCCAATAACCGGCCTTATCTTGAGGCAGGGCAAGTAGTCCTAAAGGATAGGTCCCCACTGCTTGAGGGTAACTGCTATCTTGAAGAGGAACAGGATCAATAAATTCCTTGTGTTATCTTATAGAATATCTAGGGGACTGACTATGGGTGATAATATAATGTCTCTCACTGTAAAGAGACATCATGAGACCACAAGTTAAGCCTGCACCACCCCCACCCCACCCCAGCCCTTTACCCAACTTGAATCCTAAGCCTTTAAGCACACACCCCTTTCTTGGAGTGTGTGCTTTGCCTTAAAGACTTCTTGCTGCCTAACTTACTGTTTTTTGTCTCTGCACATTTCCAAGCCTCTTGGGAGATTAATAAGGGACACCTTTTCCCAGGAGTAAGTGTCTTTGTTACTTGACTATTTCATTCGATTTTCTAAACTTAAGCACAAGTCTTCACTCTCTCTGTCCTACTTGGGACAGATAGAGAAGGGCTACTGAGCTCTCTGCTTTGGGCTTGCAGGTGCCCGTCGCCTGGGGGACCCTGATAGGACTGCAGCTGTACAATCATGCTCTTTAGTAATCTGCTTGAAAATCTCCTTCTTTTACTTGGAGAAGTTCTCAGAACATCATTTCACTCCCTCCAGTGCTCTGTGGCCCCCCCAAATCCCCGGGCGGTAAGTTCCTACGGTGCAGATTCAAGTGAACACTGGACACCAGGTGACCCTGGCTGCAGGAATTGGTAAAGGATCGGCCCTGTGCCGAGCAGGAGTTCAATGAACTTTCCTTTCCTCCTCTGTTCTTCCTTTCTCTTTACTGCCTGCAAGGCAGCTGCCATTCACTTCTACTCACACTTAATGCCTTCGTTATCTACACTCATCCCACCTGTTCAAGAATTCTTTCTCAGTTGGAGTCAAGAACCCTCCCCCATCCGGGCTGAGGTTTCGCCTAGTGTGCAGGGAGAGGCCTCCCCAGGCGCAGCTGCTCGACAATAGAGCCTGTTGTGGTCCAGGCCCCAGGCTCTGCGCTTTACTTTCCTCATCCCTAACTTCTCACCACCAACCTGCGAACTAGGTTCTGCGGTGCCCTATTTCTTATTTACAGAGGGAGAAATGGACCCAGAGAGCCATGGGGCATTCACTGGTCTCACAGCCAGGATGTGAAGACCTGCAAACTGAAGACCACAGCTTTAGAACCCAGGTTGTACTTCTTAAGAGCCCTGGGGTCAGGCTGACGCCTCCTTGCCACTTCTTGGCTGTATTACTTGGCACAAGGTGTTTCCCTGTCTGAGCCTTGCTTTTTCATTCTGGAAAACGGAGGTCACAATAGCATCTAACTGTGTAGGATTAAGAGGATTAACTGAGCTCTGGGGAAAAACAGCCCATGATTATTCTCTAAGTCAATTGACAAAGGGCTGGCCAACTTCACTCACGGCAAATTCGCCCATTTCCCTTTCCTTGTAGACATTTAAGTAAGATCTGAGTTTCATACAGGGACTCGCAGGTTTCAAGTTCACACAAAGTGCTGAATAAAAATTTTAATAGATTGCATTGAGGGCACAAGAGCAGGACTGTGAAGCAAAAGAAAAAAAATTTCAAAAATTGATGCTCGTAAGTATTTATCCTAGAGAGGTAAAACTTAACTTTCACACAAAAACTCGTACATAAATGTTCATAGCAGCTTTCTCTGTGATAGTTCAAGGATAAAATAGCCCAAATGTCCTTTAACAGGCCAGATAAATAAATTGGTATATAGAGGCAATGAAATGCTACTCGGCAATATGATGGAAGGAGCAGTTGATACCAGCAACAATTTGTATGGATCTCAAAGGCATTATGGCGAGTAAGAAAAAGCCATCTCAAAGGGCTCCAGACTGTATGTCCATCTCAAAGTGACAGCAGTACAGTGATGGAGAACAGACCAGCAGCGTCCGGGGTAGGGTTTGGGCGGGGATGGGGGGCAGTGCAATTACTAAGGGAGTTTCTGTGTGAGGAAAGATAAGTTCTGTATCCTGATAGTTGAGATGGATCCTTGAATCTTCGCATTTGATAACATTTCATAGAACTATACTCTAGAATATTTGTAAAGTTTATGAACAGCCCGGGACTTGCTGGTGAGATCCAAATCGGGTTCTGTACCCGATTAAGCAACGTGGCAATATCAATTCCTGGTTTTGACCATGTACTATAGTTACCTACGATGCCGTCACTGGGGGGAAGCTGGGGTAGGGACAAAGGAACGGCCTGTACTATTTTTGCAACTTCTTAAAGAACGTCAGAACAAAATGTTATGATTTCAAAATTGTTGGTGGAGAATGTGCGTATCCAGGGAAATCACTTTGCAGTATCTTGCACAGTAAAAGTAAGAGTTATCTCATGGCCCATGGATTTCTGTTTTGGGTAGAAGATATATACCCCTGAGAAACTATTAGACCTGTACCCAGGAAGACATGTGTAAGAACATTTACCGCAACACCAAGTCTGATAGCTCAAACTGGGAACAGCTGTAGGTGGAAGAATGGATGAATAAACCATGGCAAGTTCTCAAAGAATACCGTGTAGCTAGGGGCCAGTGTCATGCTGTGTCCACAATGAATCTCAAAAACTTAAAGTTCAGTGAAAAAAGTCAAGTAGCGTCACAAGGGTTCCTATGAACTTTAGAAACATGCAAATGAGTTCCCTGTTTTATACATAAAGGTTCTGTTATACATATATGTCAGCAAACCAAATAAACCTGGGTCCTCCGGCCTGAGGAGTGGCAAAGCCAAACCCTGACATCAGGATGTTGTGAAAGAAGCTGGTTGTAGGGCACGGAGCCAGGAGAGGCGGCGAATGCTTAAGGTCCCCAACTCCGCTAGGGTTACAAACAGGGATTTTTAAGGGCAAAATTATGGGAAGGGATCATAGGGTGTGTGATCTGCTCATGCCCACCCTCCTGATGGGTCAGTGGTGAGGTGACGCAAGTATTTCGGGAATCTTAGTCATTGTCTTCTGGCTCCACGCAGTCTGGGCCCCACGTTTGTGGTCAGCAGCTGGCCCATCTGGGAGGTCTAAGTTCCTGCAAAATATCTCAAGGATATGAAAGAGTTAATCCATGGCCTTGAGGGGGAACTAGGAGTCTTGTGTCCGTTTTGTTCATCTCACCTTGGTTTGTAAACTCTTATTTTGCTCTAATTTCTAACTACCCAGTCTGACTTCCACAGTCTGGGTCATGATAAGGGACCTGGACTTCTCTTTAATAAGTCTGAGGGGCTTCCTCAAAATGGGGGCTACCTGTGCGGTCACATGTACATTCCTGTTTAATAGAGAACTGGAAACAGTTGTGGGAATGGAAAACTCCAAGCTCAGGATAGCGGCTTCCTCTCAAATCAGAAAGAGGGAAATGCAGTTGGGGAAGGACCACAGGGGGCCCCGACTAGATCTGTAATATTTTATGTCTTAAGAAAATAAATCTGAAGCAATTACACCTGTATGTTAAGGTTTGGTGGCTCTGGGCCGTGTGTCCAAGGCTGTTTATGATTTTCTCTGGACTTTTCTGTGTGCTTTTATTTGCCTGTGAATGTATCCAGCAAAACTCTTATGCGGGGGCCGTCTCTGCCTGCCTCTATTCTAAAGGCTTTCCAAATAGTAACTCATATAATCCTCACAACAACCATCTGAAGTTTATTAGCTCCGTTTTACAGATGAGGAAACTGAGGCATGGAACGGTCAAGAAACTTGCCTGAAGTCACACATCTAGCAAGTGGGAATGCTGAGATTGAAATCCAGCCACTGTGACCCCAGAGTCCATGCACTGAACTTTGTCCGCCGTGTGTAATTTAATTAATCAGTAAGAAAAATCACTGATGTGGGACAGAAATCCTCTGGTCAGTAGGTCAGGCCTTCCATTCCTGGGAGGCAGAACATGGAGATCAAGCAGATGACAGCGTTTCTAGGACAGGAGTGGGAGCCAGGGAATTTACAGAATGCACAGCATGTGAGGCTGCATTTAGAGGTAGAGGGTCAGCAAATATACAGGAGCGCATTCTCTTGATGTCCCCAGGCAAGAGCAGCTAAGCTGCGGCTTCGGCTGCCACACTATAGGGCTACGCTAAGAAACACGTCCGCATCCTCGCTCTCTTGTTCTTTGTAAGACAAGCAAAACAATGGTGTTGGAAGTGTGGCAAATCCAGTCTGTGCCTGGGTATCAAACTGTGTGGGGGTCGGGTGCCTGCTCTTCCCAGGACTTGCAGCAATGTCATTTTAGAGACCTTGGAGGAAGCTGCCCTTGTGGTGTGAGGGAAAGGCCCCATCCCAGCCCGCTCATAGCCAGGGCTTCCAGAAAGAGCCTCAGCTTCATTCAACCCACAGTGCTCCCAACATAACACAGATATTTTACTGAGCATCTAATCTGTGCCCGGTCCTGGCGACACATGGGAAATGAGACGGATGCTGTCTCTGTCCTCATGCAGCTGTCTGGCTAGTGCAGTTGATAGTGTAGGGAACAGCAGAGAGAACAGCACGAGCAAGGGCTGTGAGGTGGGGAAGAGCTAGGTATGTTCTAAGAACTGAAAGAAGGTCAACGTGCCTGAAGAAAAAAGGTGGATGAGTGTGATGGAGGATGGAGCCGGGGAAGCAGGCAAGGAAGTCACGAAGGAGGAGTTTCAACAGGAGCGGCCGGGATGAAGGCCTCCTTTGGGCATCTTCTTGTGTCGGCTCCCACCATTGGCGTGATTCACATACTCATTCAGCAAACATTTCTACTCTTGATGTGGCCTTGTGTGGGGCAATGCTGGGCACCCAGAGACGAACCTCACCCCACTCCCTGCCCCCCTCTAGTTGAAGAAAGAGACGCAGCCTGGGGCAGGCATAATAATGTGCTTCTGCCTAAGATGTCCCCATCCTACTCGCCAGGACCTGAATATGTGACCTTACAATGCAAAAACGTCTTTGTGGATGTGATTAAGTTAAGGACCTTGAGTTGCAGATTTGATCCTGGATTACCTAGGGGGCTCCATGTAATGACAAAAGTCTTGATGAGAGGAAGACAGGAAGGTCAGATCAGAGGAAAAGTGGAAGGAAAGAAAGGTATCTGAAAATGTTTTGCTGCTGCCTTTGAAGACTCAGGAAGGGGCTCAGCCAAGCCATGCAGGTGGCTTCCGGAAGCTAGAAAAGCAAGGTGGTCCCCTTGTATCTGCAGAAGGAACGCAGCCCTGCAGACGCCTTGATTTTAATCAGACAAGACCCATTGTATATTTCTGACCTCCAGGCCTCTATAATAAACTCATGTTTTAGGCCAGTAAGCGTGTTGCAATAGGAGACTAATGCACAGCTACAGTCACATGGATGCTATGCGACACAAAGGCGGAAGCGCTAGGCAGCTGGGGCGGGGGGGTGTCTTTGCCCAGCCTGGGGAACAGCAAAGGCTGGGCAGATTAGGTCATCAAAATGCATTAAGAGAAAGATGCTGATAGAGGTTCCTAGGCGTAGAAGGACAGATGGCATTCCAGACCGTGGCGAGCAGGACAAAGTTGGATCCATGCAGACGTGAGAGCCTGGAATGCAGGGTGGGGAGGGAGGGATGTGTGAAAGATAAACCCGGAGAGGTTAGCTGGGCCTTTAGGGAAGGGGTCACGGAGCTCACCCTGCAGGCAATGGGGTGTGAAGGAGGCAGCCAAGGAGGTAATGAACAGGATATTCAAGTATTAGAAAAACACCTGTGAGATTAAAGTTCACACAGAAGCTGTCAGCTGTGCAAGGGATGGGTGGGCAGTGTACCAGGCAGAGAGTGTGGCATTTGTTCATTAACTTGTTTGTTCACCAGAATTTTCTGAGCAGTAGATTCAGTGCCAAAGAGAACATTGCACGCTGCTACAGGTGGGCTTGGGGTCCAGCCAGCCAGGGCTCCAATCCCAGTCCTGCCACCAGCTGTGGGACCTCAGGCAAGTGACTGGGCTTCTCTTACTTGCCGCATCTGTAAAATGGGGTCAATAGTGGGAATTACCAAGTAGGGTTTTTTGCCAGGATGAAATGATTTGTTTATAATATATAATGTGCTTTGTGCTTAGGAGGGTACCTGCTACATCATAAGAGCTATAGAGCTACTACGCATTCGTGTGTATTAGTGACTCATTGCTGTTGTAAGGAGTGACCACCACCAGGAGGAGTATTAGTGTTGATACTTAAGAGTTCTGGTCACAGCCCAGAGCTCCAGTCATGAAAACAGTGAGGAGATGCATAGAGGAGACTTGGAAGTGTTTTAGTGAATGAAGACTCAGAGAGAGGCCGGTGGGACAGAGACCTGGAGAAAGAAGGAGAAAGACTGTATTAGTTTCCGGCAGCTGCTGTAACAAACGGCCACAAGTTTAGTGGCTTAAAGCAACACGAATGTATTATTCTCTTCAGGAATGGCAGCTTCTGGACATCAGAAGTCCAAAATGGGTCTCAGTGAGCTAAAATCAGTGTCAGCAGGGCTGCATTCCTTCTGGAAGCTCCGAGGGAAGACTTCCTTTCCTTGCCTTTTTCAGCCTCCAAAGACCGCCCACACATCTTGGCCCACAGCCTGGAATCACTCTGGCCTTTTGTGGTCTTGTCTCCTTCTCTGTCCCCCCCTTTTGCAGACTTGTGAGATTGCACTGGGCCCAACTACATGACCCAGGATCATTTGCCATCCCAAGAGCCTTAACGTAATCACATCTGCAAAGTCCCTTTTGCCACACAAGGCCACACATGCACAGGTTCTGTGGAGTCAGGATTCTGTCTGCAACAGACACCCGCATTGTGTTTTAAAACGTAGGTCTTATTATTCAGGTATGGTGAGGCCCACAGATCAGGAGACAATTGTCGTTGAAAGATAGTTTGCTCCTCACAGTTCCCAACAGAAGGGGACATGCCCTGAAGGGCCACAGGAGGGGCACCTCACAAGCAAGTGAGGGAGAATGTGAGCCAGCTTTCTTTGTGGCTCCGGCGGGAGGGAAGAGGCAAGGCGGGCTAGTTGGGGGTAATTTCAGCAGGTTCTTGGGTCTAGGGGCTGTCCTAAGCTGTCTGGCACCTGACCCTGCAGTGATCAGGACTGGGACAGGGGCCGGGTGTAGGGGTGCTTGGGGGTCTGGGCTCCGGATTGCTCCGCTCGCATAGGAAAGGTGCGGTCACCAGCCCGTGAGTAGTTTATGATCTCTAGCAACTGCATCTGAAAGGCCCCGGATGTAAAAACATCATAAACACATGGATAATACAGAGGGGGACAGAGACCCAGAATATGGGGGGAAAGGCAGCCTGGGGGACAGCGAAGGTTGGGCAGATTAGGTGGTGATCAAAATGCATTAAGATGCTGATAGAGGTTCCTCAGTGTAGGGTCACATATTCGGCTCCTGGCGATTAGGATGGGGACATCTTAGGCAGAGGCACATTATTATGCCTGCCCCAGGCTGTGTCTCTTTCTTCCCCAGGAAACACCAGCACCCAGACACCAGCTCCCCATTTCACCCGTTCCCTGAGACTCCCAAGTCCTCTCTCTGTCCACTCCAAGCTCCAGCTCCTGGGGGACAGGACATGCCAAAAAGAGAGAAGCTACTTAAAAATGTTTGTACAGCACGGGCAGCATACAGATCAAGAACAAAAATACTTTCAGATTAAACATCAAGGGTCAAAGTCATTCTGGGGCTTTAAGACTAGACTGAAAGGCCAGGCAGGAGATAGGGTAGGGTGGGGATCGCTCCAGGGCAGAGGTGACTGTTCTTGCGTCCGTATGCAGGGCCCCGTGTATAGGAGACCGTGAGCTTGACGGACATGCGGCTCCCTCCCTGCTCCTCTTGGAACTTGGAGGCTACTGAGGGGAAAAGAGAGTAACCAAGGAGACACACTAGCAAATAAAGAACTGCAAAATGTGTAAAGCATCCATAAACAGAAACAGCTACTGCTTTTGACCTCCAATTTCATGGAGCCATACCATTTCATGGTATTACCAAATCCTTCACAGAAGGCTGGAGGGATGCTACCATGCTATGCCCACTTTCCAGACTGGGTCACTGAGGCTCAGGTTCGTTTTCCAAGAGAAGCACGGAGAGGCTGTGGCTGAGGTTCAGTGGTGGGGGGCTGGTGGGGGCAGAGCATCGCACGCACAACTTCCTAGGGCTCTCCCTTGGACATTTCAGAGCTGGGAGGTGGCAGGACCTGGTTCCCAAGGGCCTTGGAGCCCCACCCTTCCTTGGGACTTCTTGTTTTGGGCAATAATACATTTTTCTTTATTGTGTAAGCCTAGGTTTGGGTTTTCTGTCCTTGTGGCTCAGAAGATCCTGCTGTGTGTGTGCGTGCGTGTGTGCGGTAGATTCATCAGGAGAGGACAGAAAGGTGACAGGATGGAACCTCTCAGAGATGCTTGAAATGAACCTTAGAGAATGAGGGAGACTTTAGCAGGTGAAGTGAGGGGTTTCAGAGGGAATAGTACATACAAAGACATAGAGACACAGATTTGTTCCAGAAAGTCTATTTGGGAGGAACTAGAACATAGGGAACTAGGAGCAGCGAGATAAGGCCAGAAGGTGGGCAGGGCTCCCAGCCGGGGCTGAGGGGCTGGAACCTGATCCCGAGGCAGAGCAGCTCCAGGACTCTTCTGGGGCTGGAGGGAAGGGGCTGGGCGCCAAGCCGTCAGGAAGGGGGAGGCGGCGGGCCAGGGAGAGTCCAGGCTCCTGGTCTCAGAGCTGATGAGCTACTCTAGGGACTCTGCTGCCCCTTGCACCCAGCCATAGGGAAGACACCATCTTTGAGGCATTACTGGTCCCACGAAAGGCAGGGAAAGCTTGCAAGGGGCCCCATAAATCAACAGAAGCCATGCCCAGAGCAGCAGGCAGGATTCCGGCAGCTGTGGGGACACAGGATGCTGCAGTGGCCACAACCCGGGGTGGCTGAAGCCAAGCCATCTGGGAGGGCAGGTGCCAAGCAGACCATCTGGGAGCAGGGGGCGTCCCTAAGTTAGGCTGACGCAGTGAGGACCCAGCTGGACATGAGGAGGAGACGAGTTCCTTGGAGAGGGACAGAAAATAGGGACCCTGGACTGAGAGGCTGTGGAAGCTGAGCAACAGATTCAGGGCCCAGGCAGCAATGTGCGAAGTGCTGCTGCCCTCTGCCCTCTGCCCCAGGAGACCACGCATGTGGCTGGCCCCCAGAGGAGGTTGATTGTGGCACCCCAGTCACCTCCCATCAGCTGCTTCGGTAGGAACCCAGAGTGGTGGTTGGGGGGGGTCCTAGGAGGATCACAGGTGTTGGGAATCCAGCTGGGGCAGCCTGGGTGGCTGTTCAGGAACCTTCTTTCCTAAAGGGTCCACATCCTTCTGGTCACCAGCTGGAGCTGGGACAAGTGCATCATCTGGAAATGGAGGGAGGAAATGGTAGCCGCAGACGTCCCAGTGCCCTCCTCCCTTGAATCCAGGAGTCTGGGTCCCCAGCCCCGTCGCGGTTGTGCCCAGAGGCCAGCACCTGTGTCCGGGTGGAGCTTGAGCTGTCCCTCAGGGCCGGGCGCTGGGCCATTGTGGCCCTGCTGCTGCTGCTTCCTCTGTTCCATCTGCAGAACGGCCTGCAGCAGGTGGGGGAGATCGCACAGGCAAGAGTGACACTGAGTCTCCAGGGCCACTTGCTAAGGGGTCGCGGCCCAGTCCCTTCTCTACGGGACTCTGTTTTTTCTCTCACTGACAGTTGGGCTTAATAACAGTTAAAGATCCGGTTCTCCCTCACCTGTCACG